>NW_004524775.1:3895398-3900016 GCF_000260255.1 Octodon degus
CTGAGCTCAAGTGAGCAGTGGAAGGGAAGGTGAGGAGCACCTGCTGAGGAACAGGAGGACAGGGAGGAGGGCAGAGCAGGGCATAACACCCCCTGCGGGAGAACGAACTGAGTGCCAGGACCTCTTTGAGAAGCACCACCTTGTAACAAACAGCATGAAATCTAAGGAGTGATATGCACTCTCGTTTCTGGAGGGTTATGAAGCACAGAAAACAAGGTGATCCTACAACTAAGAGACAAAGAAGAAAGGAAAACTTGAGATCTCCCTGATGTCCTGATGGAGGGGGACTCTCCCTGCAAAGAATCCCTCCTCACCCACCTTGCTGTCCTCCATGCCAGAAGTCATCTCAAGCAGGGTTCGCGCTGTCTCCATGCTGTATGACACTGCGCTTTGTTTCACATCTCTGTCACTAAACAGTTCATGTGGAATGGAGTGGACTAACCTTATTCACATTGAGCCTTATGAGAAATTTAATTCATGTTGCAACCAATTCTGTTCATGAGCAGAATCGTGGAATGAATTAGGCTCATAAACTGAGGTGCCATGGCTCTGATATATACAGAAATGTCTTGTTTCCCAAAGCAACAAAGTGACAAAGAAAAAAGAAAAAGAATCACAGGCCAATAGAAGGCAGAGGAGAGTCTAAGCAAAAAATAGAGCAGGTTAAGAATAGCAAGTCCAACTACATCATTAATATAAGCACTTACATGGCTTGGGAGCCCCTAATGGTACACTTCTTATAGATAGACTTTTGTGTGTTACAAGTTGCAAACAGCATGCCTAGAAATGTTGCTGGAATTCACAATAGTATGTGTCCACCTCCGAGGAAGATGAGGGCCCTGCTGTTGAGTATGATACACACAGGTGTTCATCCCCGGAACACTGCCCTTTTTTGAACAACACTCATTTGATAGAACAATGTGTTAGAATTGAATAAACTAGGGTGCAGAGGTGTCATATTTCTCCCTGTTCTTAGCTGTATGCTGGAAATATTATCAACAAAATAAATGCAGCAACAGGAAACGTGCAAGACCCCTCCATAGCAACCCTCTCCCTCTGCTCAGAAGCAGATCCAAACAGGACCATCTTCAGTACAAGACCCTCCCTCTGGCCACTCACAAGAACTTGGCTCAACCCTGAACACCAGCCTGCTGCTCGCAGAACTGTTGCTCCGGTAACAGTGAAACTAGGGGAGGCAAATCTGTTTGCAAACTTTCCTCCTCTGCCGTGTGTTTTGGGAACTCTCTGATTGTCAACACAAGAGTGAGTCAGGCAGGCTTTCAGCTGTCCTTGCCAGAGACTGCAGAGCTCAGGGAAAGCAGGAGGGTGGGCGTGTGCCGGAGCTGGCGTCTGCAGGCTCACAGCTGCCTGCCTCATAGTCTGGAGGCCTGTAGAGCGTGTAGCTGTGAGTGAGCTTTTCAGGCACGGGCAGCCTTGCCATTGTGTTGCAGAAGGGCTGCTGGCCCGCCACGTGCCCCCAGTTTCGTGCCCACCACATACTCGCACAGGGCCGGCCCCTCCTCCCTGGACAGCCAGCCTCCTGCACCCCAGCACGCCCAACTTGCACAGGACAGCCAGTGCTCTCAGGAGTGATTCCCTTCCAGCCAGGCCTCCACCCCAGATGGTTACAAGCTAGAGGCAGGAGGAGGCCAGAGCGTGAACTGCTAATGAACCAAGCTGAACGTCTCTGCTTCCGCCACACATTTTCTGTGCTGACCATGCTGTCTTGTTTCTGTAACCGAAAACATCCATCCCAGCCATCCTCCAAAGCCCACTTTCAAAATCGCTCCCCTTGAACTCTTTCCAAGGGTCAGCAGGCATGTGTGACCTGTCACAGAACTGTGGCTCTACACGTCTTCAGAACGACTGTTTGTGGTATTTGTGCTCTTGTGCCTACAAATGTCTTCTAAGACAACATCTTCCTGCCCTCCAGTGCCTCAAGGGCAGGTACCGTGTACTCTGACTTTGCCTCTGTCATTCAGCAGCGAATCCTACACCGAGTAGCTAGCTACTCAGTTATATTTTCTTATTGATAAGACTCAGCTCATAACTGCCATCCTAGATTTCCCATCTGTCTGTCTGTCTGTCTGTCTATCTATCTATCTATCTATCTATCTATCTATCTATCTATTTATCTATCTATCTATACCTATCCACCTATCAATGTAGGGATTTCAAAAACGAAAGTAAAATAAAGGCATTCTTAAATGAAATTGATACTTTGTGGCCAACTTAAGGAAGAAACTTAAGGAAGTACATCAGTAAATGTATATTACCATTCTACTTAAGAAGATAGATGGCTCAATGGAATAAGCACTTCCCTGGCAAACGCAAGGACCTGAGTTCAATCCCCAGTTCCACACACACACACACACACACACACACACACAAATACAATAAATAAAGTAAAAAAAGTAAAAGTATGCTTTTAAGGGATATATATATATATATATATATGTCACAAGAGAACAGAGGATAAACCAAAAAGGGGCAGATTGATTGAGAACCCCACAGCCACTGTGTGCTCTGACCAGAGAGTAATGGAGCTGCTATTGTTAGACTTTAACAAGTTGTCATTTTTAGAGTAACTACTAAAAGAACAAAAGTAAAAAAAATAGAAACATACAGAATAAAAATGGAAGAGAGAAAAATAATAATCTAAAGCATATAATAAAGAAGAGAAAGTAAGTGAAATAAAGGAAGCACATTAGCCCTAATATATCAGTATTTCTCTAAAATATTAATGAAATTAACTGTTTTGTTAAAATAGAAAGATTTTTCAGTCTGTATTAGATCAACTCACAAGTAAAAGCTGCCTAAGACATGTAAGACACAAGCAGAAATAAGAATGTAAAGGTTTAAGGAAGAAGAATATAAAAGATGCATTATTTACCTACTAATCAAGAATATATTATTATCCTAATAAAATAATATTTAACTTCAAGGCACTATGTCTAGTTTATTATAAATAAGAGTCACTCTATAGTGATGAAAGTGTCACTTCAACCAGACAGTGTAATAATCCTACACTTGGATGTGTCCTACACATAGCTTCAAAAACATTTAAGGCACAAGTGACAGAACTATAAAGAAAAAATGTGTTTCCACAATTGTAGCTAGAAACATTAAGAGAATAATTAACAGGACACGCAACTAAACCCTGACAAGGACATAGCTACGTGCCCACCCTGACCTGCGTGTGTGGTTGGACAGCACCACAGCCAGGGCACCCAGGGTGCTCCTGTCCTCAAGCACCCACTGGGCTTTGCAAAGGTTGGCTCCAAGGAGCCATTCAGAACACATCAAGGAGTGCAGGGACTGCAGTCATGTGGAGTACTGTCATTTATAACGATGCACTTTTGGGCAAGACACAAGACAAATTGTAAAACATCATCATATTTTAAAAATTACAAAATCCATTTTCAGAAAAGCCATAGATCAAAGAAGAAATGACAGTGAAAATTAGAAAAAAATTAACTAAATGATAAATAAATTATTACATATCAAAATATTAGAGATTGGGTTATAGCTCAGTGGTGTGTACAAAGCCTTGGGTTCTGTCATTTACAATGCAAGATAAAGAAACAAATAAGTAAATCATTTTATAAATGCCATGAAGTAGTGCTTTAAGCAAGACATGAACAACTGGGGTGGGGAAAGGTGAAAAGAAGGGAGGTACATACCTGCGTGCACACATGAGGTAGCCAAGGAAATTGTGCTACCAATTTCTCTTAGTTCACTGGAAGGAACAATTACTGTTCATATTGTTTGATCAGTTTTCAGGGCCTACACCTGGTAATCTGAGCAACTACTTCAAAAATATTGTGTGGGGTTGGCCAGATAGCTCAGCAGACTAAAGTACCTGCTTAGACAGGTGCAGGGACTGGGATTTGATTCCCAGTGTGCCATCTGGACCTTGCCCCTGGGGCGCACCAAGACGGAGAATGAGACTGGGCGTGGGGGCATGCTCCTGTAGTGCTTGGGAGGCTGAAAACAGGAGGATCACTACGAGTCTGACCTGTATAGTGAGACCTTGTAGATCCTGTACTAAATACGTATAGAAAACCCCATAACAATATGCACTGTAATGACCATTGTTAATTTCCTAACCCCGTCCTTTGAAATTCCATATAATTTTTATTGTTTTTTAATTTTTTTGAATTAAAAAACATGATCGCTTCACACACACATGAACAGACTAAAAACACAATAAAATGATAAAAATCTCCAAAAGGAAAGAAAAAATTAAAGGTTAACAAAATTAAAACTTTGTTTAAAATTGATAAACTTCAGGCAAAATTAATCTAGCAAAACATAGAGAAAGTATAAATAACTATCAAAAATGAAAAGACAGAAGACCAGTCTTCTTGTCATGACATGCCAGTTGCTGCTGTGCTGTCTCTTGCGTAGATGATTGTTCAAAAAGAAGCGGGTGGTGAATGAAGGCAAGAGACAGGAAAAGGAATGTTGTGGGACTGTCCTGCTTCAAGGTTGTATATGGTTAGATTTTTGGACTTATGTGTAAACATAAGAATTATAATTCTTTATGCCTATTTTTAAAAATATATTCTGATTTTTAAATGTTTTTCATCATATTCGCTACAGGGACTTAAAGTTC
>NW_004524775.1:3901156-3910616 GCF_000260255.1 Octodon degus
AAAGAAAAGACAGCTATCTATGCAACTATAGCTACTATGACAATTAAAAAGGTGATTATTCTAAAAATTATGTCAATAAATTGAATAGTTTGATATCCAGAAATAAAAAGAACTATACCTGAGAGGAAAATTACTGTTAACATCATTTATGAACAATAGAGGCAAAATAGTGTACAAAATATTCACAAACAGACTTCAGCAATATGTTAAAAGAGATAAACTGCATTATCAAATTGGCTTTATCCTAGGACTGAAGTAATTATATAACATCATAAAATAAGTGTAATTTTTCTCATTGACTAATTAAATAAGGAAGGGCCGTGGAGATAGCTCCGCTGACCAAGCGCCTGCTTAGGCAAGTGCAGGGGCCCGGTTTCGATCCCTGGCAACACCTGCTGTGCCGGCCGGCCCCAGGAGCGCTGGGCTGGTGGCCGAGTCTGGATGTGGTGGTGCACACCTGTAATCCCAGCACTGGGGAGGCTGAAAACAGGAGGATCACTATGAGTTCAAGCTGTGTAGTGAGACCCTGCACCAAAAAAAAAAAAAAAAAAAAAAACCAGAAAGAATGAAAAAGGAAAAAAAGGTAAATAACATCCTTGCAAAGAAATAGAAGAAGGTATTTGATAAAATTCAGAGTTAAAGGAAAGGAGACTTTCACAAGGAACCCAGATCACAGGGAATCATATGGGGAGAAACTAAAGAAAGTTAGAAAACATACAAAAATCAGTAAAATATGCCAGATATATTAAACACAACCTGGCTGGACTGTAGACATAAGCAGAGAAATTGAAATTATGAAGCTTTTAGAGGAAATGCAGAAGGGATTCCTCTGACATCGGGCTGTAGCACACTGGGGCTGTATGAAATAAGCAACAAACAGCATTTGTCGTGAAGAAAAAGCCTTGAAGAATTAGACTGCCTGGAGCTAAGAACTGCCACTGAATCCTCTTCCCTCTTAGCTAACAAAAGCTGAGACCCAGACAGAACACACCTCCAGGGAGATGCGGGCGTGTGTCCAGATGCAGCACCGCTGCGAGGCCCCTGCGCAGGGCCTGCCTCTTCCCGTGTGTTCACGGAAGGCCGTCTGCAGAGCTGCTACGGCAGGACAGCTGCAGGAAGCCCTGCTGCGCTGAGCGCTAAGGCCACGGCTTGGACCCGTCAGGGGCTATGTCCCTGAGCTGTGCTGGCATGGAGCTGAGGCCACCGCCGTGCAGATGACAAGCACAGCATGTGACCGCAGGCGGAGGTGCTGCAGGGAGGTTTTGTCAGTTACAGGCACCATTTGCTGATAAGAAGAAGGCCAGTGATGCACCTCTTGTCCCCTGTGCACTGTGGAGCTCTCGGTCTGTGGGGCTGGTTTCTCCACAAAACATGTTCGTGTGAGAGGAGAAGACAAGAAGCCCCAGGGAGACTCCATTTGGCGTGCGGTGGTTCCAAAGTGCCCCTCACACTGCAGAGAAGTGGTCCGGCACTTACAGTCCCTGCCGAGGAAGTGCGACTGGAGTGCGCACCACTCTGCCAGCTCTTTCCTGCAAGGTGGCCTTTGCCTGTGATGTGTGACCTTATTTCAGTGCTGTTGCTTGGCACAGGCTCCTTGAACCCTGCTCTCACTCTCAGAGAACATGCATGGGACATATGCAGAGCCATGGGCAGGGGGACAGGGAAGTCCCAGGGTGACACATTGGAACAGCTTGGGATTGTGACGTCCTGGGACCTTTGGAGAGAAACGATGTCATAGCAATACCTTTGTGGTTAGCCTTGGTCAAAGGATAGCAAGACCGTACTCTTTCAGTATGGCTGCACTCCACCCTGTGGGATGCCCGTGAGAGGCGCAGTTAAGAAAGCCCCTACCCTCAAGTCTCAAAACACTCTTCATAAGCAGATGATGTGAACAAAATTCCAGGACCAGCGGGGCTGGCAGGATGGGTGCTGGACAAGCCACAGCAGTGCTGGGAGAGGGTGAGAGTGAAGAACAGAGAATGAGGTGAGGGTTTCTAGTCGGGAGACGTGGGAGATAGAGGCAGCCAACTTCCAAGCCAACATCGCTGCCTAGGCATGGGGTGAGAGCATCTGGCCCTGGGCACGGGCACTGCTGGAGGGTGCCTGCCTGGATCTGTGCTCGCTGTGTATCCTTGCATGGTTCCACACTCACAGGGACACAGAAAGGGGTGACTCCTGAAGCCGTTTTCCAGTGAGGCACATGGAGAAGGAGCCTGGTGGTCTGGCCAGCTTTTAGCCTGTCTAGGAGGAAGTTCCTTTCAGCAATAACACCACTGAGCCCTTCACCTTGTCCCAGCCACGGGGCAAAGGGTCACAGCCACCGTCTACCTGGGAGTCCCACAGTGGCCTCAGTGTCCATCTCTTCCTGGACAGCCTGTAGCTCACAGGTCCTGGCCATGGCCAGGGTAGCTGTCTGCAGATGCAGAGCGTGGAACCTGCAAGGGAGGAGACTCCATCCAGCCAAGTCCAGAAAAGCGTAAGCCATGTTCTCAGGAGGAGCTGCGGGAGACGGAAGTGCCCTCACGCAGCTGTTCTGGACACAACGCAGAAGGGAAACTGAGCTGCAGAAAACAAAACACCTCCTGGTTAGTGGTAGTGAGACCAGCACGAAGTGCTAGGCTCGTTTTCCCCTGCTGGCCTCGGGTGTGGCTTAGCCAGCAGCTGTCCACCCCTCTCCCTGCTTCCCTTTGTTCCCCCTTTCTGCCCAGTGGACAGGACAGTTTGCCTCAGCTCCTGCCTGGCTATCAAACTGCCATGCTCCACTCCAGCAGAAGTGCAGCCAGGCATGAAGGGTCCTTCCCCAGCTCAGTACTACTCGGGTGACTGAGACCAGGAAGGGAGAGATGGGTGCCCTCATTTGCATACCCAGCATTCATGGCAAGCCTTCCAGAACACCCTCTAACCCGCACTGCAACAGGCCTGCAGCTGCTATCGAAGTTGCATCTCCCCAGTACTTTGTGGGATTTAGTCTGGGCGGGCTCCTTCTACACACTAGGCCCTCTACGTTGTAGCACAGCCCCTATTAAAATTAAAGTCTTACTTTGCTGTTCCTGTAAACCTGCCTATGGTTTATTTCTCGGGTACTGTGGGCTCCAGAAGTCCTGAGCAGCATGAACAAATGGAGCTGTTAACACCAAGGAGCTCCCAAATCCAACAGCCAATGAAGCTGACCTGTGTTGTCCAACATGAGTTGGCACCAGATGGAGAGAGCCAGTAGGGGCAGTGGCTAGCCATAGCTGTGTCAGCTGTGGGCACCCAGCATTCCCTGGGGCCATCAGGCGACATCAGGATGGACCGCAGAGTTGTGCTTTGCTGATTCACATTTTCATCTGAATCGAGGAGAGGAATCCTAGGCTGACTGGCAACAGCAGGGCTGCCCCGCTTCGGCTGTGAGCAGTGTTCTCAACTCCCACACCTCTTCCAGGAGACAGGGCCCTCTGAGCACTAGGAGGAAGACAGAAGGGCTGTTGCTCTGCACTCTCACGACCCAGTGGATCCTGCACACAAGTGAAAGACTCAGGCAAAGATATAATCAGTGGAGGAGACCATGTGCCAGCCAGCAGACAGGGCCAGGTAGTGGCTCAGCGCTTCTTGTCTGCAGAAAGCACCTGAAGAAGCACCGAGCCTGGCCTCCCAACCTGCACCCTGGGGCAGGGGACCGGAGCTCCATGACATCAGCACCGAGACAAAGGTGTCCAAGGAAATCAGTTAGGTGCTGGTGGTGCAGTCATGTCCGTAAGGGAAAAATTAGGAGTGCTCCTGTGCCACAGCCACCTCCTCACACGCCTGAGAACCTTTCCCCTTCTTCCTGCTCTGCCTGGTGCATCACCTGAGCTGGCCCTGCTGAAGTGGACAGAAACAAGACGAAGGGCCATTCGCCTGGCTCCTGTCTGAGCCTCTGTCCTCCCGGTTCTGGGGTTGGTCTGCCCTTGCCCTCCACTCCCATCCATTTGTTGAAGGCTGGTGGAGGCTACAGGCTTTTCTTCCTGCTTTAAAGCCCTCTAGCCACTGGGCAATGCTGCCACCTGGTGGCAGGATCACCGCGCATGGAGGCCTAAACAACAGCACCACATCTGCACGAAGGGGCTGGGAGCGCTCGAAGGGAGTTGCTGTCTGTCTAGATGCTTCTGCTAACCCTCCTAGAGCCAGCAGAGAATGGGTCACAAGGGTCCCATAGATTCCCTTCAGTCACCTTCTCTTTACACTGATCTTGCTGACACAAAAGAAAGGTATACCATGAATCCTAACTTCGCGTGTTGCTTGAGCTATGGCACCCTCCCCCAAGGTGCCAAACGAAGGAGCACCTTCAAATCTTGTCTCGGGGCACAGGTCTTTTGATGATTAACCACAGGCTTGTCTAGGGTCCTTCTGCTTGAGGAGGCTTCTGTGGACTGGGGTGTCAAAACTGGGATGTCTACTGTGGGCTGAGTGCAGGCAGGTGGCATGCACGCTGCTGACTAGCGGATCACTCTTGAGGAAGAGGCCTAGGAAACAGAAAACATAACCTCTTCACTGTTCTTTACAGACACGTTTGTCCAAGGTGTGAAGACAGCTCAGTGGTGCTGATCTTCTCAGCATGATTAGAACAGTCACTGAGCTTCCAGAACTGTCCGGTATTCTGACTCGCTCCTGCAGATGAAAACTCTGTTGCCAACCTTCCAGATTGGGTGCACTTTGTTATTAAGGTAGCGAGGGCCCATCTTAACATGAACTATTTCAATTAGAGTCTGCTATTATTTTGCATAATTTCATAAAATGTTTACTTTTATCTCTTATGTTAAAAAGAAACAAAAGCATATGAACAGCAAGCCAACAACCCTTAAAACATCCAGGATATCCTCAACAGAAACAACAAACCCAAAAAGTCAGATTGAATGAGCACCTCAAACAAGGTAAGCAGTTAAACAAGAAGGGAAAAATAAAATGGCAATAGGAAAGAACACAATGATAGAAAAAATTCAATACCTTTCAGTGGTAATGCCAATGTAAATGGTCTCAACTCTGTAATTATAAGACACAGAATCAAAAGCAGAACTCAATGGTCTATTGCATTCAAGAGACCCACTAATCCTAAGAGAAATTCACAGACTAAAAATGAAATGGTAGAAAACAACATTCTATATAGCAGGATTCTCCAAAAAGTCGAGTAGCAATTATATTCTCAAACAAAATAAACATGAAGCTCAAAGTTATCAGAAAAAGCAATGCTGGTCACTATATATTAGTAAAGGGAACAACTCAATGGAAGATATAAAAATTACAAATATATATGCACTGAATATTGGGCTACCTAATTTCATAAAAAAAATACTACCGGACGTGAAACATCAAATACACACCAAAACTATCACAATGGGTGACTTCGATACCTTACCTTCACAAATAAATCAACTAAACAAAATTAAGCAAGAAATATCAGGGCTAAACAACACATTCAAACAAATAGATTTAATAGATATGTACAGAATGTGCTAATCTACCACAACAAAATACATATTTCTCTCAGCAGCACACAGTACTTTCCCCAAAATAGACCACATGCTAATCCACAAATCCCATTAAGTAAATATAAAAGACTTGAAATCACTCCTTGTATATTATCAGATCAGAGCATCTTGAAACTAGAAACTGATCACAAAAGAAACCAAAGAAATTTTACAAACATCAGGATGCTAAATAACACACTGCTAAACACTTACTAAGCCACAAAAGAAATCAAGAAAAAAATTAAACAATATTTAGAAATGAACAATAATAACAGCCCAACATACCAGAGCAGTCCAAAGACAAACCTAGTTTGGAAAGGGACACCATACAGGGTGAAAATTAAGATTAAGACAAAATAACCAATGAATCAAAAGACTGATTCTTTGAAAAACTAAACAAAATATACAAATCTTTAGCCAAACTTACCAAAAGAAGAGAAAAGACACACACCAATGCAATTCAAAATTACAACAGATGCCACCAAAATGCAGAAGATCATTAGTAACTACTATGAAAATGTTTAGTTCCAACAAATTGGAAATTCATGAAGAAATGGATACATTCCTAGACAAGTATCAACTATAAAAATTGAAATAAGAAGAAAAAACTCTAAATAATCCAATAACAGGCAAAAAAAAAAAAAATTGAGGCAGTAATAAAAGAAACCCAAACCTGCCAACAAAGAAAACCTCAAGACCTGATGGATTCACCACTGAATTCTTCAAAACTTGAAGGCGGTGCAGCACCAATCCTCCTCAAGCTCCTTAATGAAACTGAAAGGGAAGGAGTACTTCTAAACTCACTCCTGGAAGCCAGCATCACTAGTTTTATGTCTATAAAACTAGACAAGGACTCAACTGAAAAGCAAAAGCTACAGCCCAATCTCATTCATGACCATAGATGCAAAACTCCTCAACAAGATGTTGGCAAATAGCATGTAGCGCATCTTCAAGAGGATCATAAATCATACAAGTACGTTTCATTCCAGGGATGCAAGGACAGCTCAACATATGCAAATCAGTAGAGGTAGCACACCACATAAACAGAGGAAAGGACAAGCAAAAACCACATCATCATCTCAATAAACGCAAAAAAAGCTTTTGAAATCAGCCACTTAGGATTTAAAAAACTGAAGAAAATAGGCATAGAGGATTTTACTTCAATGTGATAAAAGCCATTTATGATAAATCAACAGTCAGTATATTAAATGGTGAAAGCTGAAAGCTTACCCTTTAAAATCAAGAACAAGACAACAACGTCTGCTGTTATCACTAATGTCCATGAAAATATTAGCTTGAGCAATCAGGCAAGAGAAAGAAATAAAAGAAATATGTATAGAAAAGAAAGTATCTTTATTTGCAGATGACATGATCCTTTACACACAAGACCAAAAAAAAAAAAATTCCACCAAAATTTCTCCAGAATTAATTAACAAATTCAGCAATGTAGGAAGATACAAAATCAACACATAAAAAAATCAATAGCATGTCTGTACACTAATAATGAACCCACCCAGAAAGACATTAGGAAAAGAATATATCTTCCAATAGCATTAAAACATACTTAGGAAGCTTTTCTTTTTCCAGTTCCAGGCTCTTGGCAGCTGCGGTTTACAGAATAGTTATGGCCAAGTCCAAGAACCACACTATGCACAACCAGTCCCAAAAATGGCACAGAAATAGTGTCAAGAAACCTCGGTCACAAATATACAAATCTCTGAAGGGGGTAGATCCCAAGGTCCTTAGAATCATGTCTTTTGCCAAGAAGCACAAGAAGGGCTTCAAGAAGATGCAAGCAAACAATGCCAAGGCCATGAGTGCATGCACCGAGGCTATCAAGGCCCTCGTCTAACCCAGGGAGGCCAAGCCCAAGATTATTCCAAAGGGAGTAAACCGCAGGCTCGCTCAACTTGCCTATACTGCCCACCCCAAGCTTGGGAAGTATAGCCATACCTGCATTGCCAAGGGTTGCAGGACTTGCTGGCTAACAGCCCAAGCTCCAGTCAAGGCCCAGGCTCCAGCTTCTGCTCCAGCCCAAGCCCCCAAAGGTGCCCAGGCCACTATGAAGGCTCCACAATAAAAGCCCCTTATCTGCTGATGTAAAAACAGAAGGACTGAGGTGCCATCTATGGAGGCCTAGTGTCCTCCTGTGCTCTTTGTACAAATAAACCTGAGGCAGGATTAAAAAAAAACAAACAAACTTAGGAATGAACCTAACCAAGGAGGTAAAAGATCTCTACAATAAAAACAACAATACTCTGAAAAAAAGATTGAAGAGGACTTCAGAAAAAGGAAAGATATGCCATGTTCCTGCATAGACAGAATCAATATTATCAAAATGGCCATTCTTCTAAAATTGATATACAGATTTAGTGCAATCCCAATCAAAATACCAACAGCATCCCTCAGAGAACTAACAAAAAGCAGTCCTAAAAGTCACATGGAATTAGATGTCCACAGTAGCAAAAACAATCCAAAGCAGGAGGCATTGTGACCCAAGATTTGAAGCTATATTACAAAGCTATATAAACACAGCATACTGTGTATACAGAAACAGACATGTGGATCAATAGAACAGAACAGAGGATGCATAAACAATGCCAGACATATTTAGCCACCTGATTTTTGATAAAGGGTTAAAAACATATGCTTAAGGTAAGATGCCTCTTTACTGGCATGGTGCTGGCAGGCTTGGGGACATAGCTTGGCAGCCAAAGTGCCAGCCTGGAAAGCACAAGGATCATGGTTCAAGCCCCAGTACTGCATGCCATGCCCACCCCAGAACCCCAGACCCTAGGTTCTGGCCACCGAAAGTGGGCATGGTGGCACATGCCTGTAATCCCAGCACTGGGGAGGCTGAGACAGGAGGATCACTAGAGTCCATGCCACATAGTGAGACCCTGTACCAAATAATTAATTAATTAATTAAAACTTATAAATAAATAAATGGTGCTGGGAAAAATGACTAACACACATGGAAGAGTGATGCTAGATCCATAATTTTTACCATCTACTAACCTGAAATAGAAACAGATCAAAGATCTAAATACTAAAACACAAATGCTTAACCTACTAGATGATAAAATGAGTAAAACTCCTGAAGTCATAAATGTAGGTGAACTTTCTGAGAAGAACCCCAAATTGTACAAAATATCAAGGACCAACAAATGAGATTGTATCAAATTAGAAACCTTCCACATAGCAAAGGAAACAGCCAAAGGGTGGGGGGGAGAAGAAAGCACAGAAAACCCAACATAATGAGATTAACTTTTCCAGCTATGTTACAAACACAGGACTGATACCAAAAGTTTATAAAGAGCTCGGAAAACTTAGATCTTCCACAAAAAGTAAAAGGTGCAATAAAAAATGGGCAACTGAGATGAATAGAGACTTCCCAAAAGAAGTACACATGGCCCGTAAAGGCTTGAAGGCTGCTCAACATTGCTAGCCATTAGAGAAGCACACACTGAGCCAACACTGAGATTTTGTCTTACTCCAGAAAGTGGCTATGTCACCAGAAATCTAACAACGGCAAACGCTGACAAGGCTGCGGTGAGAAAGGGACCCCCTTTACTGTTGGTGGGAGCGTAAACTAGTACAACCACTGTGGAAGTCGATTTCAAGCTTCCTCCAGAAATCTAAAAGTAGAAATTCCGTTCAACCCAACTTTCCCTGCCAGGCACCTCCCCAAGGGGTGAAAGACATACGAAGCACACGAGGCCATGTACTGGCACAAGTCACAGCAGCTAACTCCTGGAGCAGGCTCATGTGCACCAGCAGGTGAGTGGATAAGGAAAATATGGCGTGCATGCTCAGTGTGTCTAACTCGCTAGTCTGTTAAAAGCAAGAAGGGACCAGGGAGATGGCTCAGTAGAATAAGCACTTGCCTGGCAAGCGCAAGATCCTGAGTTCAAGTCCTAGTACCAAAGAAGAAGAAGAAGAAGGAGAAGGAGATAGAGGAGGAGGAGGAGGAG
>NW_004524775.1:3910726-3913998 GCF_000260255.1 Octodon degus
GAGGAGGAGGAGAAGAAGAAGAAGAAGAAGAAGAAGAAGAAGAAGAAGAAGAAGAAGAAGAAGAAGAAGAAGAAGAAGAAGAAGAAGAAGAAAGATAAGTTTAGATTATTTACAGGAAAATTGATGTACCTTGGAATCACACTATTAAGCGAAAAAAACCACACACAAAAGCAGAAATACATATGAGAAATCTAAAGTATAAATAAACTAATGAGCAAAATAAAAGACAGGAAATAAGGGATAAATCTTTTGCAAATGGAAAGGGTGATTAAGATAGAGTAGGAAGGGGAATAAAAAGATTTAAGATTATTATGTATGTGTACCAAACACCCACAGCAGAAGTCATTATGTATTACAGACATGTACTAACAAAAAATTGTATGCTAGCCACAAGAGTGTTCTATATTTTTTTTGTTTGTTTGTTTCTTTTTGCCTTTTCTGAAATAGGGTTTCACTGTGCAGTTCAGGCTGGTCTTGAACTCACAGTGATCCTCCTGCCTCAGCCTTCTGAGTGCTGGATTATAGGAGTGCTCCAACACACCTGGCTCCAGAATGTTCATTTTAATTTTATTAAATACATAGGGAAAAAATGACCGGGATATCTAATATAATTAATAATTCTGATTTTTGTATTAGATTATCTGATTACTTTTTAAAACATCAGCGTTAAATACATAAACACAAATGCAATTATTTTTTTGTACTGGAGCTTGAACTCAGGACCTTGCACTTGCCAGGTAGGCGCTTATGCTGCTGAGCTATCTCCCTGGCCCTCACATGAACTTGCTCAATGCCATGCTTCAATGCTGTTTTCTTAAGTAACTGTTTTAGCTACACATCCCACTGCATTATCACCAAAGAGTAATAATTATATATTTCTCACTTTATCATTGATTCCTGTAGTAATATACCCTGCAAATTGCATTTATTTCTTCCTAGTTCCTTTTTAAATCATATTTTAAAAACATATTGAAAAATAAAGTCAGTTCCTTCTAATTTTATTGAAATAAGCCAGACTAGTAACAAGGAACAAAACTGTAACAATTTAGCTTACCAATGTCAACTAGCTTTGTTTTTGCTGTAGAACCCAGTGACACTTCATCCATCTAATAGAGTGTGTCCCACAGGACTGGGCAGGGAGGTGGGCTGATGGACAATGGCTGAAGAAAGCAGAATCCGGTGTGCCCTGGTCATTTAGGGTTCCAAGCTCTGCGGGGTCTCGTGAGAGGCGCGGCAGGGGGCCAACTACAAAGAGCAGGTTGCTCCAGTCATTCTTGTGGAGGAATCGTCATGCCAGCTGAAACTGGTTTCTTTGGGAAAACTTGGCTGTTTTCTCTCTAACCCTGATTTCTTCAAAGATCAGATAAACAGAAAAGTTTTAGCTTAGTGACATGGAATTTTAGCATAAATGACTTTCCTTGTTTTGTTTCCTGTTTCATTTTGCATGGTCTGTTGGGACCCAGCGGAGTTTGGCCCAATAAAAATGGCGTTTTATGATTTTTTAACAGGCTTGCCAAGAAGGAGTGGCTCTGCTAATTGGGTTAAATAGCAGACATTTTCCATTAATCAAATGAACTATATCTGCAGTTCAGAGATTTCAACTAAAATAAAAGTACTGACAAAGCAAGTTAAATGATGAAGGCACTTTAGAAAATCATATTACATTGGCAAAAGTATATTGAAAATAAAATTTCAATTTTCCCAATGCTTTTTGATTAAACATGGTACCTATAAGTGGAAGAGTGAAAGATATAATTAGTATTCACTCAATACATATTGATAAAGTTATTTTGTTATATTTTCAGACATTTAGTAAGGAATAGCTTTCATGAACAGATAGTACAATTTGCAAATAAGATGACTTCTGGTTACTGGCCTTCAGTAACAAGGCAGGAGTACCTAATTAAATCCTCAGCTAGTCCTAACTTGAAAGCAGCTAATGATAGCTCAGGGCATCAGTGTTGGTATCCTTCTCAGAAGGAGCTCCAAGAGGTGTGTGGCAATTCTATACTATGATTTCTATTCCTGCCTACATATCCTAAAAACTTCTATGTCTACAGAAGTGAAGATTAGAAAACAAAAGGTGCAAAGTCATGTCACATTTTAGCAACAAGTAAAATCCATCAATAGATGGGATGTAGTGTTTTAAAACCACTGTCTCATTACAGATGTTTTCTCAACATTCTTCACTTCTGTGTTTTAGTAGCCGCCGGCCTCATTCGCCCTGCTCCAGCCTCTGCCTTCCGGACAGAGTGGTCCGGGTGTTGCAGGAGCTAAGTTAGGTAAAACTATTATAAGCAGTCAGACAGGGTTCGGCCCTCAAGAAGACAATAGGGAAGACAAGATGACTTTGCAACTTTGGGAGAGACAGACGGCCCTGCTGTGGACAGACCTCAAGACAAAAGAGTAAACAAATGCAGTCGCATGCTTCCCAAGGAATGGGCACCAGTGTTGGCATCCTGAATAGGTGTCCATCACCTTGAGACAGAGCAGGTCACTGACCCAGCACCCTACAGGAAAAGCCCCTGCTCTGCATTCACGCCCGCTTACTACCTGACTTGCTTCCTGTTGGGTCCTGCATTCAATCAGTTTTACCCAAGCAATTGTACTTGCAGTCTTACTGACTGACCATAGCTCTGTCCCACCTCATGCCCACTCAGTGCATTCCCATGGTTTCCACCTTAGGCCTGCCTCACCTCATAGTTTTATTCTATAAAAACTTCTTGAAAAGGCAGCTTCCTGGGCAGCCCACTCGGGGCCCCCTTCTGTGCTTTTCTCAGACAGGAGCTTTCTTTCCTGCAATAAATGCATCCTGCTTTTAACCTCCATGTTCCTAAAATTCATTCTTCGGTTTCGGAGAACACAGATTTGGCCAGGCACCTTTCAGGTTTGGAGTGTCACTCCTCTGCATCACTGGGAAGCAGCTGGTCACTGGTGCATCTGGCACAGCATGGTTGTGTGACTTCTCACCACCAGTGCTGCGCAGTCATGGGACTGACACCTCCAGGCCACTGCTTCCGGGGACAAGTCTGCTCCACACACTGGTCTCCCTGCCCTGGAGGGCAGGACAGGATGGACAGCTGTGCCGGAATCTTTACATGGACTGACCAGAACATCCACTTGGAAGTCTAAAAAAAGCAAAAGATAAAGTCCTACTGCATCAGTCTACTATGTCTGGAGATGTGTTTTACACATCATTATTACCTTAATAACACAATGATTAATATTTATTAATAATCATAGTATCGAGTCCTAGCCCAGGTCCGGTGAGT
>NW_004524775.1:3921895-3944928 GCF_000260255.1 Octodon degus
ATGTTTATCAATAAAACTTTGAAAAGGAAAAAAAATAAAAAAAAAACAACAGAGCTAAAAAAAAAAAATAATCATAGTATCAACTGTGTGCTGATAATGAGTTACACTGATAGTACAATCCAGAAAATGTTTAACACTTAGAATCTGATGGTCACAGGAAGTTGTTTGAAAGTTAATTTTAATTTCTCTTTATAATTTTGATATACATAATATTGATGGGGTGATCAATAAATATAAAAATATACTATATCAGGCTAATACTATATAATGGAGAAGATACAGTAAGATGGATTCAAGGGAATGAGAGAATGACATAGAACTTCTTAGAGAAAAACATGTTCAAATACAGTTTTGTACAGGGTCTTGCTACACAGCAGCCTCCCCAGTGCTGGATTACAGGCATGCACCACCAGCCTGGTTTCAGAGCCAGCCGGCATGCCCGAGGCTCTGGGCCGCACAGCGTGTAGTCCTGGGGGTTGAACTCAGTTTCTTGCTCTTGCCAGGCAGGCATTTAGAGCACCAAGCTATTTCCCCAGCCTCAGACACAGTTTTTAAAACTGATGGTTTGTGTTCGATTGTTAACCTGGGTCTCTTCTATTACTCCTCTATTACTAAAATAAAATCAGGTCTGACTGTCATCACCCACCTTCCTTCTCTGAATGGCTGCTGATGCCACATAAAAGTTGAAAAAGTTTATGCCTTAAAAAAAATCCGTGTCGGTAGGAAGTATGTTAACATGTTCATGAACGCATGAGTTGGGAAGACAGCCCGCGCTCCCCGCTGTGCGCAGCGCACTGAGGCTGAGGCGCGGGACGCGGCGCGGGGCTCGGACGGCCGCAGCAGCTTGGCACCCTCCAGGGCCGCGCGCCGCCTGGGCGCCTCTCGCAGCCACGCGTGCCACCCGCGTTTGCCGTTTTGGATACTTAGGACAGTGCATCCACCTTGCCCTAGAAAATGGACCCAAGAAAATGGCTCAACTGAAATCGGGGAAGATAAGAGTCACCTACTGCACCTGGACACTACGTTTTAGGGCCTGCAGCCTTTTCTCACTGGTATTGCTCCTCGTTCTTCCAAGTCGCAATGCCGCCACTGACCCCAGGGCTCAGCTCTGGGAAGGCTCACTGGTCAGGGGCGGGGTGCACAGCCACCACTCGCCCACACGCGCGCGCGCGCACACACACGCACGTTTACACACATACGCACACCCACGCACGCACACACACACACACTGGCTGGAGGGCCCGCAGGCCGACACAGCATGAGCAGGAGCCGCCAAGCTGTCTGGATGGGACTCCTGCAGTTCTGCGAGAGCTATGCAACTGATCCCAGCCTAGGCTTGCTAGTGGTGCCGGCAAGAGGCAGCAAAGTGCACACATGAAAGAACAAAGCACCAACACTAAAATGCTTGGCAAGAGGCAGCTGGAGGCCGTGGCAGATCAAGGAGATCATCTACAGCTGGCGCTATCTCGGAACCCTCAAGCAAAGCCCTATCCAGCACAGGGGCAGTGGCGGGGGTCTGTCTGGCCCACCTGGCAATGACCGAGCAGTGCGTTTGTCCAGGTGCTACCCTCTGAAGCAGCCCTGTGACAGCTGATTGTGTCAGCTCACGTGACGCCCAGCTAAGCTGACTCAGTACGGCTCTGGGCGTGGACTGTCAGAACGGCGTGAAAGGGAAATGGTAAAGGGAGGCTGGCTTCTCCGTCTAGGAGCGCGCTCTTCACCTCCTCCTCGGGCGCCTTCTTCATTCTTCTCTCACAGAGTCTTCGGCCTCCTGAAGCCACTTCCTCGGGCTCCTACAGGGAGCTCCAGGCGTTCACCGGACTCTCTGAGTGCCCAGCACACTGCCAGGCCTTCCGCACTCTTCCACACCCGACTCTGTGGCGGCCACTATGGGCCAACCTTGTAGACTCTTGCAGATTTGCGTACCTTGCGTTGAATCTGTCTCTAGTGAGCCCGACCAGCAGTGCTTCCTAGAAACTTCCTCCGTCGCCTCTGCACACAGCCACAGAGAGTGACGGGGCGGTCCTGGGAGGGGAAGGCGGCGGGTGCGGCTGTGCGTGCTGCTGCGATTCGAGCTTACAGATCTTGGCATTGTCTGAGATACGAAATAGGGCGCGAGGAATGTCCTCAAGTGCTTTTCTCTCTGATATTCTGCACTATCCAAGAGTCCGCAAAGCCGTTGAAGGTCCAGGTCATCGGAGTCTGATCTATGAGAACTGTGGAGTGCTAGCCTTTCATGTAAGGAGAGAGCTTTTCCGTTAAGCATTAAGTTTTGAGGTTGCGGGAGTGCCACCAACTTGGAATTGATAAGCGGAGCACCTAGTAGGTGTGCAGGAAGTTGGGTTAGATAAGCCAACCCTGACCCTATGTGGCCTGAGGCCACCCCATTTCTACCTTTGCCTTGGGGATAGGAAGTGATTAAAAAAGTAAATAAAAAGCAGGTCTGACTCTCAGTCACACCCCTCCTTCTCTGAATGGCTTCTGTTGCCACATAAAAGCCAGGGCAGGAGGCTCTTCTGGTGACTGCTGGCTTTGACCTCACATGCTACCTTCTTTTCCCAACCATCACAGTAAAAGGTCCTCGGATTGCTCAGAAAGAGAAATACACAGACTCAGGGAATGTTGGCTGCTACCTCAGTAGAAAGGGACCGAGCAGAGATGGGGTGCTGTGTACTTGGTGGTCTGAAGTCCACAGCACAAACAAGCACGTACCTCCTCCTTAGGCTGGCGTCACCATCACAAAACAGGAGCACCATCCCTGGCAAACAGGTATCAAAGCGCCAGTCTAGCTGGCACTCATGTGCTCCCAATACGGCCCTTTGTGTGGGCTTCTGGTGCTTTAAGGATGAGATGCTTTTGCAGGGCTCTGTGAATCGCCAGAAATGTGGTAGGACCCTTGTCATGTGGACACAGGCTTAGCAGTGTAGGGCCGGCTGAGGTATGGGGTGCAAGGAAGAAGAGGCAACAACTTCAGCTCTGCCAAGGTGATCAGCAGCCAGGACAGGAGGAGGGACCTGCTATGGGAGAAGTCACTGTCTCCAGAAATGAGGTGATTCCTAGGCCAGCACCCACAACCTAGTAGACAGCTTGAAAAAGCAGATATGGCTCAAATCAGGGTGTGCAGGTTTGCCACAGTCCACTTGCAAATTAGTCAAGACAAAAAAAAAAAGAAAGAAAGAAAAGAAAAACCCTAGAATCAGCACTGCTTTGCTCCGAGACATTGCTAAACTCCCAAATTCTCATTCCTCAGACAGACGACTAGGCAGGCATAGAGCAGTCAGAGGTTGGGGGAGGAGAGAACGTGTTTGTGTCTCGTCTATTTCCAGATTGATTCTATTCCATTTTCCAGGTGGGATTTTTAATTGAATCCATCTAGCTTCAGCCAGCTGCCCACTCTTGCTTTGTATGCCAGCAGCATCCTCGCATGAGTGCTTAATCTCTGTTCCCAAGCAGAAGTGAAGGGGATGGAGGATTAACTACTGTTGGGAGGTGTGGGGAATTCACTGGAAGATGGGCTTGCTTGCATTAAACCATATTTATAACCTTTTACAGTTTGAGACAATTGAACAGCCCAAGAAAATAGCCCAAGAGGGAAAGCAAAGAGATTTAAGGTGCCTTGATGGAAGGTTCTTGACAAAGAATTGAAAAGGTAGCCTTGGCCTCCCTGCCAAGTCACTCCTTTGAATGAAAGGGGAACAGCCCCTGGCGGCCTTATTTGTCTGATTAGTGCTGTTTATAAAATACAGATTCATCCAGAACAAGAGAGTAACTGGTAAAGCTAGTTTGCAGGTATAAGCATCTGCTAGAGTGAAAAACACAGCGCTCCACTGTCTCTTATATTCACTAATTATCTAGAGTATCAGCAGTTGGTCCTGAAGAATCGCACACAAATCAAGAAACGGTGGCTGCGGTCTTTAACAGTGATTGGACAAACAACAAAAAAAGCTCATTTTGGGAGACTGAGATCTGCAATGAAAACACCGGGCTGTGTTGTGGCACAGTGGGGCACTGACAAGAGAAACCCACAGGACTCTGTCCAGCCTGTCACCAGCTAAGCAAAGGGAATTGCACAGGCTTCTACCCAGCCAGTCACCCAGCCAAGCCTGACAGGTGCAGGGGCCCTTGGAAGATTTGCAGAGAAGATGGAGCCTTCCAGACAGGAAGCACGCACCTCATTCAATCCCATCTTTCTGCCTGGACCCCCTTGTCACAAGTCCTCCACGCTGGCCAAGACCTACCTGATGCCGTCACACCTCCCTCTACCAATCTGCCTTGTCTTATGGATTCCCACCCACCATGTGTTTCCTTAATGTCACGAGGTCTCTCACCTAAACCCTCCGAGGGAGCTAGCTGTGAAATATGACCTAATTAATTTCCTCAATGCAAACATGTTTTGTGTCTTTCTTTTTCTTGCAATAGGGTTTGCTTAGAATGATGTTTTGTAAACTAAAAGAAAAACTGTTGAATATGTTGGAGTTCAAAACTCCGAGCAGTTTCCAGGCAACCTGACAAATACTCTTTCAGTGTGACTTTCACCTGGCTATTAATGGATCCTCTGCCTCCTGGCGACATTGGCTGGAAAGCTGTGTGGAAGCCTTTCCCACAGCCCTCTCAGGGTAGTGCTGCCTAGACATCCAGACATGCAGGACCCCCAAGAGAAGAGGCCAGCAGGGGCCAGCTCACAGGGTGACCTTCAGTCCTGGGAGCACCAGATGCAACACACCTCCCCTCAAGAATGCACAGTCCCAAGAGCATCTGCATTTCTGGGGATCCTTGGCACTTGACGAATTCTGTTCTCAGGAGCTCATGACAGCAGACACTGGCCTCTGCTACCAAATGGTAACTTGTAACAGGAAATCAGTGTTAAGTTAGGAAAATGAAGGGACTTCACAGTGTTGGAGGTAATGCAAGAAAGAGGAGGGGGTGAAGGCAGATGCAGCTCCTCAGAGCGCGTTCCCTGGGTAACGGAGGCCACCATCCGCAGCACACAGGAATCTGCATGCCTGTGGAAGCTGCCCATGCCCTGGGCCTGTGGTCGCTAGGCGCTGCTTTGGCGGGGGCCAACTCTAAGCTGCAGGATGCTGTTACCACAACCACCCTGTCTGAGGAGAGCCCTGGGGCCTGCACTGGCTGCAGCTGCCGTACAGTTTACACCAGACGCAAGGGGAGAGCAGTGGTCTGAGAGATGAAAGCTGCCCCATCCAGCTGGTCACTGGGCCTCAGTGTTGCACCTAAACCACTTCATAGAGCATCAGTGTTCAACAAGGCTACTTTGGGCTAGTGACAGCATGACACACACGGGTCCATGGCACGATGGTGTGTGAACAGATGTGAGCAAATTGACCAGACATCTGCTCTCTGCTGGCAGGACTGGAGCTGACTTGTCACTCAGTGTGGTCTGGCCTCCGCTAACCTCCTGCTTCTAGGTTGGATTCGTTAAGATCTCCAGTAACAGCAGCACGCCTGCTTGCCAGCATCTATCACCTCTTCCACAGCCCTAACCCACAATGCGCCCTTGGGGACACCCGTGCACTGAGATGACCCACAAGTGTAAGCTCCCTCAGCCACAAGTGGTGGCCTGTCCCATCCACTGAGGGCACCCTAGGGTCTCTTGCTGTGTTAGACACATCCCATGTCCAGTCTGCTGCCAAGCAGTGCTGTTGGAAAAGTGACCCCAAAAGCATGCCTCTGGTCTGGTGTGGATATGAGTCAAGGTTAAACAGTTACTGACATGTCACTACCACACTATTACAAAAAGCAAACTGATGTTATGCTTATTTTAAATTACCTGATTTGCCTCTCTCTCCTTCCTTTCTGCTCTTGTTCCTTCTCTTGTTTTATTTTCTTATTCTATATGGTTTATCTGAGGGCGGTAGTAATTTCCACATCAGTTTTCTAGAACATTCCATCAACTGCTGACGAGTTCCATTTTACTTCCTACTTAATATCAGACTTTATAAGGTCAGAGATGAAGTACATTTGGTTAAAGATGCTTCTAGAATCTACTCAAATCCTTCGCCCAGTAAAAAGAATAAGAAACTCTCTTATAATTTTGCATGACTGAGGATCCAGTGTACTGGGCAGAAGAAACAGAGTTTGGGCTGTGGTCAGTGCGAGTCAGCCACGGTGACTGATCTCCCAGGGTGAGTGGAAGGTCAGAGCGAGGGGAAGCACAGCACTACAGGTGGAGCCACCGCCGCCCCACTGTACTTCGGCGGCTGTCATTGTGCACACAGCGCTGCTGCCTTCTGGCCTGGGAAACCCCTCAGTAGCATCTTTCTGCTTGCCATGTCCCAGCATTAGCATTGACTCCATCTGTCCCAGCCGCTCACAGACGCTGAATGCAGCAAGGTCACCTGTCCCCTCTCACAGAACAGGCGCAAGTGAGGCCAGCTCAATTTACAGCTTTGAACTTTGGATGTTGGTGCTGACCCTTGCACTTCAGGACAAGTTACAGGACTAGAGAAGTCCAGGGTACCCCTGAAAAGTTGAGCGGATTGCAATGTTCAATGCTTTCTGCTCGGCAGACTGGTTTACTGGAGCGAGGACAAGGTGCTGGATGATCTGTCCAAGAACATCTGAAGACCTCACTTTGTCCACTGACCAAATAAACACAGAAATGACAGCCACAAAAATTTCCAGTCATGGGCTGGCCAAATAGTTTAGCGGATTAAAGCACCTACAAGCAGGTGCAGGGGCCGGGGGTTTGATTCCTGGGACAGCCAAGCTGGCCCTGCCCCTCAGGTGTGCTGAGATGGCAACTGAGACTGGGCATGGTGGCGCACACCTGGAATTCCAGCTCTTGGGAGGCTGTAAACAGGTGGATCACTATGAGTCCGATCTAGTAGGGAGACCTTGAACACACTGTAGACCCATCCTTAAAATTAAAAGAAAAAAAAGAAATTTCCAGTCATTAGCAAATACATGAACAGTCATGAAGACATTTTCTATCTTTTTCATTTATTTATTTATTTATTTATTTGGGACAGAGTCTCACTATGCAGCTCAGACTTCAGTGACCCTCCTGTCTCAGTGCTAGGATTACAGGCATGTGCATCACAAGCAGAGATGGGGTTCACAAGGCCTGCTTTCTGCTCACCCAGGGGCAGGACTCATTGGCGAGGCTTCAGGGGTGCCCAAGAGTCCTCCCTGCTTCCTGCCCCTCTCCAGGGCAGTGTGGGGCACCTTGCACACAAACTCGATGGTCACAGCTCAGGTGGCACCAGGCCCAGGTTAGACACATGAAACAAAATACCCAGCATTCAAAGTTAAAGGGCAAAATGTGTATTTGGCTTACAATGTGTGGAGGTTTCAGTGCACGGCTGGCTGGCTCTGAGGCAGGGTGGCATGGAGGAGGAGTGTGGCAGAGGGAAAACACTTACGCTGGCAGAAGGTGACAACTGAGTGTTAAAGTGTCTTTCTTCCCCCTTTATTTAGTCCAGGCCACTCAGAGCCGATAGCTCTCACACCCTTACTCCTAGTGCCCTTGAGCCTAGTATTGCACCATATCAATTCCAGGATCACACCCTCTAATCAGCGCCCCCCCCCATGACTGCATGAGGCTTTCAGGAACATCTGGACACAGCCACCAAGTGTTGGGCCTGGGCAGCACCGTGGGAATGCGATTCCGGCTGCTGGGACACACAGAGACCTTTGCTTCCCATTCTCCTGGGAAGGGGAGTGGGCCAGTGTGACCCCCAGGTGAGCTCAGAGGGCTCCTGGAGTCACTGCGCGTCTCTCACAACCAGCAAAGCCCAGTGTCATCCCTGGCCCTTCCCTGGCAGAACAGCTCATCCATGTGCTTTGCAGACATCTGAATCATGATTGCTTTGTGCTCTCTGTAGACAAAGACCCACCATCATTATTCTGGGAAGCTGACCTGCAGTTTCCAGCTGATGAGTTCAAAACCAGTACTTGGAGATGAGCGAGAGTGAACGAAGCGGCCCTGAAGCCCAGTCCACTGAATGCACCAAGGGATGCTGGCTTGTAGCGGAGAGCCAGGGCCCAGGGACCCCTCAGAGCCTCCCTGGAGCCTCAGACTTGCAAAGCCAGCAAGTCGCTGCCACCAGGGATCAGCTTCGGGGTCCAAGTGAGCAGACTTCCCAGGAATGCGGGCGTGGAAAGGCACAAGACCCCTCCGGCGTGGACACGGTGGCTTTTGCTTTACAGACACTGCAGAAAACCAAGAATTCGCTTCTGAAAGCATAGTTCTGCTGCCCCCTCATAAGTGATCTTAGTACAAACTGTACAGAAGGAAAGAGAGACGAAGTGGCTTTATTGTAACCATTAGCGTTTGCATCTCCTTTGTGAATGTTTTCCCCTTTTGCACGTGTAGTTTTGGTCAGAGGAGTGAGTCCTTCATTGGGTATTAAAGCCATCGGCCGTTAGCTTGCCAAACTTTTGCTCAGTTTGCTGCTTGCCATCCTTCATATTGACATACAGAAGCTGTAAAAGTCTTAGCTTGATCAACTTTTATAATTTCTATCTTCATTTTTTATTTTTATTTATTTATTTATTTATTGCGGAACTATGGATTGAACTCAGGCCCTTGCGCTTGCCAGGGAAGCGCTTATTCCACTGAGCCATCTCCCTGGCCCCTATCTTTATTTTGTGATTACAAAGTCCTTTATAAAATAAATATTATGCAAATAATTATATTTCCTTCATAGCATTATGTTTTTCTAAACATTTAAATCCAACTGTAATTCATGTTAGTAGATGGCATGAGACAGAAAATGTAATTTTTTCCCAAATAGTTGCCTGGCTATTTCTAATCTGTTTATTAACTTATCTGTCCTATCTACCGAGCATAAATGTCTCTGGTCTAGTGAGTCCTTGTATGGCCTGCATCTGATTGTGATTGTTGTGTTGTTAGGCAACCTATGCCCAAGCACATTGCGTACACATTGTAACTTGAACGTGCTGTCTTACCTGGTGGTGCATTCCGCCACCCTTCCTTTCTTCCCCGCAGGGACAGGACCCAGCTGTCTGAGGGTAGCACCCAGACACTCTAGGTATTGCTCATCTGCGGAAGGCAATAAGCCTCCACCACTCCACCCTTGCCTTCTCCCCCAAATGCATGCAAGGGCCTGTTGGGCGCCCACAGCAAACTCCCTCCAGGGCGCTGGTATACCAGGCGCTGCTTCAGCCAGAAGCCAGCTGCATGCTGGGGGATGTGCCCTGCCAACATGAATCCCAGGGATGGAAACTATGGACCAGGAGACGGCACCTGGACCCAGGTGGACGAGGCCTTCCTCCCAGGCAGGCTGGGTACCTTTGTTCCTAATCTGATCTTGAAGCCGAGTCCCATGGGGCTGTCAGGAGGGTGGCCCCACACAGCCCTTGAGCGCTGCTAGACGCCCTTCCCTCCCAGCCTGCTCTGTTCAGCTGAAGCTCCTGGCCTGTAACCCTGACCCTCCTTCGGTCCCTGCCTGCCACAGTGTACTGACCTACGTACACTGCAGGGCTGGGACCTGGGAATGAAGAATGAGTCAACTGGAATTTCAGACTTTGAAGTGAGAAGGTGAATGAATGTCCCAGCTCCATCTCTTGGCGTTGAGCTCTGTCCCAATCTGGCTGCTTGCAGGCCTGAGCCAGGCAGGACCCCAGGACACTCCTGTGGTGGAGCTGCCCCCTCCTGGCCCTCTCCCAGGCCCTCAGTGTGCAAGGTACCCACACTCTGGTCTTTCCCTAGCAACACAAGCAGGCTCCCACAGTGGTCTGTTCTTCATGGAAGTGCGGCATGGCTCATCTGATAACTGAGTGGTGTGGTACTGGATCTCCTGAGAGGGATGCTGCAGAATTCTCATACAAGCAAAGAATCCTAAGGAAGGACCACCTGGAGCCACTTTAGGCATGGTGAAGCACCACATCCATTTCATGGCTGGGGAAGCTGAGGCCCAAGGAGGCAAGCGAGCTGTTATGATGTTTTGCAGCTATTAAGAGGTAGAGCCCGGGGTCTTCGGTTTCCAAGCCACTGCTCTTCCATCTCCCTTGGACATCAGCTGACATGACAGGGTGCCATCACAGCTGAGCCCAGGGCCCCCAGCACCCCACATCTGCCTGATCTCATGGGCTCATGTTGCTGCTATCCCAGAGATAATGGGGCTGCCTCGACAGAGGCCCCCAGAGGATGAAGAGGTAGAACATTTGTTCAGAAGAACTGCTTGCTTCTACATTTCCAGAGTTCTGGACCCGGGGCGGTGTGGTCCACACTCACAATCCCAGCCCTTAGAAGCTAAAGCAGGGGATTATCATAAATCCAAGGACCCCTAGACTACATGGCAAGTCCAAGTCCAGCCTGAACCATGGAGCAAGGCCCTGGCTTGAAAAACAACTTTTTTTAAGTTTCTAAATTCTAACCTTGACACATGCTTATTTTTTAACTGTGGAAGAATGGAATAGGGGGAATAGATCACTGGTCTGCAGTGGTGCTCTGGCACACCGAGTGCTCTTTCAGAGCCTCTCCCCACCCAGGAGCAAGCACACACCGTGTTACAGTTTTCCTCGTTAAGTGAGCTGGTACTACACATTCTCCTCTGTAATTTGCTTTTCTTCCTTTGTTTAATGCACTGAGCACCTGTGTCCCTGTCAGGCCCTGTAAGCGCCCCGCACTCCGTGAGCCTGCTTAGCAGTCCTCTGTATCAGTGTTTCTGCCCTTCTGAACTTACTGATGGGCTCCGGGGTTGCTTCCGTGTGGGGACGTTATAAGAAATGCTGCAGCGGCCACCTCCATGTGGCTCTGTGCTCTGCAAAGTTCTGTAACTTAGACTTCCGAAGGAGAAATGCAAAGCCAGTGCAAGGGGTCAGCAGCCTGTCCCTGCCCTACGCCTCCTGGCCTCTGGGTCCTCGCTGCCACCTAGGACTCCTCCACAGCAGTGGCCTGGAGCCCAGCTCACTGCCGCAGTCCTGTGTGGCCTGCAGTGTGTGTTCCGTGAGTGTCTGCTGATCATCTGCTCCTTCATCCACCCAGCAAACAGCGCTGAGCGCCCTCCGCGCACCAAAGCCATGCTGGCTCTGGGAATCTCACCCCAGTCCAAAATAAAAGTCTGCATCTTGTACTATGAGTAACCACTATGAAGACAACAATATGCAATGTATTAATTATTGAAATTGTCCTATTAATCGGTTTTGAAATGGTCTCATTGTTATTTGTTCCTCAATAAAATTAATTAAAAAAAATTAAAAAATAAAAAAATTAAAAATAAATAAATAAGCCCTGCCCTGCTGTTAGAGGAAGGGATTGGATTTTTCTAGGGAGAGTGATTTTTGGAACTGGAAATACCCTGAGAATACTTGAGAGTGGGTTCCTTTTCCCTCTTCATCCGACAAACTCTCACTGAGTCTTCGCAGCCTGTGGGGAGAAACCCTGCACCCTGGTCTCCTGGACCCTTCTCGACACTGCCCCCCACCCGGAAGTGAGGAATGTCCTGGGAGCTGCTTTCTGGCTATGGTGGAGATGAAGACGAGCAGACTGCTATTTCACTGACATTCAGTTTGTAGTAATGATGTTTACTTGGACCAAAGTGCCTACAATTAAATCTTTCATTTAAAGTTTCAAAAGCAAATTAGATTTTCTCAAGCATTCAGTCACTTAATCCATAAAATATATTCACAGTGTGGGGAGCAGATGCCCCCCAGGAAACCACAGATGGAAAAGACTCAGGACAAAGAAGACAGACACGCTGCTGTCCCCGGGAAGGTCACTGCGATTTCTCCCAGCTGATTGCTGGGGGTGGGGGTGGAGGGCACCCTACAGCCAAGCCTGCCTTCAACCCGGGACTGTGACCTGGAACTGCTCCTCTGCTGTGTCAGGCCCAAGGCTTCCATCTCTTCTGGTGGCAGATGGGTCTCTTGGGATCTGCACAGTTTCTTCTGGCTGTGTCAGGAAGCAGACTTGAGGTCCACCCCTCCACCAGGTCTGCCCTAAACTATCCTCTGAGTCCTCTGCTGCAGGGGACCCTCAGTGCAGCAGCCTCAGTTCTTCGGGCTTAGAAGGGACTCTGCAGGGCCCCTTGAGCAGCTGTCTTCATGGAAGCCATGTGGCTATTGGTACACATGGAACAGCCCTACAGAGGGGCTTCCTGGAGTTCATGCTGACTTCCTAAGCTCCTTCCTGTGCAGGCGCTAGTAACTGAATCGAGGTAGCTTCGCAGGCTGTATGCAGTGTGGAATAACTTAATTGAGGTAGTAGCCTCCTCATGTAAGGGGCATCTGGGCTGCTCCACCTGCACATCCCTAAAGGGCTTACTGTGGCGATTCTGGCACCAGGTGGGCTTGGGATCCAGTGATGGGGCTTGGCAAAGGCAGGTAAAACCTGTGAGAACCTGCTGACCACCATGACACATCCTGGCCTCTGTTAAATAAGAGGCAAACCACAGAGGGTAGTGACAAAGCTCCAGGGAGCACCAGAGGTGCCGCCCCACCCAAAGAAAGAGCAGAATAAACCAAAAATGGAGGCAGGTAGGGAGCTGACATAGAGCCTTGGGCCTCCTGGGATCTGTGACTTGGCTATGCTTCTAACTTGCACCTGATGGGAAGGGTGGGTTACCTGAGGCTCCCTGAAGAGAGCCCCTTTTCTCACTGGGCACCTTTCTTTCCCTTGTCCTTTTTGCCTCTTCTGGGAGCCAGAATCCCTGAGCATCCTGATGACCCTGTGCACGGTGCTCTGCCTCTTGGAAACAAAGCCTCAGGTTGCAGGAGGCGGGAATTTCCTGAACCTCCTGCCTGTGCCTCCCTGCAGGACCTCTCCCAGCTGGGGTGCACTCCCAGGGCTGCTGGTGCTGGACTCGGGGTTTCTGGGTCCCGGCTGCCTCTCTGCTCTGACCTCACAGGGCGGTCAGGGCTTCCATTTATAGAACATGGTGGCAATCATGAGACCTTAGCGGCAGGCAAAATGAACGGTGTTACACAGTCCCACCATCTTGGGAGTCTGGCGTCTAAATTCTGCTTAAATTTTCAAAAAGTACCTCCCACCTCCTCACGATCTTCCTGCAGTTATGAAGTGTGATAAAAATAAAATAAATGTTGAAATTAATCTTTAAATGTATCACAGTAAAAGGCACGTTAATATTAGTTTCAAAGTACTCCCCCCGTGGGAAGCCGCGTAGACTGCTCGAAGCCTGGGGCATTTGAGCGCGCATAGGCGCCCCACCGCGTCCGCGCCCCGCGGGGCTCAGCGCACGACCGCGCCTGCCCACCCAGCCGACCCAGCAAGCGCACAAGAATGTAAGCCTTGGAAATGGCCAGCACGCCGCCTGCTGCTGTTGCTGAGGCGGGCTCTTGTGCTTTCTTTTCCTTGGGAACCTCACCAGGGAAAACACCCCTCCCGCCACCGCCACCCCACGCCTGCCCCGGAGCGCACATGCTTGGGAGTCCTCTGTTTTGTCTATTTGTGGCCGCTTTAATGTCCTGAATTGAGTCAAAATATTTGCCCCAGTGTTTCGTAAATGAAAACGTCAGGGCGCCCTCATCTCCCTCCTCACCACGCAACTTCTGGCTCCCCCAGAGTGAGGACGACCAGGACAGGTGAATATCTGAGTCGGGACCTGGACGGCCTCCGGCGCAGCTCAGGCAGGCGCAGCGAAGTCCCTTCCAAGTGAGGCAAATGTGTTAAGAAGGGGACCGTAGCTCCGTGGCTTCTACTGTAATAATTTTAGAAATTTAACTACTCACTGTATTTTTTGTCACACCGCAAATGCTCTTCACAATTATTATTTTAGGTCCGTGCAGGGGAAAGGAAGACATGCAGCCACAGTCATTCGTTCCTGGCTGTGTGTCTCCCAGTGAAGCTTGTCACGGCCTAGAGAAGGCTTCTGGCAAAGCTGGGGCTGCTGGTCGTCCCTGAGAGAACAGCGGCTGCGTGACAGGGAGGAGCACGTGACGATGTGCACGGCTAGGCCGCAAAATGCAAGCACCGCCCCACTGGGCCCCCTCCTCCCCTCCCCTTCCCCTGTCTTTCTGTTTTTTAAAGTAGAATATACAGATGCGCAAAGAATAAAACAAAACCTGCAACTCACACGTGATCTGCCACGCAGAGATGCCATGCTGAGATTTGGTGACCGCTGGAATTGCTGTCTATGCAAAAGCGTGTGCACAGGACTGACACAGAGCGCGAGCCTCGTCCCGCACCCTGCACGTGCCTACCACGCCATTGCTTTCAGCCCCGCCTCCCCCTCCCTCCCTCCCCTCCCAAGACCACGCTGTGATGGTGTTTTATAACCATTTTTGGCTCTCAGAAAAGCTATTTTCTTCATAAAGTTCCTGCACATTTTCTAAAGAGCAGCAAATACATGTAATTTTCCCTCTAGTGGTAAAATATAGACAGTTTCGTTGCTGTAGTCATTGGGACCTTTTTTCCACTAAATTTTCCAACAGATATTGTTGCTTTATTGGAAAATATTGATTTTTTTACATATTTTAACCACCTTCCTTACTGTACACTTGTTAGTTTTAATAGACTTTTACTTAATTGCTTTGCACTTTCCACATTGTAAATTGTCTTAGCTACAAATAAAGATTTTTTTAATCTTTTAAAATTAGTGGTTCTATTTTATTTGCTTTTGGGACCTGAGTGCAGAAAAGGAACCCAGTTCTTAAAGGAACAGAGCGCATCCCCCTCACCCTTAGCCTCTCCCAGCGCCGCTTCCCTGGGAGCAAGCCTCCTTGACCCTTGGCGGTGGACACAGGCTGCTGGCTGCCCTGCCCTGAGCCTGGCTTCTCCTCTGCAGCCAGGCTTCTGGAAAACCCCACCAGGCGCAGTGTCTGAAGCAAGCTCTGGCCCCTGGTGATTCCAGGCCTTCCTGCTAAGAGGACAGACTGCCCCACACCAGAGCTATGCCATCCCTGGCTGGGCTGTCAGGCTGAGTTCAGGTGTGCTGAGCTGGCAAATGCTTCAGACGTTCACTGCAAAATAAAAGAGAAGTGTTTCTTTCTCCTTATGTACCTTTGTCACCCTATTTTCAAACTTGCTGAATAACTTTGGTTGAATTGTGTTTCTTGTATACAACATCTTATGTCTGTGATATACAACATGAAATTGAGTTTTGCTTTGTGATCCAATCTTTTGTCTTCTAATGGATAAGATTGGCTCACTTCTGTTTATTTCTATAAAAGATATGCTTTTTTGCTTATATCTCTGTTTCAGATACCTTTTGTTCTATACAGGTAATCACTTGTTCATGACACATCTTGCTATAATTTTCATCTGTGCAGGAGATTTTGGTAAGTGCTTTTTATCTGTAACTTTTTATCCCTGGCCTTTTCTCCTCTTCATTTTCTCCATTCATGGATGAATGATACAACTTCTAACTTACATCATCATTGAGATGAATGGAGAAGATGATTGCACTTCATGAAAAAAGTCGGGAAAAATAACTTCTCTGCACTAAGCAGTCAGGCACCTGAATAACAGTTATAACAAACATCATCGATGGCTTACCGCACGCTAGGAGTAGCAAATGATCTCCAGGCTTAGCAAGTTGTAGCAACACACATTCATCATCACAGTGTCAGTGGGTCAGCCTGGTGGTTCAAGCCCAGGGTCTCTCAGTAAGTTACAGTCAGGAAACGCTATGGCACGCTGTGACACTTGAACATCCTGGAGTTCCTGCAGCCCGAGGCTCCTGTGGAGACACAGCAGCAGCAGGAGCAGCTTGCGCTGGAAGCTCATGGCTCCATCCCAGAGGTACAGCTGGGCTCTACTGCACTTCTTTGCTTTCACCTTGTGGTCACTTCTCATATGGCTATAGCTCTGAGGAAAGAGAATTCATCAAGTAGTCAAGAATTTACAAGGGCCAGCCAGATAGCTCAGCGGACTAAGCACCTGCTTAGGCAAGCACAGGGGACAGGGTTCATTCCTGGCACCACATGCCATGCCAGTCCTGCCCCCAGGTATACTGAACCAGCAACCAAGTGCGGGTGTGCTGGCATATGCCTGTAATCCCAGCACTGAGGAAGCTGAAAATAGGAGGGTCACTAAGAATTCAAGCTGCATAGTGAGACCCTGCACAAAATAAAAGACAACAACAAAAAAGAATTTACAGAAAATACTAATTGCCATACTAAATGCTATATTTTGAATAGTGTTTATTAAGATACATCCATGAAAGTTGGCTTTATAGGGCTTAGTCTTACTAGAAGACACTCAACCCCAGAACTTATGCATATCCCCTTGACTCCCGCCACCATTCCCATCAACATCACATTGTCATTATCCATCCAGACCACCCCAGGTTGCCACATCACCACCATTACCAGAAACATCATCACCATCACGCCCACTCTGGTGCTATTCCCACCACCACTGTCACCACCAGGGGCATCAACATTACCAATATAGCCAGCACTGCTGCCCCCGAGGCCACCAGCAAGTCCCCATTGCTGCCAAACATCAGCCCCTCACTTCCATCAAGACCTTTCGCCTTGGCTCACTGCCATCATCATCATGCGTTTGGATACCAAACGACATGGACTTCTGAGGTGGAGTCATCTTGGTTTGTTTTTGGGACAAAATACTCAACATCCAACATTAAAGGAGGAATGGTTTGTATTAGCTCACAGTTTGTAAAGATTTCAGTCCACAGTCAGCTGGATCCACTGCAGGGTGGAGTGGCAGAGGGGCATTGCAGAGGAAAAACAGTCCACGTGTGGCAGGCAATCGGCCTTCCTTTCCCTTTTTATTCCATTCAGGCCAGGAATCTATTGGTCGGTGCCACAGGGCCCATGCTAAGTCATGATCCACACCCAGAACCATGCTAAACCAATCCAGGTGTCTCTCCTGTAGTCTAGTATCACACACCCATGAACTAGGTACCTCCCAGGCCCTCGCCTGTGTGTGAGGCCTGGGGACATCTCGATATAAGCCATAGCAGCAAGGTAATAGAATAGTAAGTGGAACAGAGCAGCTATGAAACCCAGTATCTGCACAAAACTCTTCATGTGGATGAGAACTTTCACCAACATTCTATCACTGAAGGCTTGCAGTGGCCGTGAGAGATGAGGCAAGAGCCATCCTTGCATTTACCTTTTTTTTGAGATTTTTTTCATACGGCAAAGCACAAAGGACAACATAACCAACACTCACAAACTTGCCCCCAGAACTAACAAGTGCTAATATTTTGTCATCTATACCTCAGAATTGTTTAACGATCAAAACAGAACACTTGCCAGACAAGATAGGAACCCCTTTTGGACCCCTCTCCATTTCCGTTTCCCACCCCACATGCCTAGATGTAACCTCTTCTTTTGCAGCTTTACATACCATTTCGTATACTTTTATCGTGTACATCTATGGCGCTAACAGGCACGCACACACATTTTCCCTCAAGTTGTGCAGAACACTTTTCCGGGTGTGTCTTTGGGGAGCGCTCAGTGGCAACACACCAGAACATGCTGTGACTGTTTCCTTCTACCATGTGTGTTGGTGTCACTTCATGCTGCTGGCCGGAGATCCAGCCCACCCCAACTGCTTCCCCAGCTAAGTAGCTGCACAGTGTTTATCTGGCCCCTGCTGAGGGGCGTTTGGGTCATATCTGACATCACTGCACACAGCGCTGCCGTGAAAATCATTAACTGCATCTTACTATCATATTTAATTACAAATGGGGACCGGAGGGGCGGAGCGGAGGGGTCACGTGACTGCGCCTCCACACACAGCGCCCCCCTCTCCCCTGCCGCCCTCTGGCAGAGTCAGGATTTGGTGGTGGTGGCCAGCCTTCTGTGCCCAGGCATCTTTCCTGCACATTCCTGCAAGTGTTGGGGTACTGACCGCCCACAAAATAGACAAGAAAAAAATATTATCTCAAGATAGGAAATACTTAATCTTTTAAAATTTTGCTTTAAAGAAAAAGAAACAAAATCCTCAAAATTCCAAAACAATAGGATAGGAAAGTAACAAGGGTTAGTACATTGCATGTTGTTATGTTTAACATAGTCAGAGTGCGAGGCAGCAGCATTTAATTGGCCAAGCAATATCGGCACAAACCTATTTTTTGATGAACTGAGGAAAATTAGTAGCACAACTATTTAGCTACCTTTTGTGGATACATGTATTTTTGCTTTTCCCCTCCCTCCTTCTTTCCACTCCCCTAAGCCAGTTTGTGCCCTTTTGAAGTTTCTGCCTATGTTACAGCATCTACTGCACATCTGGATCACACTTGCTCCTCAGCCTCTCACACTAGGGAGGCGCCACGGTGCTTGCAATGTGCGTCTGGCTTATTTCACTTACAACTATGTTCTCAAGTTGCATCCATTTACCTATAAAATATCTAGTTTATCCTTCCATTATATAAGAAGACTGCATCTTTTTTATCTGTTCCTCAGTTGATGGGCACTTGGATTGTTTCCAGGATCTAGCTACTATAAATTATGCTTCTATAAACATGGGTGCACTCACACCTCGGTGGTGCAATGTATTGAATTCCTCTGGGAAGACACCTGGACGCGTGGGTCAAATGGGCCTCCAATCCTAGCCTTCTGAGGAGTCTCCACACTGATGAAATGCCTAGTCTTGACCAAATGGTGCTTCTGCTTAGAATGTAATTTGATTTTTTTAAAAGCAGCACAAGTTGGGAGTTGTGTGGCAGTTCTCCAGTATCACTTGCTGCAGGCTAAACTGTGTTTCCACCCCAATCCCCAGGTTGAGATACGAGGAAGCACAGGGAAGGCAGCCTTCTCCAAGCCATAGGAGGGACTTGGAAGGAACCCACTCTGCGGACACCCTGAGCCAGACTTGCAGGCTCCAGTATGTGTGTAGTTCAGTGCTGTCATGTGACCTGGCCCAGCTGCTCACACTGTGTGATGACAACCCACAGGCAGAGGGGACAGTGAGAGCAGCAAGGCACAGCCCTCAGGGTCTAGCACAGCCAGGGGAATCGGCCCCACAGCGCCGGTTCTTGTTTCCACCTTGGTACTTGGAAGTGGTCCTTGGTAAGAGTTCCGAGTCCTTTTAGCACCAGAAATGGTCCATGTCTGTCATTGTGGACCAATCAGCCAGCCCTGGTGGGTGGAATCTCCAGCAAGGCAACTACACTTCCTGTGGTAATTATGTGCTTTGCCATCTGGCTCTAGCCAGCCAGTGACTCCCTGTCTTTTGACATTTTACATCTATCAGTAAGAGCCACAGAGTTAGGAGAAAAAGCTACTTCCAACCTTGCTTAGCAGGTTTCCTCCTCAGTGGCCACACAATTAACAGATGGACTCAGTAGCTCCAGTCGGCACCTGTCCCTGGCTGAGACTTTATTAGAAATTTTCACAGGAATAAATGGAAATGATCTTACTGATTTTGCACATGAGCAAATAGCTTTTGTCATTTACTAGCTATATGACTTTGGGAGACCTTTATTAAATTCTTTGTGCCTCAATTTCTCCAATCTGTGAATAGGAGTCTTAATAGTTCCTATATCACAGAGCAGTATGTTTAATGAAATGCTACACATAAAGCACTTAGAATTCTACCTGGTACATAACAAGTACAAATCAGTTTATCTTGTAGTTCTTACGACTGATGTTATAGCAAATACCTGTCAGGAAAAACAAAGTTAGCACATACACTTTCTCTTCCCTCGCTTCCTATATCTTACTTTCTATTCACTGTTTCAATTATAAGAATTTATAAAATGTACTCTATCGAGAGCTGGGGAGATGGCTCAGTGGAATAAGTGCTTCCCTGGCAAGTGCAAGGGCCTGAGTTCAATCCCCGGTTCCGCAAAAAAAAAAAAAAAAAAAAAATGTACTCTATCATCTTGTGTTTTTTGAAATTGTGTATCACTTCTAATGTCTTATTATTTTTCTATTCGCTTTAAAGTGGATTTTTTAAAAAGCAAGAAAAAGTACTCTGGTTAGGTTTCCCATGGTTGCAGTCTCATTGTTTATTTAATAGATAAAATGTTGTTTACCATCTGCACTTCTTGGGGTAGCTTCTTGCTCTTCCTGGCTCAATGGAGTTCATTCTAGAATGACTCATGCATGTCCATTACCACGATTTCTGCTAGTCCTAAACCATCCACCTGCTGCTTTTCTTCTTCAAGTGTCTTGTTTTGAGGTTTTTGCAAGGAGAACAAAATAATACAGGACACATTTTATAATAGTATTTTATAATGAATCACCTAAGAATCAAATACATGTAGGAAATCAAAGAAGTGCAGGAAATCTGTCCACACACTAAAGACCAAAGAATGCAACTGAGGGCCTGGATCCCAACATCCTGCATGAGTCCAGCTGAAAACCTAGAGCCTGTAACAGTGCCTCCCGTAAGTCCAGCTGGAGGCCTAGAGCTCATGACAAAGTCTCACGCAGGCCCACTTCACGGATCTGCACCAGAAAGGCCCAAATGCCGGTGGTAGAAGCTAGGAAGTCTATGCGGCAGGACGAAGGATCTGTGCTAGCGGGCTGAGGGGTCTGAACTGGAGCCAGGAAGCAAGATTCAAAGTAAGCACCAGAGCTCCCCCAAAGGTACCACAGCCGTCCTCAGCAGCTGTGAGGTCTCGAGCTCCTCCAGTGCTGAGGAAAGCTGGGTTCCCATCAGGAGAGCCAATACAACCAGCTTCTCCATGAGCTGCCACCACCATTCATGCTGCTGGAAACAGTCCTCAGGCGGGCCTCCCGCACCCAGCACCATTCTGGTTTATTTATTTATTTATTTATTTTGATGTATTTTGTACAGGATCTCACTGTGCAGCTCGGCTCATAGTGATCCTCCTGTTTTCAGCCTCCCCAGTGCTGTGATTACAGGCATGCACCATCACGCCCAGTCTTGGTGGCTAGCTCAGTGCACTTGGCGGTGGGGGCTACACGGCATGTGGTGCCAGAGATTGAACCCTGGTCCCTGTGCTTGCCTAAGCAGGTACTTAGTCCCCTGAACTATCTCATTGGCCCTACCATGCTAGTTTATTTCAGTTGGGTATAATAAATTGACCACCTGCTAGAAATCCACTACACCAAGTTCCTTGTAGACATAACTCCACCATCTTCTCCCAGGCTGTCGTGGAAAGGTTTGCAATCACATGAAATCTGTTTCTGGTAAATGACTTGCTTTGTGCCTTCTTTTGTTCTTGGATAGTTTTTGTTGATCATTTCATTATCTTTCCCTGGATAATTCTGTGCTAATGATTTTGTTTCTGTTTTCCTGAAATACAAGTTACCCTTTTAAACTGAGGTTTAAGTCTTTAGTTTTCTGAAAGCTTTTTTTTCCTGTCTTTGAGGTTATCAGTTCTATTTTCTTCAGGACACCAACTATTTGAGAGATCAACACCCTTTGTTGTACAAATCTCTCGGGCTGTCCCTCATGGCTTCAGCTCTTTGTTTGTGCCTATTTTACTTTGGGTGGTTTCTTCCAGTCTTTCTGTGGTCCCTGTCTGTGATTTCAGCTTCTTTCTTGATTTCTCCAACCTGTCATTTCTGCAAGGGGCTCCCGCCTCTTTCGCACATCCGAGCTTGGACAGCTCCTCCTCGTGTCACTCGCTGTATTAGAGCCACTTCTCCAATTCCAGGTGGCCCTTTTCTGAAGTTCTGTTGTTTCTCTTTTTTGAGAATACACAAAATGTGAGCTTACACTACTCAGCTCCCTGGGAAACTCTCCTGGAGGTTATCTCACTGAATTCTGGAAGGATTTCTCTACTTCATTCCATGAAGCTCTCGATGTTCCTGGGATAAAACAGCAGGAAGACTGAGAAGTAAAGATAAGAGGCCAGGTGGAGCCCTCTCTTTGGCTTGGAGGAGAGGAACTGCTCAACCATGTAGCCCATATTCTCAGGACGTTGATGTCAATCTCAACCTCCCTGACTAACCACTTGTTTGTGAGCTGGGACAGCTTGTTTAAGTGGCTCAAGGAGGAGATCTCTGCATTCTCCAGGCCAGTTTTGCCTTATCCCTACATGTGTGGCCAATTTCCAGCTTCAGCTGCTCCCAATTTTCTCCAAGATGATAGGAAATATGAAAGTATTTACTAGAAGAAGCTGTATGTGAAATCCATTTCTCTTGTGGCCAAATGGTAGGCTAAGAAATGCAGACTTGCAGAAAGGAAATTGCTTTCAACATAACCCTAAATACCAGCATGCAGACCCATGCTAGGGACAGCTCATTCTTTTCTTCTTTTGGTACCAGGAATTGAACCCAGGATCTTGCACTTGCCAGGCAGGTGCTGTATCACAGCGCTATACCCCTGGTCTGATAGCTGTCTTTTACTGCCCCCTGAACTGGAAAATCATGTTTCCCCAAACTTGCTCCATACCTTGTCATTCAGTTGTGTTGGATTTGGTGTGGTGGCTCCCTGCACTCTTACAATTTTTCCTAAAGAAATGCCCCAGAGGAATGGTGTCCCCAGTCATTCTGCTCCAGCAAGTGTCTGAGCACCATGCATCCTGGCTTCTGGCAAGGCAGAGGTGACTGTCCTATGACAGACACATGGAGTTAAGGATGGCCCCATTGTCATCATGCAGTTGGGAAGGGGAGTGGAGAGTGGTGCAAATGCTGAAGTACAGAGGAAGCTAAGCAAGGCGAGGTGTTTACACCAGCAGTCAGCCCTCTAGGACAGACCCAGAAACAAAGGCTAGCAGACTTCAACTCACCCACATTCTTCTCCGTGAAGCTGAAACTCTGGAAAGAGGAAGTTCAGCTGCTAGGCTCCTTATCTCATACCATACAATAGTGGAGCCTGAAATCTGACATCACAAGCTCGGCAGATCCAGTGCTCTCATTCAGTGCCCACCAGCTGTGGTTCAGTAGAAGGACTTGGACCTGTGGGAAACTGTGGCCAGATCCCCGGGCCAGAAGGGGGGCAACCAGGGCCTCTTGAAGCTCAGTGATGGTGATTTGGTTTCCTGTTTGCCCAGCATAAATTCATAAGTACAATAAACTGCTTAGCTACTGTTGTCCATGTACTTGGGGGAAAACCAACAGTGTCAACGTCTTACAGGGAGGAAGATCTGGTAAAACATCTATTTGCCAGCATGGTATTGGCATCAAAATAGACCTGAGGATCAATGGAATAGATTAGAAGACACTGAATCCCCTATGAACACACTCAACCATCTTAT
>NW_004524775.1:3947468-3987498 GCF_000260255.1 Octodon degus
GAATGATTTGTTCTAATGGTGTTTGTAAATAGGATCACAAGTCCGCATCTTGTACAGCAATTAACCACTAAGAAGAATATATACAGTGTATTATTTGTTGAAAAATAAAAAAAAAAAAAAACATCTATTTGCACATCTCTAATTCCTCCTCATTCCTGCCAGGCTGCTACTGAGAAGTCCTATTTTGATCTGATTTGAAGATTAGTTCTTCCTTTCTGGATTCATCTGGCATTCTCTTTGCCTTGGGTACTCTTACACATCACTGAGATGTGTCCACGTGGGGTTTTGCCTCGTCGGTTCTCAGTTGCATTGTTGCTCTGTGATCCCATTCCATCTGAGGTCTTTCACCCTTTTTGCAAATTCTGAGCAATTGTGCTCATTACTTCTTCAAGCATCTCCTCCCTCTCTCCCTCCCTCCTTGCCGCTCTTCTCTCTTCTCCTCTCCCCCACTCTGGGACGCTGGTCACCCTGCACTGCCACTTCTGCTTCCTGTGCCCTCAGCTTTTCTGGTGCCTTTTGCACTCTCCTCCCTGCTGCCTGGGAAGGCTCTTCAAAGGTCTTCTGCAGTGCTCCTCCCTGCCTTATCTCCTCCATGCAGTCTTCATTTCTACTTCTGCATTTTTCATATGTAACATTCCACTTATACCTTCTTGTTACAATAAAATGCCTGAGTCTTCTCCTCTAGTGTATGCTTATCAGGTGACTTGAAAATCCCAACTCTACTTGCACTGCTGCACAGTGTTCATGTCTTTGCACTTCTCTGTGGGAGTCCATGACCTGCTGTGTCTACCATGGGCACAGAGAAAGTAAAGGCCAGGCCTTGCTGGTATCTCCAGCGAGCATGAGGAAAGGGAGTCCTGGGGCACAGAGCCACTGCGTACAAGCTACATGTGCTAACAGTATCTGGCAACTGCATTTAGAGTAAACTTCACACTTGAAATATCTGAGTTGGGATGAGAGTAGCCATCAGATCTAGCCCCAGCCCAGGAATGATGGAAGGGAGCCCTGCAGTGACGCCCCACGTGGCGGCTGCTCACAGCTACATGAGCCTCTGAGTGGCCCAGCCGCTGCCCTGACTTAGGGTGAAGGGGAGGCTGGGGGGCACAGGAGAGCACAGAACAGAAGGGTTCTCCTAAGGTCCCTCCTCAGCACAGCGCAGAGCTGTTGGGGGACCTTGGCCCTGTACCCCGAGCAGCTTTCCCTGCCATGGTGTTCACTTCCTGGGGCACAGGCTGCTCCCCAAATACAGCTGTGGTTTCTCCACCCTGAAGTGGCTGATGCCCCCTGGGCAGGCACCACCCTAAGGAGGATGGGAAACACCACAGGCTCACCCCCACAGCTCGCACACAGCTCATGGCTACCACCTAAGGAGCCCACGCAGAGCCCTAATGGCTGAGAGTGGGCACGTGGGGGTGGCTTCCCAGGTGAACTGCTAGGCTGTTGGCCTGAGGATTGGGTGGCTGCCTTGTGCAGGTGAGAATACATCAATTCAGTTAATATCCCATTTTTTTTAAAATGCAACTGCTTGAACCATAACTTCATAAAGTAAAAGAATACCTTCTTGTTACAACAAAACGCCTGAGTCTTCTCCTCTAGTGTATGCTTATCAGGTGACTTGAAAATCCCAACTCTACTTTCATAATTAAAAATACAACTCAAATAGATTCCCTTCTTGAAGGCAGACTGTACAGGGATCCAGATTACGAGGTGGCTTAGTGACCCTGCCGGCAAAGCATGACCAACCATTTAAGCATCTGGCCACCTGGCTTGTCTTCTTCTTCATTTTTTTTTTTTTTTTTTTTGGCGGAACTGGGAATTGAACTCAGACCCTTGCGCTTGCCAGGGAAGTGCTTATACCACTGAGCCATCTCCCTGGCCCCTCTGGCCTCTGTCTTCTGCAGTGGACATGGCTACCAAAAAAGAGGACAGAAGAAGGAGGAGGAGGAGGAGCAGGGGGAGGAGGAGAAGAAAGAGGACTCTTTACTGGTGACTCCAATTCCAACAGAAAGTAACATACCAGATGGCCTTCACAACAGCTGAGCAGAGGCAGCCTGATTTCTCTGAACAGCAGGACAGCCTCCAACAGCTTGTGCACCGTGTAGCAGTAACTATACTATGGTGACTCAAGAATATGGTGTTTAATTTTTTAGAAATGTATTACACTGAGAGCCCTACTGCCATCAATTGCCTTAAGCTCCTCCCGGCTCCCAACACCCTCACCTCCCTGCTCGTCTCTCTGAGGCGGCTCTGGAGCCCTCTCTCACGCCTTTAGGTGCACTGTAGAGGCTGCCGCAGTGTCCTCAATTGATCTGAAACATTTACTTTTCTTAGTCATTTGTGACTTTGGGAAAGAGCCAGAAACCTTGTGGTGCCAAGTGTGGTGAGTAAGGTAGGAGAGAGCGCACCATAGTGCGCTTGCCAGCCGGCTTGTGGTGGCACCCGGCAGCAGCTCTCACGGCGTCTCTACCAGAGCTCGTAGGGTACCCACGAAAGAGGGCTCCCAGAACTGCCTCTGCAGGTACCAAGAGCAGTGGGGCAAGTATGTTTGAGGCTGCAGGGAATGTCTGCAGAGACATGTGCCAACATGCCCAAATGTAGTAAGAATTTTTTAAACAGAGGTAAACAGCCGCTATATATTTTGGTCACACCGTGTATAACTTCTACGGCTCTTATATGACCTCCACATAACTGAAGCATCTTAGAAGAAGACCGGGCCACTGCTTGGGTGCCGCTACATTAGCCCAGCGTATGCCTCAGCCACCATTTCATATTTTAATTTTGAAAGCTTATCTGTGAAAAGGTAGACTAGTCCTCAAATGAGCAGGCCACATGATCCCCGACATCAACAAGGACCAAAGCAGAGGTGCTGGTGACACTCCCAGCAAGCAGTGGCAGCAGTGTCCACCTAGCCTCTTCACCAATGTGCTCAGACGTTCAGGCCATGGTTCCTCACAGCTGGCATGGCGTGTGCACAGAGCAGAAACTGGGTGTTCCACATAGGCTGAGCTAGCACTCCCAGCAGGACCCAAGTCCCACGTGCACAGTGAGGATACCCGGCCATCCCCAAGGCTGTCTCCCCTGGTGGCTGAGTACTGGAAGTTTTACTGCGCTCATGCTTGCTCCTAAGTGTCTCATTTTGGGGGCTGGGACAGTTCCACACTGGGTGACTTCTAACAACAGAAATGTATCTCCCACAGCTCTGGAGGTGGGCACTCCAAGATGAAGGCACTGCAGGGTGGGGCCTGGTTACTACTTCCTGGCTCACAGATGGCCCCGTCTTCTGTCTTTACTCTTCTTGCTTTTTAAGAACCCTGAGCCCGAGCCCTTTGACCCCTCTGCCTCCCCGAGGCCCCCTCTTGACCCCTCCACCCTGCGGTGGGATTTCAACCTACGCCTGGGGGAGGGCAGCACATGAGTATCTCCGTAGCACGCAGTGTGACAACTACGCTCTGCCTTCCTCCTTGCTTCCCTCCTTCCTTTCTGAGGTTGTAATGTAGAAATATTTATGCAGGTAGAGAGGAGTTACAGAAAGTGAAAAGATGCAAAGCCCCAAGCTGAGCAACAGGTCAGTACCATTCCCAGCCCACACCTAGGGACAGGGGATAAGTCTTCACAGAGCCAGAGCAAGCAGAACAGCTGGTCTTGCTAATTAAACTGGAACAGTGTCACTCCCATGGTTCGGCAGCCCTTTTGAATGTGTGGAAAAAGAGTTTTAATTTAAAAATGAAACAGAACACTGCATCTCTGGACACCTCTCCAACCCATGCTATTGCAGTCTGCCCTGAGCTATTTCTGTCTTCCTCACAGCACAGGTCTCCCAGGTTGCTGATTCCAGCCTGGCCTGCTATTCACAGCTATTTCACTACTCGGGGGCAGTGTGTCTGTTCCCTGGATTCTCTTTTGAGCCATTATGGCATCTGGCTCCCTCACTGATGAGTAAAATAAAAATTTTTACTATGTGTTCATCTGATACCGGTATGAGTTTTGATTTTATCCTTTCAGTTTGGAAAATTATCCTTAAAAATGAAAGCAACCCTCTGTATGCTGTCACTCTGCGGAGTGCATCTGACCATGACGTTACCAGGCCTTGTTTCTCGACACCCTTCATACCTCAGAGCCACCAGCAGCAAGGTGCTGCCTAGCAGCTGCCAGCAAGGACTCCTGGCCTGGGGAGAACTTCCTGGAGAAGCTCAGATGTTGCTTGGAATCTGCGGCATGGAGCAAACCAAACTGCATCACACATTTTAAAACTTGCACTTCACTTCTTCCCGACAACCCTGAATCCCAGGAGAGGCAGAGGTCCCCTCTCACCGGCTAGACCCTCAACTGCCTGAGCACGCAGGTGCGCCTCCACGCTTCCTCTGTCAGTGGCATCCAGGCCTTCACGGTGCCCCGGGGACAGGGCAAAGCCCGGCCGTGCCAACCGGGGGGTGCATCCCTGGGCCCTGCTCCAGCGGGACACTGTGTCCCCTGCACACTAGAAAACAAAGGCCCTCAGCTCAGCACCCTTCCGAGACGGCACATTCAGCGTGTGGCAGGCACTGGTCCAAACCCATAAGGGCTTCGGTCTGGTATGCCCATGCAAATGCCAACACAGAATGTCCTCTTCCTCCAAGGTGCTCAGAGCTGTCTCCCCAAGGTTCTGGGGACAAAATGCCTGACACCCAGGGCTTAAAGCAGGTTTACTTTTGCTTACAATGTAGACGTTTTATGTTTGCATAGCAGGGTGGAAGAGTCTGGCACGAGAAAGCTGCTCATTGCACAACAGCCAGGAAGCAGAGAGAAGGGTGGTGGCAGGAAGGAGAAGCACCTCCCCAGCCACACCTCCAGCAGCCCCGCCGCAGGCCCAAGCCCCGCCTCCTGCTGCCCAAGCCCCGCCTCCTGACAGCACAGCGCTTGAAAATCATCACGGATGAATCCACCACCCACAGTCAGTCCCCACCTCAAAGCCGCACCTAGGGTTGCGGGAGGCTTGGGGCACATGTAGGTAGAAACCATAACAAGAGCAAAGCAGCATAATTTCTTGAATATCCTCCAAGACACGTGAAAGTGCAGACTCTTCTAGTTTTTCCTCGTGAATGGAAAGTTAAGGAGCCAATTCTGTTATATTTTAGGGTTGAAAATTTTTAAGTCCTATTCCTACATCTAATAACCACATGCTTTGACACGTGCAATCCAGAAATACGCACCTGCGAGTTTCCGTCTCTTTCCTTCTTAAATTCAGATGAAGGCTCAGAGCCCAGCGCCTTGCTCGGGTGAAGGCCCTGGGTCCCCCACAGAAGTGAGTTTTACACAAATATCATCTCTTAACTGAAAGACTAGGACAAGGATTCCCCTCCAGTCTGTGTTTTTATGGATGAATGATTAAAGTTACATAAATAAAGCAGGAAGTCACCAGCAATTCTTTTTTTTTTTTTTTCAGATTGGCAAATCTTGTTCCTATGAAAATGTGAGTCGGGAGTGAGAGATTCCTTTGACTTAGACCTTCTCAGAAACCGAGACCCCATTTCCAGGCAGAGGGTCCCTGGGAGGGGAGCACAGCGGGTGGTGAGGGGCTTCAAGAGTAAGGACCCGGGAGCAGGCTGGGCACAGCGGGACTCCGAGCACTCCATTCTGCCCTGGGCAGAGCACACACAGTCGTCCACATCTACGCAGCACTTAACTTTACAGTGGGAGACAGGAAAGAAATACCAGGAAAACACATGGAAGACGAGCAGTGCTTATCTTCCAAGCAAGCGCATCAGGCTTACAGAGTCTCATTTTGCTCCTTTTGCTTTTAATTGATTACTTTTATAATACTGGGGACCGGCCCTGCTTTCACCCCTGTCCTACAATGTATTACTAAGCATTCACAGACAGCTCCTGTGTCAGGTCTCTCGGAAGGTGTCCTTGTCCCATGTCCCTTTTGCACTCATGGGACTGGGAGACGGTGCTGCATACAGGGCTCAGGGAGGACGCTGTCTGGTCGGGGGCAAGGACCAGCAGGTCATGAGGTGCAGGGCAGTGGTTCCTGCAGCATGGCCTGGAGAATGACAGGAGGCCAAGGGCCTTCTTGTTCCTGTCTGCCTGGGAGGAGAGACCTGCTGTCTCCGCGTCTGTACACCCCACACTCCCCGTGGGGCTGAGCCCCGCTGGACCTGGAAGAAGCCACACACCTGCAGGTGCTCATAGGAGTCTTTATTAGCCTAGCCCCAGCTCCTGGGAGACACAGAGCCAGCCACGGCACACAGTCCTCACTTGGGTGCTGCCCATGCAGCTGACACTGCTGTGCCTGTGGTAGGCAGACTGAACAGTCACTTCAGAGCCCGCTTTCCTCAGGCACAGTTTTAGGGAAGGAAAGGCTGGAGTGGAGAGCCCCACTGTTCCCCACAGGGAGGAGGTCCACGCCACAGGACCCACGCATGACAGAACAGAAGCCAAGCACTAAGTTTGCTGGAGGCCCAGCATGGGCCCTGGGGGTGTGCCCACCACCTTCCCATGACATCAGCCCCTGCCTAACTGCAAAGGCTCTTCCAGTCCACGCTGTGCACGGAACACACTCGCATGCCTTGGGATCCCTGGGTTCTGTGGGGTGCAAGGACTGAGGTGTGCAGAGCCAGCACCCAGGAGCACTGCTCCATCCCGAGGCCTTGGCTAGGAGTGGAGAGCCCGATGAGTAGGCCGTTTCTCTGTGAAGAAGCTTTTCAGCAGCAGCACTTGGCTGAAGCTCACCACGAACAGGGCGACCGTCTCACCAATGGACCAGTAGGAGACTCGGCTATTGAGGTCTTCGGCTCGGGCTCGGTCCTGTGCCTCCCGGAGCCGGTAATGTGTCTGAGAGTCGATCACTGTCTTCAGAGCCTCATGGATGGTCACACAAGCAGACTCCATCTAGGCAGAAGACGTAGGCAGTCACAGTGCTGACCTGAGACACAGTGGACAGCAGCCAACAGCCCATCTGTCGCTGACATTGGGGGAGCCCCTAGTGCCAACATAGTGTCTGTGCGAGGGGTCTACCCAGTCCTGTTGCTTGGAGGAGAAGGCCCACCCGAGACCCAGGATGGCAGCCACTGGCTGGTGGCATAGTCGGGAGCTACTGGAGTCAGGACCTGACTCACCGCATCCTGAGCCTGTGCATGTGAGTGCTGCCCTCTCGTTTAATCCTTGTGAGACGCAGACATGCAGGTAATCACCCTCATCATCAAGCAATGCTGGATGACTGCACCCCATGCACTCGTGGAGAAACTGAGGCCAGAACATACACCGCTGAGGTACAGGGCTCCTTCAGTGGGGCAGACCAGACCTCAACCATTTGGACTGACTCGCATTCCTGTTGTGTAACTGATGCTAACAGTTTTAGGTATCAACACAGGCTGGAAAGGACAATCTCAAAACACACAAAGACACAGGTGTGCACACCTACACCCAAGTTCACACCCTACTACTCAAATCTTTGCACTGCTAAAATACTGTGTGAAAGGAGGAACTTGGAAAACACCCTGACCAGTACCTGGAGAGCCCCACTCCATGACCAAGAACCCCAAGGCCTCTGCTCACCCACGTTCACAAAGCAGTTTTCTCCAGCTGGCCGCGGAAGTGACCACCTGCAGGGCCAGCCAGGTGCCAGAGGGGCTGAGAACACAACAGATGGCAGCCCAATGAGGATACCAGCTGTGTGGTGGCACCAAACTGGACCAAAAGCTGCCCTGTGGGCAGGAAGCGGCTGCTGCCCAGGGCCCATGCTGATCTACACCTCTCCTGGCCTGTGGGACCCTGAGCTGTGAGAGGTGAGTGGGTGTGGCCCGAAGTCAGTCCGTAGCAGACGAGGACACACAGCTCGGCATCCTCAGAGCCTGCCTGCTACACAGACAACTGTCGCCAGCCATGATGCTAGGCTGCATCCTCAGTACCTCAGATCCAGCCTCAAAGGCAAATTGTGTGCAGTGCACTGCATAAGCAGCTGCGGAAGCCACAGTCATGAGACAGGGCTGCCCTTCCTCGAGCCACTAGTGCCCTCTTGTCTGGCCCTGCAAGAGCTGCAGCACCTGGGAAAAGCAGTGCCCCAGCTCCTGCTCTGGAAAGTGGGGGTGTCTGCTGTCCTGGCGGCTGCCCCTTTGCTGCCCTGTGGCCAGGGAGGAGGGTCAGGGTCACCTAGATAGGAAATGGACATGATCTGAACTGAGGAGGAGAGGGGCTTCAGCAGTGCAAAGGAGCCCATCACGCTCCAATGCGAGTCCCAAGGGTACGTGTACCCTGCTTCTCAGTAGCTTCCCGTGTATCAGAGCACCAGCACATACCACATATGACCCGCTCTTAGGGCAGTGTCCTCAGTCCTTTGCCGAGAAGGTGGAACCCACAGACATCTGACACTGAGAAAGGAGCAGATGAGCCAGAAGGCCCCTGACACAGGGCTGGTGCCAACGCTGACTCCCAGGCAGGGCCACCTGGCACACATCTGCCTGCTGGCGCCGGTGAGCTTGCTCCCTCCATGCCCACCAATGCTGTCAAGGCACACTGCTATCGCAGAGGTGGAGCAGGGCCTGAGATGAGAGGAAACTGGGAAGAGGCCACCGTGTGGGGCCAGGCTACAGAAACCTGTGTCCAAGGTAAGCCAGGACAGGGCTCGTTAGAGCCTCCAGGACTAACCTATGACCTGGACACAGGCGAACAGCAAGGTAGCTAATGCCACACGTCTGCCACCTGGAGGTCCTGGAGAGGAGGACAGCGGGTGGGGCTGGGGCCACAGCAGAATGAGTCCAGGAATCTCAAACCAGGCCCAGGTCCACTAACTCATCCAAACATCATTAAATGCCTACTCCTCCTCCAGGCACTTCTAGGGAGGTTCTGGGAACCCAGGCTCAGCGAGACAGTCATGCACAACTAAAAGGAAAAGGTGGCCAACTGGAATGAAAGCGGGAAACACTAACCAGACGGCAGTGCAGAGCTGCAGGAGCCCCAGGGAAGGGGGCCAAGCCTACCGGGCAGAGGGGTGCCAGCACAGAAAGCCCAAGCTGCAACCTGATGGGCTGTTGGGCCTCCGGAGCACCAGCAGCACAGGCCTGGAAATCACTCGCTCACCACAGTCCTGCCAGAGATGAGGCCCCCACTTCTGGTCACCATGTCAAGGAGGAGTGGATCTGGAGTGCTGAGGTCAGGGGACTCAGCAATAAAGGAGGCCTCCTGCAATTAGTGGGAAGGGTGGCCAGCCGTGTGTGTGTGCATGCGTGTGTATCTCGGCTGTGTGTGCACATACAGTGCATGTAAGTGTGTACATGCACATATGCATATACATACACACCATTTTATTCCCATGGACCCACACAGAGGTGTCTATACATACCAGGAAAGCACTCACTCGGGTTTCCAGGCCAGAGACCCATTCACCAGTTTCTTTCTGCTACAGTAGGAGATGCAAGTGAACACTGGACGTGGCAGACTGGAGCTCCTTAGACCCAGGAGCCTGGGCTGGATGCAGCAGTGCCAGGCCACGACTTCCCAACACTGCCACCCTGAGACCTCAGGCCCCAGGTCCCATCCAGGCCCCGAGCTCGCATCCAGGAGTCTCAGATGCTCTGACAATGAAGCCTATTTCCTTAGCTGCTGAGGGCCTGGCAGCTCAAGTCAGAAAGAAGCCTTTGCCCTTGTCACTATAAAAGTGTTAGGCAGACCCCAGCCTACTTCTAGGGTGACAGAGATAGCAGCCACTGAGTAAAAAGGGGCCCACACCCAGCTGGCCAAAACCAAAGGTCCCCACCGTCATCTCTGCTCCACTGGACAGCTCATTTTGCCTATCTGGCTCTCCCACAAACACTGCTTAGACCCTCCAGATCCCTAGTCCAGCAAGTTCCACCCTGGCCACAGTGCCGCCGGGAACTGGCCACACTTTGGGCCCAGCAGGAGGTTGTGTTAACACCTGCACTGGTGGGCCTGGCCCTAGGCAGAGCCCGAAGAGCTGCAGAAGCGGCAGAGATGCCCCTGCTGAGGCTGGGCAGGCAGAGGGAAGGGCTTCAAGAAGCACGAGGGGGAAGCCTGAGCCACCCCCCCCCACAATAGTCAGACCCTCAGGAGAGAATTCTCCAGGACCTAACTCATCATGCCCTTCTCTGACAAGCCCACCTCGTGTCGTTCACAAGGGCATCTTCAGCTCAGAGTTGTGACGCCTTCCAAGAGGCTGTTTTGGTGGTTGCAAAGGACACTGCATGCAAACCCTGCCCTCAGTTGGATACATGAAGTCAGCCAGTCACACCACCAGCCACCTGGGTGACTCGGCCTCTCCAGCAGCCAGTGGAGAGTCAGAAGGGCACATCTCTGCTGGCCAGGGCAGCCTCCCGGAAAGAGGGCAGATCTGGCAATCCAAGGGCTCTGTGAGTCATGCCTGGTCACATCACTGCCACCCAGGAGGGCAGCCAGATCTGACCTGGTCTTCAGCGGCTCCACATGCCCTGGCCTGGCCTCTGGAATAAGCACAACTAGGGACAGCTGATCCCGTCTTACAGGTTCCTCAGGACCCTGACTGTCACTCAACAAACACTTGGGGAGCTGCTTTCAGCTCCACGCCTTTCTCAGAGGGAGAATGCAAGGGAGATCCCAGAACCCTGCCCATGGGAAGAATCAGCCTGCAGGGAGGGAGTAGGAAGGGTTGATTAAAAGTCGGAAGGCAGGACAAAGGAGGAGACAGGGTCAAGTCCTAACAGGCCCAGGGCAGGCAGCAGGACTGGGTGGCTGAGTCCCAGCGCCCTCCACAGGGCCCAGCTAACAAACAGCAGGGAGGTTAGATGGAGAGCAGAAACCCTTAGGGCCAGACTTGTGGCCCTGTCACTAGGGCCTGGGGCTCACCTGGGTGAGAGCTGTGACTTTGTTCCCCATGTCTGGGAGAATGGGGGGCTCATCGCCCACCTGGAAGTCAAAATACACAGTCTTGTGGGAGAAGGTGGAGAACTCATTGCTGAAGCAAAACTGGTAAACACCCTTGACCTCGGTGCGGTAGGTGAAGCTGTCATACTGCTTTTTGGTTTCCCTGTAGATGACGTTGCCCAGCGGGTCCTCCACGTAGCAGTCGACATCATAGTGGCCTCCGGTGATGACCTGACACATACAGTGAACTGTCAATGAGGGAGAGCCAACATGTACCTCACACTGATCACACCCCACAATCAGACACTACAGACTCGTGTCACTGAGCTTCAGACTACTGCTGCCAAGTGGCAGGGCTGAGACTGGAATCCATGCCTGCCTTACCCCAAATTTTTTGCTCTGCAGGAACAGCTCTACCAGAGACAAAACTAAGATTCCTAAGGGTACTCACAGAGCAGCAGAGCTGCAATGTGGCCTGAGGGTAACTGGCTTCATCTCTCAAATGCCAATCACCACACTGGTCTGCAAGGAACAAACATACCCTGCATGAGTGCTCTGCCTAAGTCAGGGAACAAGGCTCTGAAATCAGGAGGAAGACAGGTTGAGGGGACAGCCCCCAGGCTTTGCCATGTTAACTGTGTGGCCCTGGACGAGTGACTTGGGGGGCAGGCAAATAGACACCATAGGCCCGTGGACCTTACTGGACTGTGGGGCAGGTGGGGTGTGGTATGGCATCGAAGGTGCTCAGCTGAGTCTGACACACAGCAAGTGTCCGCCAGCTACTGGACCACCTCAGGCAGCACACACCCCAAGGACGATGGTGCAGAGGTAGCCTCTGGCTCTGAGCTACCAGGCCAGGCAGGTGCAGCACACATCGCACCTGCCGCTCTCCTCTCTGGTCAGGGACAGAAGCCCAGGCCAGGGTCACTCTCTGCTTTCTGAATGGTCCAGTAGCTGAATGCAAGACACAGGGACATACAGGTGGAAGCTGCATGGAATCAGCCAGTGTGGCAGGGGTGAGCGAGACCTCGGTTATCATTAGTTCCAACTCTCCTTCATACAAAGAACACTAAGACCTCCAGAGGCCACATGGCAAAGGTGCAGCAGCCAAGCCACAGCTTGTGCTCCACCTGCCACCCCCCAAAATCCCCCCTGCTGTGAATCAGGGACCACATCACCTCCACTCTCAGGACTGGTGTGCAACCCAGTGTTGTGCCCCCCTATTCCCAAACTACAACTGTCCAGTCAAGTTACTGCGTGCTGTCAGCAAACTCCGTGTGAGGCAGTGAGTGTCCTGTGGCTGCATGTTCAAGCCCATGTGGATATCTCCTGACTGGGGACTTGGTCCAGACAGGGACCAAGTGACATCTCAGGCTCTCGGGCACAAAACGACCACCTTTCTGTTATTACATTGGGTTGCCTGTGTTAACACTGACACATACACGAGAAGTGGACAGACCAGTGACACTCACACCTTAAGTCCGCGAGCACTGGCCTCTCTTGGGGGACTGGCTGCCCCATCCCTCCTGCCCATACCCACTCATCCCCAAAGACCGACCACGGCCCGCAGTCGCCCCTCTACCCTGCGACCCTGGTCCTCCTTGAGACCGCGGCTCCGCCCACAAGGTCCCCAGGACCTGACCAGCAGCTGGGCCCTGACATCTCCAGGAGGCCGGACAGATAGTGGCTCCCCGAGTGTCCGCTGCACCTTGGGGTGGAGGGCGAGGTACACGATGCGGGGAACGGGTCGGAACCCACAGCCTCCCCGGCCTCAGGAACACCCCGGGTCACCGGCCCGCACCTGGTAGTCGAGCGACAGCCGCACGCCCTGCTCCACCTCCTCGTGGAAGCACTGCCGCGCGCTGTCCGGCAGCTCGAAGGTGAGCTCAGCGCCCCGCAGCCGCTCGGCGCGCAGCAGCAGGAGCAGGAGCAGCGCTGCGGCGGGGCGGGGAGCGCAGCCCATAGTGCTCGGCTGTGCACAGACCGGGAGGGCGCGCGGGAAGACGTGGCACTGCGGCGGCGGCGCTTCCGGGCAGGCGGGCACCAGCGCGCAGGCGCCAGAGCTGGGGCGGGCTCAGCAGCGGCGCGAGAGGGGTCTGGAAGGGGCGGAGTCCCGCAGTGGGCGGGCGGAGAGGCGGGGACCTCGCGCGGGGGCGGGAGCGCGGCCCGGGCAGCCCGGCGCGTGTGCAGCTCGCCTAGCCCGGCTCGGCCGCTGCGCTGGCTGCGCGGATTCGCTGCCCTCGCCTGAGCCTCTCTAGAAAGCAGTCTTCTTGCCTTCTAGACCCAAGGTGCACAGCAGCTAGGGTGAGGGAGCACGAGGCCCACCAAGCCTTTGTACCTTTTTTCTACCTCCTTTCCTCACTTCCGCCTTCCTTTTTTCCATCTTCTTCCCTGGAGAATGAACCTACGGTCTTCATACAGTTACATCCCCAGCCAGCTCTCCACGTCCACCGCCGCCTTTTGTATCTTTCATTTTGGGGCAGGGTCTCGTAAGTCACTAAATTGCCCAGGATGGACTTGAATTTGTGATCCTCCTCTCGTCCAGAGTGCTGGGATGTATACATCCTGCACCACAATGTATAGCTAATACTTATTTTCATCCCCATCCCCCTCTTAAGGCAAGTGTTCAAGGTGTGACACGGTGGGATTAAGATTACAGTTGTACCTGCTTGGGAAAACAGCAAGCATGCGCTCAGTGGCCTCACAGAAACGTGAGCAGAGGCAAATACCTTGGATTACGTCGGCAGTCAGGACTGGCTGAAATTCTTTTTGGATAAAACTCAAATTTTTTCTCTTTCACCTCCCCAAAGAAACTGTTTTACTGTCTTTCCATGACTGCAAACTTAAGATTCTCAGTGTAATTGTAACTCCACGGCTCTGTGATTTTATATGCACTAAAATCCTAGAAATGAAAAGGAAAGACAAAGTGTAGTATTGCTACTCACTGAAGAATTTTTTCAGGAGAGGATTATTAGATGTGTCCGGCCATATATCCCTCGCGTGGATAAGCCTTAAGTGCTTATTTATTAGCAGGTGCATTTAGCCCTGGATTAAGGACTACTGCGTGTCAATGCCGCATGTAGGCTGTGACCTGCCGTACGTGTCACAGGTCTTAAGTGTGCACTGGCTTGTGCTGGGCTTGGAAGAGTCATGTAGTGAATGCCTTGAGTTTCCTCCCCAGCCTCTGTCCTATTTTTCAGTGACTGGGAGAAAACAGAAGTAATCATCTAGATGCATCCAGTGGGAAAACACAAAGATATCAGAGTAAGGCTGCCTTGGCCAGCTGGCATGCTGGACTAAGACTAACAAAAAGAAATTCTTCTGGGTTAAATATTAAACGGTGCCCCCAAGTTCCAGGCAAGCACTTGCGTGGGTTCCAAGGAGAAGAGCCTGGATTGCAGCAGCCCGGGTCAGAGCCAGCAGGTGTAATCCACAACATGCTGGGTGTGAGACTAATGATGCCTGCACTGAAGAAAAGAGGTAGGCTAAGCCGGGTGAATGAAGCACAGCATGGCTTTGGCGGGTACGCCATTGTTCAGAAAATATTGACACTAAGGGCAGCTGTCCTGCTGTAAAAATGAGCAGAGGGTATCAACGAAATGGGGGCAATGTCGTGGGACAATAATTAGGACACCTGAATTACAAATGACCAAGAAAGCTTGCCAAGCAAGACAAAGCCAAAGGATAAAGGGCTTGCTGTAGAAATGTAAAAACTAATGATGGAAGAGGGTGTCAACTCCTAAGAGTCTATGTAACAGCAGTCCCATCACTGTGCTGTCCAGCACTGCCACTGTCCCATCACTGTGCCAACTACCTATACATTTCATATACTCCACATTGATTAAACTCTAGAGTAATCATGCCAAAAAGAGAGAAGCATTTCTTCCCACTTGACAAGGCACGAAGAGCAAGCAGCACAGGGAGTCTGATGAAGTGACTTTCTTTGCTGTGCTTCAGTGGTTTAAGCAGACAGTGATTTATAACGTCCTTTGGCTTTGCGGGTTATCAGGCAGCTTTGTACTTCAGAGGTTTTTGCCAGGATTGATTTTGTAGCTGCATGGGCGTTGGAGGGTCCTCTGGGCTTGGGAATCTCAAGGTGACACTGGATGTCTGCCACAGATGGTGAGGCGTCTTCTCACTTAGAGTAGGCCATGCTGATTTCTTACTTGACAGCCACAGGAGACATCCCAAGGGGACCAAAGGAAAACACCAAAGACTTCTGAATCCTAACTCCAGAACTTTCCAGCATTGCTTTCTCCAGGTCTGGTGGCCAGAGCAAGTCCCAAGACTAGCCCAGAGTTCAAGGAGGTGGAGAAGTAGAGCCTACCTCTAGATGGCAGGATTGCCCAGTGTTGTTGCAAAGGAGGCACCTACTAGGATGGGAGGAACATTTTTCTGTGGAACCTGAACTCATGTTGTCTGTGGCTAACCCAGAAATTAAGTCTGCCTGCCCAACTGTGAAGGCTTTGTGCTTCCACCAAGCACACCACTTCTGTGTCAGGCTTCGCTTGTTCTCTGTGTGCCATGTGCAAACTTGGCTCTAGACCTGAATCTGACTCAGGCATATCTCAGCTCAGCATAAGAAATGACTTTCTGGCGCTGGAAGAGTTCTCCTGGAAGGGAATGAACAGATGTAGGAAACGTTTAATACCTGCAAATATTCAGGCAAAGAGAAGTTGAAGTTGACAACCTCTGGAATCCATAAAAAGAAGATTTGTGAACCGGGTGCTGGATGACCTCTAAGTTTCCTTCCAAACTTTGTAATCCACAAAATATGGTAGAGGGTACCAAGAGTAGAAAAACTTGGAAAAACATTTTTTTAAAGTATTGTATGTCCATGTTAGTCCTGAGGGGATTCCAATGAAGAACTTTCAAAACAAAATAAAAATGAATATCTTAATAGGTACATTAAAAAACACATGACAAGACTCGTGTGGTGGTACATGCCTGTAATCCTAGTGCTTGGGAGGCTGAAAACAGGAGGATCACTACAAGTTCACCTGTGTAGTGAGACCCTGTAGACCCTGCACTAAATACATTTTGAAAAAATGACAAATACTAACACCTACTTACAAGAAAACCTTTTAGGGAACCAATTATAATGGACCACTCAATGTCACAAAGCATCTACATAAACCCTGAAGCAGACTTCATGATTAATGATAAACATCAGTCTTTCCTTTTAATATTGGGAATCATACGTAAATGGCCTGCTATCACAACTGCTGCCCATAGTTGCTCCAAAAATTCTAGGTAGAAAGGCAAGGCAAGAAAAAATAAAAGGCTGAAGACTGGAAGCATGAAACTGGGTTGGGGCTCATCTCTGAGAGGTTGGAGGAGGCAGAGGGTTGGAAGTGGCACAGAGGGCCTTTTGTGAGCATCCACTTTAGTTTGGCTTCGTTGGAATGCACACCTATTTTCTATAATTTCTCATGCATTTTAATTTTGTGATTTCAGCAGATTGAAGAGGTGAGTAGCTGCAGGACAAGGACGTGGGCAGCCCCGGCTGTACCCTGAAGAGGACTGCCGTTGTCCCACACGACAGAAGCACTCCTAGCCAGATAAGTGCGGTCCATGCCTCATACACGCAGTTGATGCTAAGGAAGAAAAGCCGGGGATTCACTGTGGGTAGCCTGACTAGAGAAGGAAAAAAAAGCTGCAAACCTGTTCTCATAGCCATAGAACTAGGACTGAGACCAGCCTCTCCCAGAACAAACCAATTAAGAAAGGTGCAAACACTGCTCTCCTGAAACCTACCACCTTCTCCAGAACAATTGTTTTCATAGCTGTAAATCATTTAAATATCTTTCTTATGAGGAAGAAGCAGCCTGCCTTTTATCACAGAGCCCCACGCAGGCAGAAGTCCTTGTCCCTCCATTCCTGATCCTGAGGCGTGTGGCTGTGTGCCCAGGCTGTACCAGTTCAATGCTCTGGGTCTGGATCTTGAGGAAGACCGGAGGTGAACAGGGGTGGGGGATGCGGCGAGTGCCTGTGGCTTCGCAGTCAGTGTACTGACACGCTGAGCAGGTGGCGCTGTGGCCTGCCCTTGCTGGTGATCCTGGCTGTGCACCTTCATTCCTGAGCCTCTTGCTGGTGGTCCTGGCTGCGCACCTTCATTCCTGAGCTTCTTTGAGTCCATCTCCACTCTTCCACCAATTCCATGAAGTTTAGGGTTATAGAAATTGAAATGAAACTCACTGTGTATTGTCCATTACCCCAGAGATTTTGCCCCAAATGGAAGAAGAAATAGAAAATCAGAACTCACTGAAACCAGTTAAGGTAATTCTAGGAGAAAACTGAGCGGTTTTGTAATCACATCATTTGAGAGGCACACTAACTTGACATTTCAAAAACCAGGCCTAGGAAGTTCTTTGAGGCAGATTTGCCCCAACTTTTCATGTTGGGAACATGTTTGAATACAGAAAAACTTTGCTCTCAGTCTCCTATGAAGTTTCAGGATACGGGCAAAATGTAGACGACTTTTCTGGCAGCGCCTCTAGTCTAACTGCCAATGCAGTTCTTGTTCCTCGCTGAAAACTCCTGAGCCTGGCCTTTGCTGTCTCTATTCTTGTTGGCATCGTGGTCTTCTGAGCCCTCATAGAATCACCCATCAGGCTCTACTTACTGTGTTCCAAGTTCTTTAGTTGGCGTCTCCAAACCTTTTCAAACTCCTCCAGTAAACCAGTTCCAATGGCTTCTAAGCCACATGGTCAGGCTGGGGAGCTAGCTCAGCAGTCTAAGTGCTGGCCCGGCAAGCACAAGGATCCCAGTTTGATCCCTGGAACAACATGCTGTACCGCCCCCGTGGCTGAGCCAGCCACCAAAACCAGGCATAGTGGCACATGCCTGTAATCCCAGCATGGGGGAGGCAAGACAGGAGGATCACTACAAGTCCAGGTTGTGTAGCAAGGGCCTGTACCACTTAATTAAAAAAATTAAACTACATGGTCCATATCTCACGCCATGTAGAAAAATTAACTCAAACAGATCAGAGACCTAAATATAAATCCTAAATCTATACAATTTCTGGAAGGAAACACAGGACAAAAGTCTTTATGACCCTGGGTCAGGTAAGGACTTCCTAGATAGTACTACAAAATCACAATCTGAAATGAAACAACAAACTGAGAAATTAGACTTTACAAAAAGGTTTTAATTGCTCTTTAAAAGATTCTATTAAGAGCATCAAAGACAAGCCCCAAAATGCAAAAAAAATCCTTGGAAAGTGTACACTGATAAAAGTGTTCATCCACAATCATATAAAACTCTCAAAAATCAACAATAGATTATTTTGAGTAAGCAAGAAAATGAGCAGACGTGTTACCAAAGATGATATGAAGCATATGAAATGACACTCCACATTATTAGCCAACAAAGACATCTAAATTTAAACCAGAGATGAGTAGCTCCACTAAAAATGACCAATCATACAAGCATTGGTGGAGAAACGAAGGAACTGTGATTCTCATGAAGTGCTGGCAGGAACACAGGGAAACAGTCTCATAGTTTCTGAAATTTTGTATACCCCTATGATTTAGTCAGCTCACTCCTAAGCACTTACTAGAGAGAAAAGCAAGTGTATGTCTATATAAAAGCTTACACTTAAAAGTTTGTAGTAGCTTTACCTCTAACAGCCCCAAACTGCAGATAGCCCATCCACCCATCATCATTCCACACAGTGGAATGCATCCAGCCATAAAAAAGAATGAAGTGCCAGAATGAGAAATCGCCTGCGTGAGCCTGTAGCTACTTGTGCAGAGTGAGACACACACAAACAGGCCGCTACAGTTAATAAAGCTCCGGGGATCACGAGCTCAAGTGTGATGACGGGAGCAAGTCAGTAGCTGCCGGAGCAGAGTGTGAACAAGCTTTTGGTGGTGACGGAGACGCTCACTGTCTCCTGGTTCATGGCTCCAGCACCGTGGTCTTCGGCAAGTCACTGAATCCTACTGCACTCTGATTTTGGCAGAGACAGAGGTGCGCCGTTTGCACATGCATGTGTACACATACACGTGTGTAATCCTGACAGCTTTGCCAGCGGAGGGCAGAACCAGGTCACTGTCACCATGGTGTTCATTCGGGTTGGTTCCCACTGGTAGGACCCTGACTCCTTGGAGCCTTCATTGTTCTCTCATCCTTCATTTCCTTCCAAGCCTGTCTCATGAGGTCATTCTTTTCTCCACGAAGCACCATTAGGTTTGAATTCCATGATTCCAAAATGCCCTTCCACACTTCATCTACTGGGCCTGGACTACAGAATCACCTTCCTCCAAGAAGCCCCTGTGAGAATTCTGACTCTTCTAGTTCTGTTGAGCCAAATGAGTGTCGTAGTAGCCCCAGCATTCTTTGTCTCCTGAGGTCTAACCTTACTCTGACACCCTTCAGCAGCCACGTAGAATGGTGGCTCCCTCTTGTACTTTCTATGTGCATATCCTGTTGTGTCCCTCAGATGCGGAGCGCTGCGAGTTTCTCTGCATCACTTTTGGATGTATGCAATCCCGTATTACCTTACTAAATCCACTAGAATTGGTGACTTCTAGAAAGAAAGCTGACAGAGGCCACTGGGGTCCCCTGGAGCTCTCCCACTGCACTCTGAGGAGCTCTATGTAGTCACAGTGTCCAGATGGCCTCGCCCTGGGCCTTCCTGCCCACGTGGCCTGGCCTGGCCTCCCAGGATGAGTCATGCAGCCCGTTTTCTCTAAGGCCTTGCTCTGGAGAGGAAGGCTCCACCATGGGACTGCAGACCACTAAACCTGCTGTCAGCCTGATGGATGCATCTCCTCTCCCACCACCAGCCGCCGTGGTCCGAACTTCATCTCTCTTCACCTCCCCTGCCACCTTCTCCTCTATCATCATCTCTCTTCAGAGGGCTTAGGAATAGTATTAGCCACCTTTCCTGGTGGCAGAGGAGGGAAAAGACATCCTGAAATGGCTTCTTCTTTCCTGTTATTAACCAAGTTAATTTCAGTAGTCTAGAGGAAAACTTATGGGCAGCTTGTCCAGAGAATCACAAGATTCTAGAGTTTAGAACAGCAGGGAGATCCACTGGCCCATTCCTGCTCTCGCCACTCTGTCCTCCTGCAGAGGACTGAGGTCACCTACATGTACACTGATCAGCATGCAGAGAGCCTGTGGGATGCACAGAGGCCATGAGTCTGTCTTGTTGCTAGGTGCAGCCTGGAGCGGCAGCAGGCTGAGGGGCACTCACCCTCACTTGGCACATACTTTCGCGTTCGCTGTGCCCGTTTCCCAGGAGGGTAGTCCTGATGTCTATGTAGTTTAAGATTCACATTTAACTGTAAAATACTGAGTGCTTGTTAAGGCTCCTGTCACTAGGCAATCATATCTATGCCAACTTAAAAAAAAAAGTAAATTTTATCCTTGAAATTTCACCAAAGAAAATGACAACTACTACTGAAAGTTTGTGGTAGATCTTTTATTGACATATTAGACAATTTCAATACAGGGACTTTAACACATCTCTGAGTACACGCTCAGCTTAAAACTGGGACAGGGCACTGCGAAGGGCCAGTTAGCAGCCCCCACACGCAAGGAGGAGCTCCGGTACATGGCCAGCCCTCGCAGAAAGTTCCACAGAAATCTACAAGGGTCAGTGGATTTTGTTAAGGCTTTGGAATGTCTAGAAATTAAACAAAGTACTAGACTTCAAACATTAGACTCACATTCTGGATTATATTTTAATACAGTCTAGAAAACCTTAAGTGGAATTTTAGTTCACTGAAACTTTAGTTCACAGCTAACTTATGTAGTGACTCTAGGATTCCAAAACAAAAAAGCTAGCCTCTGATCTATAAAGTATATTTGACTCTAAAATATGCTTTTGAAAAGCATTCTTGTGTGATTCATTAATGTGAACAAAATCACTTATTTATGCATAAACCATGACAAGGTATGTTGGCCATTGTACTAGTGGAGAACAAGCCTAACTCAGCTAAAGCATTGCCAAGCAGTGATAGAGAAGGGGCTGCCTGGTGTCTGCCAGAGGAGGCTGGTGGGAAGGTCATGCTGAGATGCAGGCAGGGGCTGCAGGAGAGCTCCTGACTTGGCTCTGCTTCTGTTCGATGGGCCAGCCACACTGATGAAGCTCCTCCCTGTGCCTGAGCTACTTACCACAAACAAACCCAGCTCTCCTCAGGTAATCAGCCTTCCACATCTTGGATCCTGTGCAGGGTCTTCCTGTCCCCTGGCAGGGTAGTTTGAACTGGCATCTATAACAGCTGGAAAAATACCTCTCTCTCTCTCTCTCTCTCTCTCTCTCTCTCTCTCTCTCTCTCTCTCTCTGTTGAATGCAGTGGTTGTACAATTCTCTCATTAAGGTTGGAAGCTATTTCTTTACCTATAATCCAGTCACTTTGGTAAGAACTACCAACAACTGAGTGGTTCTGAAAACCAAATGGTGCCCACATGGAGCTGAATTCTTGCTCTGTACATCTTCATCACTTTATGTCCTTTCTTCTCACTTTCCGCTTATCCTGCAGGTACAGAGACCTCTAGTGCTTGTGTTGTGACTGCTTACCAAGAACCCTGAAGGGCATGTGTCCAGTTGGAGCTGTGGTTCTTGGCACATTTCTACTTGCACAGCTGCTCTGCCAGGTGCTGCTGCCCTCAGGAGGCACCTGGCCAGGTCGAGGGACCTTGTGCTTATCACCCTGAGGAGCAAGGCACTGCTGCCTTCTGGGGCACAGTTAAGTACACTGCGATGCACAGGGCAGATCTTGCTCCAGCAGAAGTTAGCCAGCCTCAGCTGTCAGTGGTACTGGGAAAGAACTTGCCCTAACAGAATCACAAAGCATCGTTAATGTTTTGTTGGGATTATTTAGATACATTTCAAGGAAATGTCTCTATAGAATTGGTGTGATATGCAGAGTGTATATAGCAGGATGTTTTACTTTACAAATAAGTTTAGGAATCAAGGTTTATAGGACTTGTGGGAATCTCGAAGAGACACTGGGATCTTTTCGTTGGACTTTACTCTGTTGTGTATGCTATTTATTAACTGAGATTTTAAGACTTCCAACGTTTCTAGAAATGCATCTAACTTAGCAACGGTATATCCAGCGATGTTGGCCTGGGCTGGGCACACAAGCACTTCAGAGCACTGTGCCCCTTTGTTCTCACAAACCCTTGCAAAACGTAATCTGATCCCACTTTACAGAGGAGGGAGCTGAGGCTTGAGACTGGAACAGGAAGCTAACCCTCACAGTCACTCTGTAGTAAAGACTAGGGTGCGAAGCCAAGCCTGGAAGACTCAGACCCTCTGCTCTTCCATCTGCATGACTCTATCTCTAGGGACAGCTAAAATTTCAACTATGGAGCAAGTAGCATAGCTTGGTTACATGAGAGGAGAAATACATGAGAAGAAAATGAGAACATTTGTATCTAATTTAGCAAGTGTGCTAAATTTCTACTTCCTTCTTTGGATTTTTTTTTTGGGGGGGTGGAACCAGGGATTGAACTCTTCTTTGGATTTCTTGAAAGTGTTTAAAGGGTGCTACAGATGGTTTCAACAAATCTCTCATCACCCAGGTAACTCAGGCAAAGAGAAACCAGACGTTTCTTGAATTACCCAGGTCCCTGAAAGGGAAATAACGGTTTGCTTCTGCTAGCATCGCCCAGCCAGTTCCAGCCCCAGGGACTTCTGTGCAGTGCCCATGCTGCCCATTGTTCCAGTAGATCCCACTGCGTTCTCTCAAGCATACTTGGCAGAGCATTTTGGTTCTACAAGTTATGTGGTGTTAGAATCCTGTTAGTTAGCTTTGGTGTCCACAGACTTTGATTTCCCTGTGGGACCAAGGACTGGAGAAGGTCTCATGGGTCCGGGCTCCTCCCTGCTCCTCTCTATGGCTACGGCTGGGTGACCTCTCAAAACGGGGCATGTAGAGGAACAAGTGGGACTTTGCACACAACGTGCTGGCATGTGAATAAAGCCTGCTTCCGGAGAGCTGAAGCAGTTCAGCCATGCCAGGTAGCGCCCATGACAAACGAGGGACAGTGCCACAGGGCAGGCACTCTCTTTTGGAAGAATTCTGCTTCTGCTCAACCTGACGAAACCACATACAGAAGCTTAGGGCTTGGTTTTGAGGTTTTGCATATTCCAAAGAATGTCAAAGCCATTTCCTTTTTAGGCACTTTACAGATGACCAGTGACATTCAAGTGACATCTCATGGTCTAAGTGTGTGTCTTCTGTTTGTTGTACAGAAAATAACAGGTGTCCACAACTTCAGGCATTGTGCTTGCCATGTGATCTCCTAACCACAAGACTCTACTCTTTCAGATAACTTTTTTCTTGTAATTTTATCTCTAAAGCCTAATTTTCCTGAGTTCTTTTCAAGTAGGCCTATAAAATTCCTGGGATCATATCAGAAGTAAATTACCTGAAATAATCCCTGTTTATTTCAGAAGCAAGGTAGCACCCTGTCTCCATGTCCTCAGTTGTGGCCACACAGCCTTTACAGAGTGGTTGGGATGCAGAGACTCTGCACGGTTTTGCAGGTCTGGATTTTTGGTCCCTCCCATGAAGGATACAGAGGTGGGGGAAGGTCATTCAGAAAGGCTCTAGGTCATGATTACTTCAAAGCCAGACAGTTGCTGCATCTGCTCGATTTGCATGGAATGCCTTCGGAGGAGCTTCTTTGTGCTTCTCAAATCAACCCTCTTTGGTGAGCTTGGAGCAACAGGAACCATAGATTTTAAGCCACTTGCCAGTGGGGAAGAAGGTTTGCTACTAGATCTAATGTCTGGGGTGAGGGAGTTCAGATTAACATTTAAAGGTGGAAGGAATCCTGGCCTGGCATGAGCAATGCGATCTAGGAGCAGAGTCCCAGAACCTCGTCTTTCTAGAAGGTGAGGTGGGCGGCGCCCTGAGCTGGGGGAGGTAATAGGCACAGCCTCCAGAGACTCCCGGGACCCCTGGAGGAGGGACACAAGGGAGCCATTGAGCTTCTTTCTATCTGAGGGGACTTTGCCTGACTCAAGGGGAGTGGAGTCGCTTGGGTCGCGCCCTGGCTCTAAATCTAGGTCATAGAGGTCATTTTCCAGCTGTTTGAGGGATGCTGGCTCTTTGAGAGAGGAGGGTCCTGATGCATTCACACTATTCCTCTCTTGCTCAGCAGGGAGGGTTCCTCTCCGGGCCAAGCGCTGGTGGAGAGGGGGGCCTTTCCAGGTGGTTGGTGCTGGGGGCACTGCAGCCTTCAGAATCTGCTCCGTGACAGTGGGGAAGAGGTCTTTGCCATCGGTACTGTTGGTTCTGGACAAGGGCCCCCTCTTTGGAAAGGACACATCACCTAGGTTCCTCATGATCTCGCCATCTGTGCTGGCACCCTGTGTTTTGTCCTGATGCATGGAGGCGGCTAGCACCGAGGGTGCAACGAGGCCCCAGGGCTCTGACTGCAGCCTCTTCAGTTGAGGCAAACGGGCCCTCCTGAGGGTTCCAACTTTCCTGATGGGTGATCCAGACTCGGCAAGAGCCTTTGCAGCATTACCTCCACTTGGATGTCCTGTTTGGAGGCTAAAGAAGTCATCTCCCTTCTCGCTGGAGGAAGCCTTCAGCTCTAGGTTGGAGGGGGAGGCACCCATGGGAGGGGACTGCCTCTCATCCACTCTGGGTGAGGGAGGGGCATTGAGATACTGCTTGGTGGTTTTGGTGCCTGAAGAGGACTTATCTGTTGTTATGATGATCACTTCCTTCCCTTTGGCCTTGCAGGCTTCCAGGAGATGTCGCAGTGCGTCCTTGTCATCTGCATTAATTGCGTAGACCAGAGCTGAGGCTCCAGTGCGGTCCTCCAGGCTGGGGTCCGCGCCGTTCTCCAGTAGCAGGGAGACCACTTCTCCCCCAGCTCTCTGGATGCAGGCGTGGATGAGCGCTGTCTTGCCTGACTTATCCTGGATGTTGGGGTCTGCCCTGTTGTCCAGCAGGTACTTCACCATCTTGGGCTTGCTGATGCTCTGCTGGTCCACGTGCCTTGTGATGCATGCCACCATCAGTGCAGTTTCTCCTTTGTCATTGCTCTCATTGATGTAAGCACCACCTTCGAGCAGCAGCCTGGTCAGCCGAAGCCGCCCCAGCCACACAGCCTTCAGCAGGGAGTTTCCGTCAGTCCTCAGCTCAGTGTCATCATCCATCCTGTTGCCTGCAGCAGGGTCTCTGAGCCAGTGAGGTGATCAGACCTGGCAAGGGAAGAAGCAGGGCATGTTATGCATCCTCTCACCTGCCTGTCAGCACAACCACTGCAGGGAAACCAGGAATCAAACTCAGAACGTTATGCTCGTCAGGCAGGGGCTGTGCTACTGAGCTGTATCCCCCGCCCTCATAGAACCAGGGTGAAGCTTTCATGAGATGGTATAAAACATTTAACTTCTCTTGTTATAATACTTTTCACTTCTTGGCAGTCCTAGCTAGGATTTTTGGGTTCAAATCTTATGCATCCATAAGTTTACACCCTCCAAGCTCTGGAGACCTGAAGCAGGACCTCCAAAGACTAACTCATGAAAGATAATGTCTGTTAAAAATACACTTCCTTCCAGCCCAGGCTTCCTTCCTGGCCTCACCTTTCAAACATCATCTCCCACATCTCCAACCTCATACTCTACCTACCTTGAAATCAATCTTATTTCTCAGAGGCATTGCTTTCACCCCTGTTGACCCTGCTCATGTTTCTAATTATAAGGTCTTCCTGTTCTTCTTTAATTATTCATCACCCTTCAAACTGCAGCTCAAATGTTGCTTCCCTTGTAATCAAGAGGAAAATCACTCAAGATCCAAGAAGGAGATTGGGTAAAATTATAGTGACTATCCAGACTACATAAAGAATACGTACAAATCATTTGCTCCAAAAGAGGATACACAAATGACCAGTAAGCACATAAAAAGGCACTCGGCCTCATTACTACTCAAGGAAAATCAAATTAAAGTTCAACAAGACACCACTACATTCTCTCCAGGATGGCTCCATTAGATGGAATGACAGTATGAAGGATATGAAGTTGGGAGGCAGCAAGAACCTCCTGGAAGTGTGAATTGGATCTAAGAAGAACCAAAGGCCCAGTAACTTCGCTCTCAGGTTTGTACCTGTGGTTGATTATAAGACGTGGCCTCAGAGTCCTCCCACACCAGGGTATGTGCGTGATGAGTTGGTCCTGTGACTTGCTCCAGTCAGTATAGCTCGGCAACGGTAATTGTGTGAGACTTTTGGGGCAAAGCTTTGGAAGGCCTCGAAGCTTCCAGCTTGCTTTATGGCATTCAGTGTGGTGTCAGAAAGCCTAGCTGTCCCCCAAGTCCAGCTTACTTTCAGAATGCAGGGAGACTGTCTCAGATTATCCAGCCATAATCAGCCCCCAGATGTCCTCAGCTGAGTGAAACAAGTGAGGCCAGCAGGAGAAACCCCCAGAGTCTGGCCTGAGCTGCAGGAATAGAAAGAAAGAAAGAAACAGCTTTCATTTTAAACCACTCAAGGTGTGGAGGGTGCACTTCATAGCAACAGATCACTAATTAACACACACTCCAGGAGACATAGGTAGCACTAGCCTCAAAAGACAGAACCTGGGGGAGACCTGCAGACAGTTCCTGCAGGCCTTAGCACTTTGCAACTTCTCTCCTGGAGAGCTGATCTTGTTCATTATGTGAGTTGATCCCTCCAAGAAACTCTGACCTACAAAGATAGGTCTTTTCTCCCTTAATAAAGTAGAATAATGAAAAAGATGGAAGGAGGAAGAGGAGTGGAGACAGAACGTGGAAGGAAGAGGGATGGATAATCGAATTCCCTGTCATGCCATGTGGGGTGCACGTCACGCACCTCTTTCTGCCTCAAAGCAGAAAGAGGGAGAAAATGCAGAAGAAAGATGGTGTCTCTGGCAGGCTGATTCTGGTCTTTTGATTATACTCAGCATCCTTGTCCCTAACCAGTCCCTAGTCAGAGGGCACAGGATGAGGACAGGGCATCCTAGCTCTTCCCTGTGGCTGGAATTTGGGCGCAGCCCAGGCATAGCCTTCCACATTCCCAGTACTCCACTTCACAGGCCCTTTGTCACTGTCTTCTCACTGGCCTCTCACGTGAAACCCTTCAGACAATGACAGTGTGGGGCAGGATGCAGACTCAGGCCCTGACCTCGCTCTGGCAGCCCAGTTGAGCGTATTGGTTGGGCTACCATTGGCAGCAGGCACACTGCTTTCAGCTTCCACTTTCCATCTCATGAGCATTGGTTTTACAAGGCTTCATTGTACCTGGAAGGTAACGGTAACCTTAAAATTACACAAATGTAGGCAGCATCCCTGAATAGCAAGCCTCGCCTACTTCCCCCTCTGTGTGCATGCCCCTTGCCTTGCTTTTCTTCCCAAGTGGGCTTAGCAAACCCAAACCTCTCCAGTCCCTGCTGCCAATGTGAGGTCCCCACTGGGTTTCCATCTACATGGCCTGACTTCTCCAGCAGCTGCTTGGAGAGAACCAGGGGACCGAGAGTGGGGCAGTTGACACTGTGAGGCTGAGGCTCACCCTCAGAAGTGACAGGAGGGAAGGTGGTTCTGACAAATGCTTTTCTCTCTGCAGTAGCTTGTGCAGCCTCCACAGAGAGCCACCGCACCCTGGTTCCGAATCGCAGCCAGCTCTGGGAGCTCCCCTCCTGTCTGCCCTTCCTCATTCCTTGCCACACGCTCTGCTCTTTTCATCCCCACACCCAGGGATTATGGCCAGGGGAGAGCTGCATGCTTGCTTTGCCTCAGCTTGCTCGGGCACATCCTCCCACCACGTGCTAGTTTACCAATGTGGTCATAACATGTTGGCTGTGTAGATGTGGGCGAATGTCTCATTTTCTCTTGTTCCAGTTTCCTCATCTGTGAAATGGGAATAATAATAGTACACAAACAGCACACTCATAGAGCACTACAAGAATTATGCACGCTCTGTGGAGTGTTTAGCACAGGGTCCTGGCCCACAGTAAGCACTTTATGAATGAATGCTAGAGGGCTGGGCGAATTTGGACGCATCTTCCGACATCCAAGAGGCCGCACCGTCCAGTGGCTGTGTTCGTAGGAGCCGGGGATATCGATGATAATTACACTCCGCCTCTTCCTTCTGCAGTAGGAAGCAGTTAGAAGCAGATCAAAAGCTGAACTCGGGCTGCTACAGAAGCGGGTCTTCGCAGGCCCAGCCCAGCGCGGGTCTGGCGCTGTCCGCGGTGCTGCGCGGCACAGGCCGGGCTCGCCCAGGAGAGGTCTGCGCTTCCGGCGGCAAGTTCTCCGACCACTGCTCAGACAGCTGACGCACGCTGCGATCTGGTGCAGATCATCAGGATCATAAGCTGTCGCCGCCCACCCCGGATTTCTTCAGATACCAGACTGGCCCCTCTAGTCCCTGCAGAGCCTCCTGTCACCAGCCCTGCCGAGCCACTGCCCACTGAGACTCACCCCGCTCGTCAACGTCAAGTATACTGTCATCGCGCCCTCCCCGCGGCTTCCACCTTTTCCAGATGCACCGGCTCCCCGAGCCCGCCCCGCCGCCGACACCTTCGCGCTGCTGCCGGCGCCCTGGCCCCGCTGATCCGAGCCGGACCCCCACCTGGGCCGCTCAGACCCGCGATGCGCTTACCTGCCCGGGCCGCTCCCCACGCGGGCCTGCCCGATCCAGGCCTTGGGGACCGCATTACCTCCGAGCAGGGTCAGGGGGCACCCCGCACCTCCTGGAACGCGGCTGGGTCCCCTGGACTGGTCCTGCCAAGAGCTCGCCCAGAACTTCTTCAGGATCCATAGATGGAGCTTCTGCGTAAGCCTTCCAACCCTCCCTGCTCCTCCGAGTTGCGCTGGAAAGTGGGGAGTGGGGTCCTTTTTGTGGTTGTTTTTTTAGAAAGACGCGTGAAGGAAATAGGACTCTGGCTCCCAGCTGCGCCGCTGCTCGCGGTCTCTTGTGCGCCCTGCTGCGGCCGCTGCGCCCACGTCTCCAGCGCTGGCGGGCGTGGGCGTAGGCGCGGGCGCGGGCGGAGGTGGGGCGGGGCCGAGGAGGCGGTCCGGGGAGGCGGGGACTGCCCAAGTCCGGCCCACAGGTCTCAGGCCTGCAGAGGGACTCGAACTGGTGTCTATTGCTTTGGTGGCCCTGGGATCCAGGGATGGTGCCCTCGTGTGGGAAGGAGAGGAAGAAGGCTGGGGAAGTCCTCGCAATTTACGGGCAACTGATTATTAGTCGGGGCTCCCTGGGCCTCCTCAGAATGTCATTCCCCCTCCTCTCCGGCCCACCTCCTGCAGCGCCCAGGGCTTCATGGGGAGTAGTTCATCAATGATTTTTGCTGCCTTTTTACAGAACGAATCTACTGCTGTTGTACACTAATTCAAAGTGCGTCGCACTCACAAGGGGGGGGGGGGCTTCTTTCCCTGCTCCTCCTCGTCTTTGCCCAAGTTTTCCAAAGGTAACCTGCACTTTTCTCTGGCATATATAAACATGTTGGTTCTACTTGTCCTAGCAAAAAATATCCGTTTTCTTCCGTGAATTTATTACTTTATACTTTCCTAGAAAATGTGTGCATGCCTTTTATATTTCCAGATGTATAGGCCCAAAGTCACAGCGCTGCCTTGTGGTTCTTTAAAGCTGTTCTGTACTTCTTTTCATTTTTGATCTTGTCTGTGACACTCCTTTTGTTTTGCCAATTCACCGGAGGGCTATCAATTTTGCTATCTTTTGAAAGCATAAATATTGTTTTGTGATGTGCTTTTTTTTTTTTTTATGTGCCTTTGGTTGCCGTAGTGCCCCTAACAGAAATCGTTCCACAAACGACTGAATACTGTTCACAGTATCCCCAGCAGAGCAGACTTGTGAAGCCAAATATGCAAGTCTCACCTTTCGAGCCTTCAGATGTCTCGTCTTGCTTGGGGATGCTTCCTATCCAGAATAGGACCTCAGGAGTTCTTGGAGCAAGCTCTAGGAATGTGCAGCTTTGTTGTCCCTTAGAATCAGTTCATCTGGAGCTTATACCTGTGCGCAGGCAAGGACCTACACAGACAGAAAGCCAAACGGTTCAACCCAGCTCTGGAGAAAACCTCCATTCACTGGCTTGATGTGCTTCCTTCAATTACACCGTATTTCTCAAAGCAAACTGGTTGGTCTGTGTATGTTCTTTGTTAACATCAGGGTATGTTTTGTTTTACTTGTATTAATAAATACCTTTTTTGTTCCTTTTAAGGAGATGGTGTGGTTCTCATTCAGCCATGGTGCATGCCTGTGTTACTCTAGAGTGATTTTGAAAGCATTCTCATTTTCCCACTGGAACATTTAAATTATTAAAATAATTAACTTTTCATTGAAGATTTCATAGAACACACTCATAAAACACTGGCCTCATGGGTTTTAGGATAAATCTTTGATTCTTTTGAAATTTATTGATTGTTCTTAATTTTCTTGAGTTAATTTGGGGTAATTTATATTTGTATAGAAAGGAATTTATTTTATCTTTTTTATTTTACTGACATAAAGCTACAAACTTTCCTGTTGTCATTTTTTTGGTGTTTTTTTTTTAATCTAACCTCCTATCTTCCTTTCCATCTCTACATTGTGGTCTTCTCCCTCATTAGTTTTTAGTGTCTGGATCAAATATTATTTTAATGTTGTTGAATTATATGTTCTATATAATTCTTGTGGCTTATTTTATGACCACTGAAAATATTCAGGGATACTCTGCCATAAACAAGGGTAAGCTCAAGCCATGTGAAGGAAAAGATACATCTTGAGACCTTGATTTTATATAAAATAAATCAAACACACAAGCTTAAATGCTGCATGGTTTCTCTTCTGTGAAAAACCCAACATTTTAATGAAGAGCAAAATGAGGAATGAGTAGGAAAGAACAGTGGAAGTGGGGAAGGAGAGCAGAGGGGAAGTGCAGCCAGGAGGGGGGGCAAGGAAGCAGGTAGAAACACTCTAGGGCGCACTAGTAGCTCACAATGAATGCAGTTGTTGGGTACTGCACACATGTCCAAAATATTCAAGAAGTACTCAATAAGTGTTTTCCTCATAGTTAAATAAAAAATGTTGTGCTTTTGTGTACAAAGAACGCAAGTACTCTTGCAAACTTACCTATACATTAATATTTTGTATTTCTTTGCCTTGTACTGCCAAACAGTAGAGAGTACTGGCCAAGAGCCTAGGCCCTGGAGTCACCCTGCATATGTTTAAACCTCAACTCTACCCATTACTAGTTACTAGCTGTGGGCTCTCTAGCTCGACGCAAGCCCTCTCTGTGCCTATCTTCCCCTCTACAAAACAGAGCTAATAGTAGTACCCACTTCACAGAACGAGGGTGGAGGCCACGGAAAATGTGTGGTGGCTGACAAACGTGTTGGCGCAGTTGTGCTCGGTCAGGCTGTGTGACCTGATCTTCTTTCTTCAGTGTGTTGGAGCTCTGCTTGGGAGCAAGGCATGCATCGAAGTTGCAGAAGGGCCTTCCAAAGAGTCGTCAGCCTCCCCTTGGCACAGGGAGCACGTGCACTTGCATGTGTGTACGTGTCAACGTCCTGCTATCCCATGCCACCACCTCATATTGCAGTGTATGAAGTGGAGGGCTTTGGAGGCCCCTTCTGAGCTGCTTTGGTGGGTGTCTCAGCCCATCCCTCCATGATGCAGCTCACGGGCCAGGCCCACGTGATTGGAGACAACAGCAATATTTTTAAATAGCTGCTAATAATAGCAAGAAAAAAATTTACTATTGTCAGTGCTTGTCTTAGTCACTTTTCTTGTTGCTGAGACAAAGTACCCAATGCCCAAAGTTAAAGGTGTGTTAGCCCATAGTGTGGGGGTTTCAGTCAGCTGGCTCCAAGGCAGGGTGACTTGGCAGAGGAGCGTGGTGGGGGATAAAACAGTCATGGCAGGCAGAAGACAGCAAAGGCAAGCAAGCAAAGGGTCTTAGCAACTTCCTTGTGCCCTTCTTATCTCTGTCTAGGCTAATGGGATTAGGGCAGTGCTAAACCCATCAGTGGACTGATTGAGTAATCACACACTGTTCATCCTATCAGTGCACACTCCAGATCCAGCCATCTCTGAAAAAATCCCAACTATGACTGTAGGAGGCTTTGGGAAGACAACTAGACACAGCCATCACAGTGCCCTCTGGTCAGGACCCCCAGGAGCATAGTGGTGGCGGATCGAGTTGGAGCTATTAGCAAGGAGCCTCTGGGGTCCTCTGGAGCTGAAAGCCCCAGACCTAGAGGGAGGGGTGCTCTCCTCTGCAAGGGCTGCTTTCCTGGGAAAGGCTTTCTGTGAGGGTGCTTTGCTCAAGCAGGGGTGCTGGGGGTGCTTTTGGAGGGCTTTCCTCAGGGAGGGATGCTTTCCTCATGTCCAGCAGCCCACCAGTGGGGTACAGGACTCTGGCCTCAGAACCTTGCGTTGGGTGTCTCAGTCCAGACAGTTACAAATGTTAAAGTAAGCTTAGCTGCACTTTTTCACAGATGCTTTAAGTTGAAAACACAGAGCAAGCACAGACTTCTTCAAGGGCTTCTGGTCCACATTTTTATTCACAAATCACTTTCTTGCAAATATTTTTATTGCACATTCAAGTCAACCCACGATTCTGCTAGTAACGCAGCACTTCATCTTAAACAGAATAGCTTTTTTTCCTTTCCTTTCTTTTTAAATTCTGGTGTGAACACTTAGCTGGAAATCTAGCCTGGTAGCACATTTTTAGTGAATAATCCCGTGTTGTTGCCTGATGCACAGACTTGGGCCAGCTCTGAGGGGACTTCTTTTCCACGGAACAAAGTCTGGGGGTGTGCGTGGGTCACACAGCTTAGAGAATCACTGTATTCCTTTTATAGTTTGTGGATTAGCTGGTACCTTAATATTTCAATTTACTCAGTGGTCCAGATATATAAACTTGCACTCTACATGTATTTATTTTTCTTCTGTGTAATATGTGCATTTTCACATTGTATTTCTTATCTAGTGGCACTTCTTAGTACTTCAGAAGAGACATTTTAAAACAGAAATCATAATGGAAGTCTCTTCTCCATATCTGGTTTTATTAAGAAACAAAATGGGCCAGACCAGTCTGCCTTCGCCATTGAGTATAGAAGAATGCCGAGGACGCACTGGTGGTGGCAGGCCCTCTGAGGAGCTCTGCAGAGCTCCTAAATGATGAGGTGGGCTTGTTGGAACCCAACGCTTTCAAAACGGGCACAAAAATCACATCTGAGTAGAATCTGGCACCACACGTGATCTTCCAGGGCCCTGCAGGAATGGGCAAAGGCAAACTGCTTTTCCATGCTTTAGACACAGCAAGGCACGGTGGACAGTGGTGACATTTCCTCTTGTGTGTGCTCCTGTCTAGCCAGCTCCTTGGGAGCACGGACTCTTCTATGCATTGTGACAGGAGCGTCCTACAGTCTGGCGCTGAGCGTGTACATGATGGGTATGAGTTGTGTGGCTGCATGCATGCTGCTGATGCCGAGGGTGCAGCCTCAGAGGACTTGGCCACATGTGCAGCCCACTTTCCAGAAAGAAAGCTTGTTGAATTTCTTCCCAGAGAAAAATATTTAAAGCTGGCACCCAGTCTGTCTGCTTTTGGTTCTTACAACAGTCTAGGAAGTCTTCTCATGCCCACACTCGCCAGCAGTTCACTCCAAAAGGCCCCAGAGTCTTGGACTATGCTTTCCTCTGACCGCTCTCCTCACAAGGTGCTGACACCCACCTGGATGTGTGGATTTGGGAACTTCCGTGCACAGTGATTTCTGCCTCTGGAAGCACGTCCCTCAGCGTGAGCTCCAAGTCTCGCTACCTGGTGAGCAAGTGGTGAAGCTATGTTTGAAAACTGAGGTCTTCACATCGTGTGGCATGCTGGCCTCAGGGCTGTGGGTATGTGCAGACACACAGTGTGCCTGTGCACATGTTCTCAGCCAACATATATAAAAGTCTACACTTTATCCACACAGAGGGTGTGTGGCACACCAATGATAACAAAATATGTAATGGTGTGTCTGTAAATTCCATCTAACCAGTTGATTCTCACAAAGTGATTCCATTGATTTGTGGGGGAGCTCTTGTTCTCCCTACTAAGCATTTAAGGCATGATTTGACGACAGCAGCTGCATCCGAACCCGGACAGACTCTCACTCACTCCCCGAAACACGTGCTCTTGTGTTAAGGTCTTTTGCCTCATCATACAAATCACATTCATTAAATTAAAACCTGTTCTTCTGCATTAATTTTAATACATGATGAACATTTTCCCTATTACTTTCTTAAGTTCAGAAAATCAGTAAGATGACAAACCCAGCCCTCACTCACTGCATGCACGCTTAGCTTCTCCTAGCAAGGGTGAGCTTGAGCCATCAGTGGAGTGTCGCTGAAGGCAGAGTGGGCCAGGCTGCAACCATTACCTGGCGTTTGCACCATGCAGACACAGCAGTCCTACAGCCTGCACGTAACAGTAACATGCATTAACTGCAAGAAGGGGTGAGCTTTGAGCGTAGAATGCTCCCACTTTTAGTAGACCTTATTTAATTGGAAGTTTATGTGACAGTCTAATATAATGGCTGTGTTTTGACACTAGGTTGGTACAGCTTCAGAAAATGTGATGATCAGCCTCTCACAGGCTGTGAGGAGGCAGTTCCAACACTGCTGTCCAACATCCTCCACATCCCAGAAAGGCTGAGCTTGAGGAATCTGAACAAAACGTGTACAGCTCATGATCCCTGTGGGTGGAGAGACTCCCTCAGGCTGGAGGAAGGTTGATATTCCCAGTGTCTGATGGGAGGGAGCCTGGTGTTCCAGACAGCTCTGGACAGCAGGCCCAGGGCCACCAACCCCGGGCTTTGCTCCTTCCGGTGTGACGCTCAGAGGTCTCGGGAGTGCAGATGCTCAGGTCCCACCAGGACCTGCAGGGTCAGGGTGACAAACCTTCAGGTGGCTCTTGGTTACCAACCTTTGAACTTTCAAGGAGTGGTTCTGATGCAGGTTACCCATTAGAATCACCTTTCTTGGGGGAGCTGAAGGATTGACCAAGAGCCTTTGCTTTGGGGACCACTCAGCCCTTTAACTTTTTAAAAAATTGTTTTTATTTTGAGACAGGGTCTCACTGTCTACGTTGCCCAAACTATGCTCAAATTTGTCTTCCCAAAGGGCTGGGATTACAGGTATGTGCCACCAAGCCCAGCTACCTGGGGTATAAAAATCCCCATACAGGGTCCCTCCCTCTAAAATTGTGACAGCCAAGCACAGATGTTTCCCAGAGGTCCCCAGATGGTTTCTCTGTGGAGTCTGGGCTCCACAGCTCAAGACTCCAACAGCAGCAGAGGCTGACTGACTCCTGAGAATCAGGATGAGGTGACTGTTCCTGACAGTAGTCCGGTTACCTCGGGCCGGGTGGCAACTGGAACTGTGTAAGAGAGATGCCTGGAGCACAGTCCCGAGCACTGGTGTGCCTGAACCCCAGAGGCCCTGTTTCCACTTGAGCATCGGGAACAGGTGCCCAGCACATCCTCGTTGTGCCCTGTGGGCCTGGGGCTCAAGGGATGGGGAGATTGAAGAGGCAGTGAGCAGGCAGCAGTCTCCGCATGCCAATTCACGCTTCCATCTCTGCACTGGCCTTCTCTCTTCACTCTAAAGAGACCCCATTATGAGTGTCATTTCCACATAAATGCAGCAATATTTCAATTGCTGTCTTCCCATCCTCTTCCTAAAGCTCATGAGGAAATGTGTTTTTCTTTTAGATTTAAAGCACTTTATAAAAATACTCAGCAAGTTTTTGGACAAAAACAAATACCCCTAAATAGCTGCCCCATGCAACAGAAGTCATGATCACCAGCATTCCTCCAAAATGCTGAAAATAGTCTGGGCTCTCGGCTCTCTCCACGGTGCATGCTTATTTAGCTAACCTAGTTAGAAGCTGTGAGCTTATGCTTTTGGGTCCTGTGAGATCCTTGCATTTTAAAAATAATCTTGTCTAAAAACCCTCTCTTTTCCCAGAGGAGGCTGAGGATATGCAAATCTCCCGGAGCTGGAGACAAGAGCTGGCCTGCTGTGGGGATGCAGCCCTGGCGCAGTGCTGGGGGAGGGTACTTAGTAGATGTGGACCAAAGCAGGGTTTGCACAGAAGGGCTCTGGGAGCTGCCCTGTGTGTCCACTGGGCTGCGTTCCTCTGCGGCTGGTGTCGACAGGGTGGTGCCACTGCATCAGTGTTCTCCAAAGGAAGGTCCTGAACTCTGCACTCCTGTGGGAGCAGCACAGGGGAGGGCTGGGCCTGTGTTTCAGTCCAGTTCCTGTCATGACTTCACAGATCCAGCATTGGTATGCTGAGTGGCAGCCATGCCCGACTCATTGTAACTTGCCAGGAACTCCGCAGTTTGAGCGCTCCAGAGCACAGAGCTGAGAGCCCTCTCAGGCCTGAGCAAACTAGAATGCTGGTGACCACAGTGGCAGCAAACAGCCGATCTCCGAGGACCCGGAGAGGCTGCCTCCCCAAGCTACCAGGATGGGATATTATGACCCTAAAAACAGAACAGTGCATGCATATGAGTCAGAATGATGCAGTTATTCACCAACCCCAGTGGGATGGAGGCTGGAGAAGGAGACCTGGCTGCTGCCTCAGGTCCAAGTCAGAGCTACAGCAGAGACCCCCAGCAGGGCAGCCAGCTGCCAAGTGCTGGAGCTGATGCTGGGCCAAAGACAGCAGGGGACAGTGGTGTGAAGCAGCAAGGGTGGGAAGCCCCCCTCTTGCATCCTTGGCACGGCTGGCTATGCCTGGACATAGAGCGCCAGGCTGCCCCTGGCAGGCACAGGGGCTCTCTTAAGGGCTAAAGGAAAAGGAAGCCATTGCAGCATGATTTTCTCTATGGCACAAATAACACCTACAGGGCAGGAACAGGAAAAGTGCACAAACTACACAGAGTAAAAAGCCACACAAACCGCTGCCCTACAAACCGTTTCACTTCTTACTGTCTCTCCCCAAAGCCAGAGTCTCGTGGTCCAGCCTCAGAACAGATGTGCTCTTAAAACACTGCTCTCACAGACTCCTCAGTGTGCCCACCTTCCTGTCACCCCAAAGGCCACCATGGACCTCAGGATCAGGTGTTTCTCTCCCCCCTTTAAAGCTTCTCTTTCCTTGTAAAATGCGAGTGCTCTGCCTTCCTCCAGCAGCACACCCTCAGACTGCTGCTGCTCCTGGGGCCTCCTCGCTTCTTGCTGTGCACTCCGGGGGTTCTGCAGACAAGCACACTCGTCCCCAGAACCTGGAGTACAGGAGGAGCCCCGAGCCAAAGCAACAAATGACAAAATGAATATTCTTTTATAGGGAAGGAAGGAAAACATATCACAATTGCCCACAGCCTGACAGCTGTCAGGAAAAATGTCCTACAAATGCCTTATATGCATTCTGTACAAAATTGAGATTTTTACTGTAGATGTAGCTCTTTCTAGTGTGATGTGTGAGCTCACATCATATTCTTCCATCCATCCATTCACTCATTGTGGTTTTGAGCAAATACTTCCACATTTGGTCCTACCCAAAAGGCCAAGAAGTGATACAGCAATTACTTATTGTGGGCTTAGTATGTGCCCAGTGTGGTCTTCAGAGAGTCAGTGATCAACAAATAGGCCCAAGTCAATGCCTGCCCAGATCCTTGTGCAAAGACCTGCACATTTGGAGCAAAGGACACAGTTTAGTTACATCATGTTAAGAGGTAGTGAACACCCCATGTTGGTTTAAACAACTGGATGGTGGTCTGGGAGCTGGGCCAAGGGCTGGCCGCTTTTTGGGAGGTGCAGTGTGGACAAGGTTGGGCGGAGAAAGGCAGAGATCCCAGGCGCTTTCTAGGAAGGGCAGGCGGGAAGGGGTAGAAACTGGGGGGCTGCCTGCACCATGGGCTGGGCAGCCTGAGCTCGGGGATGGGAACTGGCAGAGAGCAGTGGAGACGGGCATTGGTTTAGGGTATATTCTGTTAGACTTCAGCCATCCTAGCTGAGAGCCAGGAGGTGCAGTTGAGAAACAGTATTTTCCTATGTCATTAAGGATATGAAAACGTTTCAAATTCTCAAAGCATGGAAGGGGACACAGTTTCCCATCCTCCACCCTCTCAGTTACTTTTCTTGCCCAGACGCTTCCAGGCCCAGCAGCTCCGCTGTGTAGGCACATACTTCCTGTCGTCCTGCAGACTGAGCCCGGGGACAGTGCCTCCTCTACACAGCTATCACCTAGCTGTGTGTCTTGCCACAGTCCCACGTGAGGAAGCGTGAAGTTCTGACATTTTTTAGAAAGTTACCCTATTTCCATATTTCTGACTTATGAATATGGATGCAATATGCATATTTTAACAAGCCCAGTTAGTGCACTTGAAGTTGCTATTACAAAGCACTATTGGAATGAAATATGATCTTTTGTATATTTCATTAAAATATCCAATTACTTTTATAAAATAAATACTTAAAGTGGATATTTGTTAAGTCAAAGGCTATGTGACATTTTACCCAGCTTGGCGTGGCTGAGCTTTCCCAGGACACCTTGCAGGAGGGCTTGCTGCCTCACACCCACTCCAGACTGCGCCATCAAAATTTGGGTCGTTTCCTCTGTGATACAGTAAGATTAGAAAAATGTATGTGTATTATCCTATAACCCTATTATTCATGGCTTCTGTGTCCTATTTTGTTTGTTTATTTGCTTTTGTTTTTTTCTAGACAGTCTCACCATGCAATTCAGGCCAGCCTCGAGCTCATGGCAGTCCTCCTTCCTGAGCCCCCTGAATGCTGGTTGGGATCACAGGCATGCACCACCATGCCTGGCTTTCGCGTCATGCTTTGACAGGCCCTCTTCTGTCCAAGCCTTTGTAACTCCCTTGTGTTTCCAAGTATACTTATGTTTTTAACTTAAGTGATTTACATGGTATGAGGTAGGGAGCCCCCTTTTCTTTCTGAATGGCTAGTCAGGTGCCCAATGCTGTCTATTAAACAAGAAGCATGTATTTCTTCTTGATTACAGTCATGACTTACAAGGCATAGCAGATTTCCACATGCTTGGGGTTTCATCGCTAAACATTCTATCCTCTTCCTATCTAGTGAAATAAATTGTCACCTAAGTTTCCTGAAAAGACATAACAGACATATAGCTTTAAACTGATAGGCACTAATGGGCACAGGATGACTCAGATGAGTCTAGGCTGTCGAGTAACTGGGTTTATTGCGGAGTGGACAGTTGTGGGCTCCACTGCCACTGAGGTGGCCAATCTCCCTATGCTGGACTACTATTTTTATGGAGCATGGATGGAAATGGCAAAAACAGGACCAAAAGCAAGATGCATCCTTGGGGAAGGCTGTAGATTCTGTGTTTCTCCAAAAATGAGACTCACCCAAAAAATAAGCCCTAGCTGGTCACCATCACAGTGATGCCCAGTGTTGTGTAGATTAGACTTCCCTGTTCTCTCATTCAGTGATATCTCTGTAAGATGGGTAAGGCCAGGATAGGCTGATGGAGTTGGTTTTTGTGGCCTCTGGCTTTCGAGGCTAATTATTTTCTGCCTAGGTCGTATTTTCCAGGAAACTTGGCGCCCTGCTCTCATCCCACCCTCAGTAGGGGACTCCAGATCTCAGCAAGTGTGATCTTCCCTCAGGATGGACAACCGCCAGACCCAGGTGGACACCTGGGGCTACAGGCTGCACCTCAGCCTCAGACCTGGCGGGACCCTGGGGCCCACTGTGCACTTAGACTGGGGAGGGCTGCCCACAAGGTGAAGTCACTTTGATGAGGGTATGAAGGACAGTTGTCATTACAGCAGGTCCCGTGTTCATTACTCTATGTGTTGTCTCAATATTTAATAGAATTAATCACCTTTTATTATATTTTTTAGAAATTTTGCTGGCTCTTCTTGCTTAAAATGTTATATTAGTGTACATTTTTTTCCCTTATATACAATCATACTCTCCCATTCCATTCCAATATAATTAATGAAATGCTCCCATATTGCTGGCAGTTTGGGTGCTTGCAACTTTTTTTGTGTAATAAATAACACTAAACTCTTTCCATAGCTTGGATTATTGTTTATTGACAGGCATTAAGAAATGGGGTTATGGACTTTGAACAATGGGAAAATTCTTGGTAGACTAACAACTTTCTAACCAGAAAGTAAGTGCTGGGCTGGGGAAACAGCTCAGTGGTGTAAGTGCCTGCCTGGCATGCACAAGGTCCCGAGTTCAATCCCCAGTCCTGCAAAAGAGGAGGAGG
>NW_004524775.1:3988447-4003719 GCF_000260255.1 Octodon degus
TGGCCGTGCTCTACCTGGCCCTGCAGGTCTACAGCGTTGAGGTGCCTGCTGAGGCTGAGGCTGAGAAGCCGTGGTGGCAGGTGTTTAGTGACGACCTTACCAAGCCAGTCATTGATAATATTGTATCTGATCTCATTCAGATTTATTCCATGGACACAGAGATCCCCTAAGGCTCTGGCCTAGGCCTTTCCAAAGAGAAGCCCAGGATGGCCGGCTGCCTGGGGGTGGTGCAACCACATTGCTGTGACGGCTGGTCCCCAGAGAACCAGCTGGGAGGACTGGTTGTGCTGCTGGAGGCGGGCTGGTGAAGGCGATGACACACTGCCGCTTTGACTGTCCCTAGCAGCCGCGGTCCCCACGATGCCGGGAGCCGCGCCTCTGCTGGGCAGGCTGAGAACACAGTGTGCCGCTGCCTGGGCAGCCACTTCTGCTTTTGTCCTTTGAGAGGACGCTGGCATGACGTCAGTTGTAGGGAGGTTGAAGGACAGATGGGACTGCACCCCTAGGGGTTTTTTAAAAGTCAGATTTATAGAAAGTATGACTTGCAATGTACATGAAATTTTATTTTGTATAATAAAAGATGGCGCAAATCAAAAAAAAATAAAAAAAATAAAATACATTTTAAAAAAAAGAAAGTTGCAATTCATCTTTGAATCAAATGCCTGTCTTCCTATACTTCTCTATGTACTAAATATCAAAGGTTTAAAAAATTTCCACTTCATATTTGAAAAGAGGAGACTATCTCATTTTTCATGTTAATGGACTATAGTATTTCTTCTGAGAATCAAGATAGAACTAAAACCATTTTTACATTGTGAGTCCATCATTTTTCTTAGCTAGATAGAGGTGACCCTATGGTGATCCCAGGAAAGAAAGTCTAGAAAGAACCCCCTCCACGTGCCCATGGTGCTTCCCTTCCGCACAGCGATGGTTGCGCTGCGGGCCTCGTCCTGCTCGTGGGCAAGAAGCAGGGTGCTGCCCGCACCAGCGCAGCGCTGGAGCCGTCCGCCCTCTTCCTTAAAGCAATGCTTTTCAGGAAATGGCACTTCAGCAAAGGTTGCAATCTGTATTTTTTCGATATCCCATTGAAAAGCAAACTATATTTGGCCAAAATGAAATGAACTATATTTGGTAGGAACCCGCGGAGCCTGGATCTTGGGCGTCTGCGCCCTCCCGAGCTGGTCCTCAGAAGCAGCTTCATCCATACCTTGGTGGAGCCGGCTGCTCCCCCAGAAGCCAAGTCTGTCTGTGTGTAGAAATTAGGGCTGATGGGGCCTCGAGGGGCCTCTCCTCCCCAGTGGCAGCTGAGGGGTCTGGGTCAAAGGAAGGAAGAGGCCCCCCAGCAGAGCAGAGCAGTGCTGCCCCCTGGAGTTTCGAGCCTCACGCATCTGGTTACAGGAACAGAGAGCTGACTCACAGGGCCCCACTTTCAAGATAACAAGAATCAGATGAGTGAAAGAGAAAAGGAAAATTGCCGTGCTGAGATCCCGGACTAAAGCACAGACCAGGCTGCATTCATCCGTAAATGCTGAACCTTCAGAGGGCTTGGGGACCTTTAAAGTTGATGGTTCTTTTCATTCCCACAAACTCAAGGACAAATCTCAGCATTACTGAGAAACTTGGACAATCAGACACTGTGGAGATGTAGTAAGAAATACTGTGCCCCACTTTTGACTTATTCTTGCCAAAATTGAAGCTGAAATCAAATCTAAAAATCTACTGGGTTTTGCAGGTAGCCTGTGCAGAGCAGTGGTTCTCAGCAATTGAAAGTAATGTTAGCCTCAGAGAACCCTAGTCCCATCTGGAGGTGCACTGTTACTGGTAATGGAGAGACAGAGTTGAGCCCCTGTGTGTGTGTGTGTGTGTGTGTGTGTGTGTGTGTGTGTGTAGGGGGACAGGGGGATGGGGGCAGGGCTGCTGCCGCACCCTCTCCATGGGAGGCAACCCCACAGCAGGAACTACCTGGTGCAGTCACCAGCAGAGTGGGGCTGCAGGTTCCCTCTGGAGCCAGCCCCCTCCTCAGGAAATGTGAAAGCCAAAAATCCCTGTTAGGTGACACTGTGTGATGCCATGAGCCAATCTAGAGTATGGTTTTATAGCAGGAATAATCTACTTTCTTTAACAAATAAGTGGAATAAAAATGGAAAGAAAAGAGGACACTGAAATCAACCTGTTAGAAAAAAATGCAACCTATGGACATCATTTGAATCCTGGTCAAACAAAGCAGTTGTAAAGAACTTTTTGAGACATCAGGGGAAGTTTAGATGCAGCTGTTATTATATAATATCAAGAACATGATTATATTAGATGTGATGACAGTGTTGTTTATTTTTTGAAACACTAATTTTTATGGATTAATGATACAAGGCAGGAGATATATTTTTTTTAAAAAGCATTTCTCAAAGCACAGGCCATAGGTTCTTGGGGGAGTCTAAGATCCTCTGCAGGGCTTCAGGGAGTGAAAACCAGTTCCACAACAATGTTAGGAGTTCTATTCCTCGGTGCAGGTCAGTGAGCTGCACCACAGATGCCTCTGCAGATGCCAAGGGAGCTGCAGGGAACCATCCCCGCAGCCACGGGCTCTGCGCGCTACCTGGCTGCAAGAAGAGGGAGAATTAAGTGTCACTGGCATCCAGTTTCACCTAAGCTATGTCGCACGAGTACACCTTTGCTATCTCACCGGGTGTGGCAGAAGCAAACCCAGAGCCTCCTGCACCCAAGGGTGCTGCTGTCTCAGGCATAGCCTGTGTCCGTGGTTTGAGTTCAAGCTGGACCAGCTGCTTTTTCCATAGAGCATGATGTTTACTTGGAAAACTACTGGGTAAGTTGTGGTCAGTTCAGACTTCTGTGTTTGGCAGGCTTTTTTTTTTTTCAAAAATCAACAAGGTTAAGTGTTATTCATTTAAAATAAAATGGTCAACAAAATTTGTTGCCCATAATAAAGCTGAAGATTTTTGTGTGAGCAGCCGTGTTCTGGTGAGATGTGTTACATTACCAAACGAAGTTTTTGTATCTTGTATCATAAATCAGTCAGTACTTGGAAGATCATAGAGCTAAGCCAGCCAGGGTTTGCCAATGACCGATGCACAAAGACACAAAGTCCTGCATGCATAAAAGACCCACTCAGTGAGGCAAAGACTATGGATTTGCATGTAACGAAGTATGAAAATTCCAGTGTTACTTAGATTCCCCTTTGCAGGTGCCACCTAAGGAAGAGAAGCAGTTTATTTTGGAGGCAGCTATTCTATGAAGTGAGAGCCTTTCTTAGTTGCTTTGTCTTTTGCTGGGGTAAATACTTGACACTGACAGGTTATAGAACAAGTTTATTTGGCTCACAGTTTGTGGAGGTTTCAGTCCATAGTCATTTGGCTCCAAGGCAGGGGTCATGGCAGAGGGCATTGCAGAAGAGCCTGTGGCAGGGCAGGCACAAGGCAGAAGACAGCAATGAGCCCTGTTTCTCCCCTTTCTATGCCATCCAGGCTACAAGCCTATTGACTGGTGCTGCCCACCCCCAGGGTGGGGCTTCTGTCTGCCGTAATGCATTCAGCCCCACCCAGAACTATGCTAATCCAGATCTCATGCACCATTAACCCCCATATCAGATGCCTTAGACCCAGCCACCACCCAAAAGGCCACCTCTGAGCTCATGAGGCTTTGGGGAGCATCTCGATTCAAGCCATAATGGAGCCCCAAGTCTCCAGTCCTCCCCTCCAGGACAGGTTTAGGGGTTTGATGGTACAGAGGACCAGAGTGTGGGGCAAGATGACTGGGGACAGGAAAGCACAGGGAGGGCTGGCTGGCACTGTTGGCTCTTCACAGGATGCATGGGCAGCGCACACTTGCGTGATCTGAGGGTAGATGTTGGCTTCTAACACTGAAAGGTCACCTGTGGGACTCAAACAAAGGGTCAGTGCCTCAACCAGTTTGAACCAGAGGAGGCGACTACCAAGTTTATTACCATAGTGACATTACATACAGCAAAGCCAGTTGGGTCTATGACTTCACTGCTGAGCTGAATAACTACCAAAATCAGCCATGATGCCAATAAGCAGCACAGAGGCACTGGAGGATGTGCTCAGGTTTCCTCTGGGCTTGTGGACCAATGCTTCAACTACTGCTGTATCAAATTCAGTGTCAAGGAAAAGTATCCGCAGGTATCTGAAAAGACAACTAAAATTTGCCTCATTTTGCAGCTATGAATGATTCACTTAGTCCTTCTCTATGAGAGAGCAGGGCTTCATCAATAACTCCATGAGTACATTCCCTGCTGTGATGTGGGGTGGGCAGCCATGCACAGTCCTAGCAGTCCTCTGTGTGTAAGGTGAACCCCTCTTCCCTGAGAGGCTCTGAAGAGAGGTGCTGGAAAGTACTGGAGTGGGGGTCCAAGCGCAGGTCTGGTTGAGACTTTCAGGAGATCTCAAACTACCTTGATGACTTTCCCAAGTGGTCCCAGGAGAAATGGCATTGTTTATAGGGTAGAAGGGCCAGGTCTCTTCTCTGCAGCTCTGGAAACGTGCCAAGGGCCAAAGACCCCTCTCTGGCCCACAGTTGTGTCAGATGATCTTCCAAAGTCCCTGTAGCCAGGAGCTCCCCGTGGAAGGTGGTGACCTTCAGCAAGGATTCAACTGCTAGGACAGCCATGGTTGATTAAAAAAAATAACAGTCCTTTGCTATTCTTGATGTTTTAGAATGCTTGAAATTTAGATATAATCATAATAATTAAACAGACTACAATACTTATGCCACTGATCTTTTCTTGTGGGTGTTCAAAACTGAAAAGGTGACTAAGCTAAGAGAAGCAAAATGCACCCAGTCAGTAGACTTCAGTTTATTAGTCACCCGGGTAATAGTTCCTGTTCCACATCCAATTGCTGTTATCTTTTAAAAACAGCTGGTCATTGTGATACATAGCTGGTCATTGCAATGATAGACTGTCAAACTGCTAAAATTCCCCTCTCCTTGAGCTGGCCTGTAAAGCCAGCTCAAGATCCTTGGGCTTCTAAGGTCCCTGTGATTGCCCTCACCCCTTTGAACTGTGCCAGCTCCTATCTGCCTACCTGTTTGTGGGCCTCTGTGCAGCTGCCCTCTTAATCAGGGACACAAATGAATCGACTTTGAGGCACTAAGCTGCGTGGTCCTGTGGCAGTGGCTATGGAAACAGCACCAAAAGATGAGGGAAAACCCTGGGGAATGACTGGTAACTGACCCAGGCCTCACCATGGCCATGGTGGGCGCCTTTTTGGCAGCTTGGAAGGCCGCAAAAGACTGAGAAACTGTCTTGTAAGCTTTAGAAATAATTAAAACAGGAAGTGGGTGACGCAGTGCCTATGTGGGTGCTATGGCTGTGGGATGGCGGAGCTGAGAACGCACAGCTGAACCCACTGGAGAGTCCCGGTGGCCAGCACAGCCAGCACCCCTCTACGAGGTGGGCTCTGTAGGACTGCAGAAGGCAGCCCCGCAGGGGCTGTGGATGGCAGCAGCTCGCCTGCTCTGGCGGACTCCAGGCAACCTGCCAGTCACCCTCTGGACTTGGTGACTGTGCTATGTGAAATGGGCATGCGGCAGATGAGATCTGCACTGCGCTGCCATAGCCCATACGAGGAGCTGCTGGTGGCAAGCGTGGAGGGGGTGACCTGGAGAGTGGGCCAGCGGGCCACTGCGTCCCGTGGCAAGATGGCATCTGTAAAACCTGTGCTGGCAAAGGAGAAAAAGAAGGGGGTCATCCTCCAAGGACAGTCTGTGGGGCCACTGAAGGTCAGTCTGCCACAGGTCTGGACAGATCTGCTGGCTGCCAGCTAGCCACAGATAGGTTAGATGGGCCGCCTTTGGACGTGCCACTAGCTCTGTGGATGCAGTTACCCTCTGAGAAGTGATATCATGCAATGGGCCAGGGCCAGAAGGACAAAGCGGCCTTGGCTGAGCAGGAAGAAATGACGCTGACCTTCTTTTACCCTGATTATGAGACAGGCCATGTTATGTGGGTCTTACGGTCGCAGGAGACCAGAGTCCACATATGCAATTAACTACTGGACTGTTTGCTGTGCAATGTGCCCTAATGTTGATAGGGACCAGCCCTGTGTCAGTGCTAAGAGAGCCAGCCCAGACTGGTTTACAGGATGTGCTGCGTATGTAAAACGATAGAGCAGTCACTGCATTGCGGTCTGGAGGTCCAGGTGACTTTGGGTGTTGGGCGCCTGCTCCCACCCACTATGGTGTTCATGTTGCTGAATATATACTGGGGGTGAGCACAGTAACTGGTGTTTGCCTCAAAACCAATTCTGATTGTGAATTCCTGTGGTAAAAACCATAGTCTGAGGGCATCCACGTCACACACCACTGACTCTCCCGTAAGTCCTGTGGGTTGTGTGTGTAAAGCAGTGCTGGCTACCTGGAGGCTGTGAGGAGGTGAGACAGACTGGCATAAAACTGGAAAAGCAGGAGTGATGCGCCCTGCACAGAGCCCTTCAGTACGCCCGTGCAGAAGTCAGGCAGATCTTGATAAATGACTGAACAGCTCCAACCTGGTGCTAGCAGTCAGGATGAATTTGACTTCACCTGAGAGGGCAAGAAACAGACCTTCCAGATGTTGCCACAAGGCTATTTGCATAGTTCAACTTTGTTTCGTGACCTGGTGGCCCAGGACCTGGCCACATGGGTCAATCCACACTCTGTGTCACTGTTTTATATTGATGACATTAGGGAACCTGATTGCTTTGCAGATTTGAAAGCTGCTGTGCACAGTCTGAAGAAAGTTCTGTGGACATGGGAGTGGATCATGGGCAAAGGCAAGGTTCATGTAAAGGGCTAATGTAAAAGTAATGTGGTGCGTTAATGTTAAACTAAATGTAAAAAATTACTCTGCTCAACTTTCTGTGACCCTGCATCCTTGTAAGGCTGCAAGGAGGCTTGGCGTACCATTGATAACCACCAGTAGACTGGGAGTTCCCAAAAAACAATGCTCCCAGAAAAACTATATGCTGAGTGATGGTCATGCTATCCCTAAAGGTACTGTTCTATGTTAAATGACAAATTTGTTTGCCAAACAGGATACAGTTTCTACATTTAAAATCTCTATACTTCTAAGGCTCCTGGCCATTTGTCCTCTCCTGCGTGAGTATGGTCAAGCAGTCCTGGGCCCAGTAATAAAAGGCTCATATTTAAATTTTAATTTGGACTCAGGTCTGGTTTCTATGTTGAGAACCCCTAACAGTTCAAGGACCTATCTTTTCTGTCAAATTCTTGGGTGTTATTTGGTTAGGTAAGACCAAACCCAGAACCATATGCCAGTGATATGCGTGTGTGGAATTGCTAAATTTTTGGCAGATATACTGCACCTAGCTACCCAGCTGTGCCCTTCATATCAGATGATCACAGGGGGATATAACATGAGGAGACAATGATTTAGTCATTAAAAAGGGCCCACTTTTTTAGTACTCCAACTACAGTAGAAAGTAGCAGAGATCCATCCTTAGATTCTTCACTCCAAAATCAAGAGCGCCCATCCTGACGGTTGCTGTAAGGGCTACCACAACAAGGCAGTTCTATTAAACACTACCCTGAAGAGATAACACACTCAAAGCCCGGCCTTCATCCCAGGGCAGAACCCATCTCAGCCCCATGTCCCTAGCACCCAGCACAGAGCCTGGCATGAAGCTGGTGCTTAGTCAGTCTCTTTCTAGATGAAATGAATTTTCTCTTCTGTGCCTATCAGGCACTATCACAACAACTAAATCTTTTCTTTCTCTCACTACTAATGGGGGACCAGCACAGCCTGGGGTGGGGACACCTAACATTTCTTGGTCCCAGTTTCTCCATCTGCAAAGCAGGGGACATGAGGGTTCCAGTGTGTCTGGAATACTGTCCTGCAGATGTCCATGGTCACTATTGCCATGACCTGCCTTGGCTATGTCTCATTCACAAGGCTAAACGTCAGGACAGAGCTGGCTGTGGGTAGTCAACGCACAGCTGAGGTTGTATATTGAAAGTATCTGTTCTAACAGACTCATGTACTGTTTCCTTGTCTGTCTGTCTGTTTGTTTTTGTGGTACCGGAGGATTGAACTCAGAACCTTGCAGTTGCCAAGCAAGTGCTTATGCTGCTGAGCTATCTCCCCAGCCCTCCAGTTTGGTTTTTAGCTCCTTATGTCTCCTTATCTTACCATAACCCTAGTATTTGCTACAGAGTTTAGTATTTGCTCTCCACAGAGCATTGGGGAGTTCCATAAAAGGTAGCTATCTTGGTTACTTTTCTCTTGTTGCTGGGGTGAAAATACTTAAAGCCCACAATTAAGGAGGGGAAGGATTATTTAGCTCACAGTTAGCAGAGGTTTCAGTCCATACTCAGCTGGCTCCAAGGCAGAGCAGCACATGGCAGAGGGCAGCAGCTCATGGCAGTGGAAAACAGCAAAGAGCAAAGGGAGGAGCAGGGGCTGCAGCAGCTGGCGAGCCTCTCTCTCCTCCTTACATTGTATGCAGATTGTCCAGACCAGGGTGGGTGCAGCACTCACCCCCATAATCCCAACACTGGCTCATGAGTTAATCTCAAACTCTAGAAGCCTGCCCCAGTGACAGCATGAGGCTTTGGAGGGACACCTAGACACAAATCACAACAGCAGCCTTTGATCTTTTCTATCCTTTTATGACTCCTGGGCTAAGTACCCTAGACTATCTCTCGAAACTGTAAAGTAACTGCCATTCCTGCCCCTTGAACAGGTATACTGGGGTCACTCCATTTCACCCCTTCTCAGAAGGGAAAATAGAGTTCCAAACCCACTGAGGAACACATGAGAACTCCTCCATCATACTAGGTACAGCCCCATCAGCCTAATGGGGCCTTGTGCTTTGCTATCTGCCCCCACAAAAGGACTCATGGTTGCCAAAGTGATATGATGACCTGAGTTGGAAATGAACTACCAAACCAATAATAAAGATATCTGTTGTTGTTGCTCAGAGCCGCCTCACACCAGCATGAATGATACATGCAATAAATCAGAACTGGTACCATAGCTATTAAAAATCTTTCAGCATAGGAGCCGGGGAGATGGCTCAGTGGAATAAGTGCTTCCCTGGCAAGCTCAAGGGTCTGAGTTCAATCCCCGGTTCCACAAAAAAAAAAAAAAAAAAAATCTTTCAGCATATATTGGCCTAGGGGGAAAAAAGACTATGGTATACAAAAGGTTTAAAAAACATCCTCCCTATGATGGATAGTGTCTCCTTACCCAGTCTCTAGCTCTTAAACTGTACAAAATTTGCCTTCAGTCCTATTCAATATCATGTGTATGACCCCAGTGGGACTGTCTGGGTGTTTGATTACCTGCTGGTTATCCCAGTGGATGACACTGGTAAAGACCCCACAATGTTGTCACATATTCAAAAGATTTTATGCCCGCTGCCAAGGTTTTCACCAACTGCAAGTTCTCATGCACCAAGAGCCCTGTCTCAACTGCTCTGGGCCTCTTAGAATTGATAAACAAGACTCACATTTCCCCCAGCGGGTTGGCCCCTCCTGAGGACTGGCTTCAGATGCTTCAGGCTCAATGTTACTGAGTTCTTAGTGGTCCAGCTCCAAGTCTCCCCAACCCAAATAATGAAAAACACCAATTGCTTCTCAGGATAACAAGAGTCCCAAAGTATATCATGTTACTGTGCCTCTACAACCTGGCCCAGTGCCTCATTCCACTCAACTGTTGGCGCTTTAAATGCTATGATGGGGTCTACCTTTGTGAATGGAATCCTCTTGTTTATCCCAGATCCCATCAAAACAAAACAAATCAAAAAACCAGGGTAGTACTTCCTTCCTGGGGGGATCCCTGGGCTTTGTTCCTTCTTGGACAACAACACTGTGTAGGCCCAATCATGACCCTCTTGTCAGTTCTAGACTACGTGTGATTTGATTTTTGACCCGGTTTCTGTCTACAAGGTTTAAAAGCAGATATCAACAACTTCTTTATAGACTACTTCTTCTGGCTTTCAGCTTCTTGAAACTGAAGAAGATGAGTTTTCAATGTAAATTAAAAAGGGAGGAAATGTAAGGGTTATATGAAATGTAATGACACTGTGTTACTCAGAGCCCTTTTCCCACTGGCACAGAGAGTAGACTGAGCCCAGTCAGCTACGGGGTCCTAGTGAACCCTGACACACCCCACCCCACTGTGGTGGGGGCCACACGGAGCACTCGTGCACTACTGCAGGCACCTTGGGGAGCCCTAACCGCCCCCTGTCCCCACTGTAGTGAAAGCCTTGCAGATCTTTGGCCCTCTAACCACACTGAGCCCCAGACAGAGGGATCTTTGGTGAGTCTAACCTGTCCCCCTCCACTCCTACAGAAGGCTTGCTGGCCCTTGCCCACTGCTTACCATCACCGCTGAGACTGAGTGAACACTGGGAGCTTCAAAAATGTCAAAACAAAAGAGCAAAAGGCAATCTTACCTCCAGCCCTCCCAGAACAAATACAGGAGACAAGGACATAGAAGAGCTTGGAATTCACACTCTGAAATTTCTGAAACAATAGCAAATGAACTAAAGAAACAATTCCATCAGGCTGTAGAAGAAATCAGATCAGAAATAATCTCTCAGATAAAAAAAGAAATGACAACAATCATGAAAGAATTGCTCAGCACATTTAAAGAAGACATAGATTTAATAAAATAGAGGAGAGATAGAAAAAAGAAACATTGAATGAACAATACAGGAAAAAATTAGCATGCTTTTTTTTTTCTTTTGCAAACAGATATCCAGGAAATTAAGAATTTCATTGAAAGCTGGCAAAACCGCTTGAATGAAACTGCAGATAGACTTTCAGACCTTGAAGACAGCAATGCAGCAAGTGATTGTGAAAGGAAAGATCTCTTAAAAGTAACAAGGAGCCAGGAAATAGCAATCCAACAGCTGCAAGATGATGCAAAGAAAAACGAGATAAGATACATAGGTGTCAATGAAACAGCAGGAGCTAACACAAATGACATAGCAAGACTATGCAAAAGTAGAAATAGAAAATCTCCCAATCATGGGTAAGGAATCTGACAGAGATAAGTGAGGCACATAGAACTCAAACTGGCCATAATCAAAATAAATCTACACCCAGAAGCATGATAATCAAGATCCCAGAAACTCAGCAAGAGAACAGAGTATTAAAAGCTGTTAGAGTAAACAAACAGATCACCTATAATGGAAAGCCCATCAGAATCACAACAGACTTCTAAACACAAGCTATGACGTCAAGTAGAGCTTGGAGTGAAGTATTTCAGGTCCTGAAAGAAAACAACTTCCACCCTAGCTTAATGTACCTGAAGAACTATCTATCAAATTTATTGGAGAAATAAGATACTTCCATGACAAAAAACAACTGAAGAACTTCATGACTACCAAACCAACCCTACAAACAATACTGACAGATAATCTAAAAAGAGCCAAAGATGACCACAACTTCAAGAACAACGGAAAGGAACCACCAAGCAGAGCAAGCAACTAAACAGAAAGGAAAATTAGAGACACTACAGCAGGAAAATAACACGACAAAGATAGACCAATACATAGCAGCTATAATGATCAATGTAAATGGTCTCAATTCAATAATCAAAAGAATCAGACTGGCAGAGCGGATCAAGAAACCATATCCTTGGGACTGGGGAGATAGCTCAGTAGAGTAAGTGCTTGCCTGGCAAGCTCAAGAGCCTGAGTTCAATCCCCCGTTCCAAAAAAAAAAAGAAAGAAAGAAAAGAAAAGAAACCAAATCCAATAACATGCCGTATAAAAGAAACATAGCTAACTCAAAGGGAAATTCATAGACCGAAAGTCAAAGGATGGAAAACAGTACTGCATGTGACAGGGACCCAGAAAAAAGAAGGAGTAGCTAATCTGGTTTCCGACAATGTGAACTTCAAACTAAAAATGATCAAAAGAGATAAAGAAGGTCACTATATACTCATCATGGGGAAACTGAAAGAGGAAGAGATAATAATCATAACTATATATGTACCCAATGCAGGAGCACCCAACTACATAAGACAAACTTTAACGGACATGAAAATCCAATGAACACTAACATAATTGACGTAGGGGACTTTAATACCCCATTGTTACAGAGATAGAGGTCAACTAGGCAAAAAAAAAAATTCAACAAAGAAATAACAGAACTAAACCAAACTTACGACAAAACAGACTTAGTGGACCTTTACAGTGTTCTGACTAACAACATCAGAATAGATATTATTTTCAGCTGCACAGGATGTTCTCCAAAGTAGACTGTATACTAATAATACAGCATGCTTAAGTAAATGCAAAGGAATTGAAATTTTCCCGGGTATTTTATCTGACCATAGTGCAATGAAACTGGAAATTATTGACAAAAGAAATCACAAGAACTTCATAAGCATATGGAAATCAAATAACACCCTCCTGAACAATCAATGGGTCACAGATGAAATTTAAAAAATTAAACAATATTTACAATCAAGCCAAAATTCAGATACAACTTACCCGAACCTGTGGGACACAATGAAAGCAGTAATAAGAGAGAAATTTATGCTGGTAAATTTTCACATCAGGAAAACAGAATAAGCTCAAATAAACAACTTTATGCTACACTTCAAGCACCTACAAAAAGAAGAGCAAGTAAAGCCCAAAGCCCAAAGAAGACAGGAAATTATAAAAATCAGATCAGAAATTAATGCAATGGAGACAAAGAAAACAATACAAAGAATTAATACATGTAAGAGTTGGTTCTTTGAAAGAATAAAATTGATAAACCCTGAGCCAACTTTATCAAACATAGGAAAGAAAAATTCAAATTCAAGCAACAGAGAATGAAAAGGGCAAAATCACTAAAGACCCTTTAGAAACTCTGATCATTGATACCTACTTCCAAAATTTTTATTCTCACAGGATGGAAACCATAGAAAAAATGGACAGATTTTTAGATTCATATGCATTACCCAAGTTGAATCAAGATATAAAATTCTGAATTGCCCAATATCAGTCAATGAAACTGAAATGCAATTTTAAAAAAACTTACCAACAAAGAAAATCTCAGGTCCTGTTGGGTTCATAGCTGTATTCTACAAGAAGTTTACAGAAAATTTGCTGCCAACTCTTCTCAAACTCTTCATTGAAATACTAGTAAACAGGATAGAGCAAATCATCGAGATTATACTTCATGGCCAAGTGGGATTCATTCTAGGAATGCAGGGATGTTTCAATATATGCAAAGCAACAAATGTAATGCACCATACCAACATAGCCAAAGACAAAAATCACATGATCATCTCAATAGATGTGCAAAAAACTTTTGACAAATCCAACACTCATTAATGATAAAAATTCTAAAGAAAATCACAATAAATGTTCTTTAACTCAACCCTATAAAGGCCATCTATGACAAATCAACAGCCAACATCATACTAAATGTAAAAAAATTGAAAGCCTTCATTTTAAAATAAGGAACATGTCAAGAACGTCCATTGTCACCACTCCTATTCAGTATAGTTCTGAGAACATTATACAGAGAAATTAGATGTAAGAGAAAAATAAAAGAAATAATGATGGGAAAGGAAGAAATTAAATTATTATTTTTTTGCAGATGACATGACAGTCTACATGGAAGAGCCCAAAACCTCCATCAAGAGACTTGTAGATTTAATAACCAATTTCAGTAGAGTAGCAGGATACAAAGTCAACACTCAAAAATCAATAGCATTTCTGTACACAAACAATGAATGCACTGAGAGAGAAATGAGGGAAATCATGCCTTTCACAATAGCATCCACAGAAAGAAATACTTAGGAATAAATCTACCAAAATAAGTAAAAGGTTTATACAGTGAAAATTAGAATACTCTGAAAAAAAGAGATTGAAGAGGATTTCAGAAAATAGGAAGATATTTCTTGCTCTTGGATAGGAAGAATCAACATCGTGAAAATGGCCATACTCCCAAAAATGTTATATATTCAATGCAATCCTATTAAAATACAATTAGTATACCTCACAGATCTAGAAAAAAACTAACGCTAAAAACAATTCTGGTCAACAAAGAAAAGGCAAGAGGCACCACAATTCCTGACTTGAAATTATACTACAAAGGTACAGTGATAAAATCAGCATAGTACAGGTAAAAAAAACTGGAAGAAAGACAGTCTCTTTAATAAATGATGCTGAAAAAACTGGCTCTCACCACGCCAAAGACTAAAGTTAGAGATGTGTCTATCATCATGCACTAAATTAAAGTCAAAATGAATCAAAGATTTAAATATTAAGACAGAAACGAATCAGTTTTAATTTATGGAGGAGAAAGTAGGTAGAAATCTTGACCTAAGTGTAGGCAGAGAGTTCATGAACAAAAACCGAACTGTGGGAAATACCTCACAGAATCAACAACTGAGATCTCATCTTTTTAAAAAGTTTCTGCATTTCAGAAGAAATAACAACAGAGTAAAAGGAAAACCTACAATTGGGAAAACATTTTCACCAGCTGTCCCTCAGACAAAGGCCTTCTATCTATATAAAGAAATTTTTTTAAAAATCAGGTCCCCAAAATTCAAAGACCAATCAAAAAATGGGCATCTAAGATGAATGTACTCTTCTCTTATGAAGAAATACAAATGGCAAATAAATATGTGAAAAAATGTTCAACATAATTGGTCATTCAAGAAATGCAAATTAAAACAACACTGAGATTCCATTTCACCCCAGAAAGAATGGTTCTCATCAAGAAGTCAGCCAATAACACGCTGGAGGGCTGTGGGGAAAAGGAGCCCTTCTCCACTCTTGGTGGAAGTGCAAACTGATACAACTACTAAGGAAATCAGTGTGGAGATTTCTCACAAAGCTAGGACTGGAGCTCCCATTCGACCCAGCTCTTGCCCTTCTGGATATTTTTCCAGAAGAACTGAGAACATCGTACCGCAGTGATGTATGCACGCCCAGGCTCATGGCGGTGCAATTTGTCAGAGTTAAAACTTGGGAACAACCCAAATGTCCATCAACTGAGGAACAGATTAAAAAAAAAAAAGATGTGGTATTTTCACACAACAGAGTACTGCTCAGCTACAAAGAAAGATAAACTCAAGGCTTTTGTAGGAAAATGGATGCAATTAGAGACCATACTCATAATTAAAATAAATCAGACCCACATTTGCAAACATCATATTGTGTAACATATAATATATACCGTGAAAGAAAAAGAATCTGTTCAAAAGAAAGGAACACCTAGGATGAGGAAAAGGACAAAATAAAGAGTGAAAAAATATATATTTATGTATATATACAAGATTGCATGGA
>NW_004524775.1:4003879-4014690 GCF_000260255.1 Octodon degus
TCTTCCTCTTCCTCTTCCTCTTCCCCTTCTTCTTCCTCTTCTTTTCCTTTTTAATTTCTTATAGCTTTTTTAACCAATTTTTCTTGTTTATATCTGATATCTAAACAACTAATTTGAAGTCAGCATTATGCAATGTAACAACCATTGTTGTATTCCTATTATTTTGTTTAGTGAAATTCTGTATCATTTCTATTTTTTTACTATTTTTATTCTTTTTGAGAATAATACATAATGTAATGAAAAATTTGATCCTATATTTCTGACGCTGATGTGTTTTTAATGCTGCTCTAAAATGAGACTGGGCAACAGAGCTGATTCTCATAATTAGAGAGCTCCTGGAGCCAGGTGTGAGATAAGAGCAACGTAGCCTGAAAGTGATGTTTTCCTTACTCTCAAGTCCCAGGGCCTTACCAAGGGTACCTCTGCCCAGGCTCAGATAATGACTGATTTTTCCCTTCATGTTATAGGGTAGTAACCCCAATTAGCTTACATATAATGTCTGCCTAACAACACAGGACCCAGCCTAGACAACCAATCATAAACTATCCTACTGTCTGTCTTTTGTGCTTCCTTCTGAAGCCCTACATAGATACCTACCTTACTTTGACAAGGGGCTGGTGCTTGGGACTTCTGTGCCTCCCAGCCTGCTAACACAACAATGCTGTCTGCAGTCCAAAATGCCTCTGGTGCCACTTTGGTCTGGTCCTGAACCCTGCATCATGTGAAACAAAAGGCTTCATCTCCAAAAGCTCGTGGTTTTTATTGCTATCCATTAGGCAGGTGGGCAGGGGTCCCAGCAGAGTGCCTAGGGAGTAGAAACTTTGTAGCCATTGGCTATAATGTGAAACAGCACCAGGCACAAAGGCTGCCAAGTAGCATGCCAGCTAGAGTTGGTACACCCAAGGCTGGCCCCAGTACTGCCAGGGAAGTTTAATTCTTTCTCAGTCTCCTGGCCTCAGCTGAGGTGTCACGCATGTCTTAGCCCCGGAACTTCACAGACTCCTGTGGGAAACTCCACTCCAACACTCAACACAGAGGCTACTCTTGCCCACAGGTCGCTGCTCTGCTATTAATGAGACCACCAGTGTCTCAGCAGTGACACTCCATGACACTCTTTTAGCCAGTTAAGGTCATAGGCAGGTCATGGCTAGGGCTTCATTTCTCAGGAGAGAGCAGTGTGGCCATCTCTCACAAAAAATAATGAGGAACATAGAGCCTTGGTTCAATCCCCAGTACCAAAGAGACAGAAAGGTGTGCATCTGGAGTGAGGGGACACGGGTAGAGCACTAGCAGGGATGGGCAGCGGGGCGGGGAACCCCGAGTCAGCAGAGCACCTGTCGGGAAGCAACATGCATACCACAGGTGAGCGTTGGGCACTGGTGCCCAGGGGCATCCAGGCTCTGAGGGGCCCACTGTGACAGCAGCCAGACTGAGCAAGGGTGACAGTGGGGACGCAGGTGGTGGGGAGGGCAGCTCCCGGGAGTGCAGGTGAAAGACAAAAGGTGTAGCGTGGGCTGTTCAAGAGGAAGACAGCTTCAACATTTTGTAAATGAGCATTTTAACTGATTTTTACAGTTGGCTGGAGGAAGCCAATACATGGGATTTGAAAGGACAGTGCAGAAGGAGGGTGGGGGGCAGGGACAATGAGGACAAGGAAGCCAGTTGTGCAAACACAACCCACGAAGAGCTGGTGACAAGGAGCTGCTACTTTTCACAAAGCCATTTACTGCCAGGCTGGCTTGTGAAAGCCCGCAGTCCTAGCACTTGGAGGCTGCAGCAGGAGCACGGCCGCAAGCTCACCACAGCCTGGGATGCACAGCGAGGTCGGGGAGCTTTGAACTACATGGCAGATGCTGTCTCAAAAAGACCAAGCCAGCTTGGCTTTTTACAGGAAACTGAGGTACATGTAGCTAAGATCACAGGCACACGGGGCTGAACAATAGCCAGGATTAGAACCCAGGCAACCTGAGGCAACCTTATCACAGTATAATGCTTTCTTTCTAAAAATATATGCTCATTGACTACATACACATTTCTATAAACAAATGTGCACACATATGTATATGTACATATATAAAGCACATAAATATTCATGGGGGGCAGGCTAGACACCAGAACACGAATCATGGTTAACTGTGCAAAACTGAATTTTAGCTGTTTTTTTTTTTTATTTGTGCTTTTCCATATTTCTTAGCTTTCTACAAAGGGTAAAAATGTGTTATACGAAAAATATTTTTAAGGCAGGCTGGAGAGGAGACTGGACTCTGGCCTACCCCCGCGCCCCACTACTCCAGTCCAGACTGCATGAAAGTCAGGTGGGTGAGGGGTGAGCGGGTCCCCAGTAGCCACACAAGAACTGCAAGTTTTTCCTGAGGAATTTCCCCAGGGGATGAAGGTGCCCTCTCCTAGCAGACCCTGGCGTCCACAGCACAGGGCTTCCGCCTCCCCAGGTAGAAGACCCCTGCAGGTTGCCATGGCTTCCTTGAACACAGACCCCAGAGTCAGCCCGCTGAACATGCTTGTGCATCCTCTGCCCTTTGTAGAGCCCAGTGTTGACCAAGCCCTTGCCCGTTGCACAGGCAGGTTGGACTGAGCCAGCACCAGGCTCCAGGTCCACTTCTGTCCCTGGGAAAGCTCCCCGCCTGGCCAACTCCTGGGGGCAGGGCGGCGGGCTGGCTGTGCCTCCCTACTCCGCAGGCTGTGGCCCAGCCAGGGCCATCTCTCCACCTTCTGCTTCACAGATGAAAAACAAGCAATGTCCTTTCCTGGAGGAACAGAAGGAGACTCACAGACAGAGGCCTCCGGAAGGGGATCCCAACCAGAGAAGGCAGACCGAGTTTCAGTGTAGAGGGAGCAGGTGGTAAAGCAGAGGCAGCTGTGGGGAGGGGTGCACAGTATTCCCTCCTGCCCTGCTCCCCAAGGGTTGGCCTGAGAGGGGGGCTCCTGTCTGGCTCAGGAATGCCTGGCACATCTCTTGCCTCCTGGGGACGCAGCTTCTGCTCTCCACTGGCTGCATGCTTATAGTGGCCTCAGTAAATAGTAACCTGTGTCTGCTTGTCCTGGGGCTGGACCTGGTGTTAGGATGCTAAGGGGGGGGGGCACAAGAAGCCCTGCAAGACACAGGGGTGCCTAGAACCCGGGACTGGAGTGCGTACACCAGCGCCACACCACCCAATGGCGTGGGGAGCCCACACCCAGACACTAAGGCAGTGTGTGGAATGTCAGCTAGGACTGCAGCAATCTGTGAAGGTGACAATGACACTGTGTATCCCAAGGCTTTGTGGCATCTGCATACGCAGGGGAAGTGATGGAGCAGAGGTGGAAAGGGGCAGAGGTTGGGGATCCAGAGGAACTTAAGATGTGGACAACAGAAACTGACACCAGCATGCGAGGGCTTCCAGGTTCCTTCATGCGCCTGTGAACTAAGCTAAAGGTTCTGCCTGACCCAGCTCTTCCCTTCCTGAAAGAGTTAAAGACCCTTCCTGGAGTGGTGACACACACCTGTGATCCCAGTGCTGGAGAGGCTGAGGCAGGAGCAGTGCTGTGAGTTTGAGACCAGCCTGGGCTACGTGGTGACTTCAAGGCTAGCGTGTACTAAACAGCAGAACATGTCTGAAAAACAAGCACAAAAGGCACATAGAAGAAGATATCTGCCAGCGAGCTACACAAGCTCATGTTTATAGCAGCACTACTTCTACTAGCTATGTACTAGAAACAGCCTGTCTTAGCTACTCCTCTCATTGCTGAGACAAAATTCCTGGCTCCCCAAATTGCAGGAGGAAAGGGTTATTTATCTCAGTCTGTGGGGTTCTGTACGTAATCATCTGGCCCCAGGGCAGGGTGGCATGGCAGAGGGCAGCAGTTCATGGTGGCAGGAGACAGCGAAAGCAGCAGCAGCACACAGCAAGCCTCCCCCTCCCTTCTACTGCATGCAGGCTGCCCACTCAGGCCAGAGCAACAGTCACACCACAGTCCCAGCGCTGGCCCATGACTCAATCACAAACTCTCGAAGCCCGCCGCATGACTGCATGAGGCTCTGGGGGAACATCTAGAGCAAGCCATAACACGGCCCATATGTACATCAACAGATAAATGGATAAAGAAAGTATGTTCTTTACATACAGTGGAATACTACTCTGCCATAAAAAGGGTAAACCTTGGGGCATCCAGATGAATGTCCATTTTGTATCTGTGTATTCAAAGTGGTTGGGATAGATATATAGTTACATTCTCTTAATGAATAGAATGATTTGTTCTAATGGCATTTGTAAATAGGATCACAAGTCCGCATCTTGTACAGCAATTAGCCACCAAGAGGAATATATGCAGTGTGTTATTTGTTGAATCTGTACTTCCGATTTGATTTGAAACTGTCTCATTGCTGTTTATCAATAAAATTTTGAAAAAAAAAAAAAGGTAAACTTGATGCATTTTTGGAAAATGGACACATCTGGAGAACATAATCTTAAATGACCTAAATGGGGACACCTAAGTTTAAACATCACCTTGCTTCTCTTGTGTGAGAAACCCTAAATATATACATAAGGAACAAAATAGAAATAGGAAAAAATTGTTCAGATGGGAAGGAGAATAAGAGATGGAGGAGGGTCTGCAGTCTGAGTGCCTGCCTGGCAAACACAAGGCCCCGGGTTCGATCCCCACTCAGGCCCAACAGGGCATGGTGGGCGCAGGCCTGCAATTCCAGTGCTGGGGAGGCTGAGACAGGAGGATCACTACGAATCCAAGCTGCATAGTGAGACCCTGAATCAATAAATAAAATAAAAATAAATAGAAATACAAATAAAAAACAGATGGAGGAAGGAGGGAGGAGGAAGGGAAAGGGGATTTAAAGAAAAAGAAATGAAGGAAAAATGGAGCAATGGACAGCTCTGTACGGGAGGGAAGATGGGCTGGAGGGAGGGCGCGGAAGCATGAAGATGAGCGAGCACCCGCTACCGCGAGGATTGCAATCATTCCGTGTGCAAACTGCTACAAAAATACACTGAAACGTAAAATCAGCCGGTGGCCCCAGCCCGCCTGGGGTGTACTTCTGCCGGCCGCCTTTCTGCAGGGAGACAAAGGCCCAGCTTGCACCGCATGGCCTCTGGGTCTGGGGCCTGGCTGCGGGATTCAGGGAGCAGAGCCGGTCTCGGTTGCTGTCAGAGAGGCCACCTCCTCCCTGTGGCTGTCGTGCTGCCATGGTGACGGTTTATTAAAATAGTCCAACGACTGGTTGAGGAGTCTGGCCCTGACCTGGACATCAAGGCGGGCGGCCGGGCTTGAGTGTCTGCTCGGGAAGTAGGCCAGGGCGCTGGCGCTCGGCAGCTGCGGAACTGTGCGCGCAGAGCCTGGCAGCCAGAGGGCCGCGGTGAGCACGGCCACCTCCACTCACCCGCTAAGGGGCCGACTTCTCTCTTTTTTTCTTTTCTTTCTTTCTTTCTTTCTTTCTTTCTTTCTTTCTTTCTTTCTTTTTTTTTTTTCTGTCTTTTTGAGATAGAGTCTCACTAAGCAGTTCAGGCGGGTCTTGAGCTCACTTTGTAGCCAAGGCTGGCCTTGAACTCCCAACAATCCTCCTGCCTCAGCCTCCCCAGTCCTGGGATTACCGTCGTGCGCCACCGCTGACTCCCTGGCATGCTCTGCTGATGAGACTTACAGGCAGCAGGATTGGGTGGGAGACTCAGGTAGCTCTGCACACTCTCCTTATGCAGAACCTCAAAGTCAGAGGTGTCCGAGGCCCCACAGCAGCCCCGATTCCAGGTTGTGGTCTTGCTGCTGTCTGGGCACAGCAGTTGAGCTAAACTGAGCAAGTTATGCTGGGGTCTGACCACAGACCAGGCTCAGAAAGGCACTCATACGTCAGTGTGCAGTCGCTACAGGAGGAGCAAGGCTGCACGTGGCTGCCTCCGAAGTGTCCAGACTCTGGAGAGACAAGGGGGACAGGCAGGTCCCCTCCCTGCACAGTCCTAGGGACAGGCTATTTGCATAATGAGCTACTGCATACATTAGCTCCTGTCCCTCCCCAACTCAGTGAAGTCACTATGTATCATTAGTATCATTTTCTGGAGAACTGGGTCACTCAAGAAAGGGGCAGCCTTTCCAGATGGCTCCCAAGGACCAGATTCTTTGCACATGTTGGGGACACTGGTTATAGGCACTGGCTGTCCCAGCCGACTCGGCCCTAAGCCCTGCCTGCAGGAGAAGGGCAACCTCTCTCACCCCTGGGCTGGACCCGCAGTCATTTTCCTCTTGTAGTCTCTGTTAACAGCTCATCTTCCAACTGCTCTCCCTTGGGCTTGGGAGGTGGAGGACGCCCAGGTAATTCCAGCCAGCTCTTGCTTCTCCCCTGAGTTTCACGTATGTCCTTGTGCTGTATGGCAGACTTGTGTCCTCTTGGGATTCCAAACTCAAGCAGCACACCCCGAGCCAGATGCAGCGCTTTCCCCCTGGAGTCTCTGCCTTGGTGGTTGTCACAGCCACCATCCAGAGCCGAGGGAGCGCTTCCTCCTGTGTCTTCTGTGAAGTGCTGTCCAGCTCTCCTACCCTGTAGAAATGCAACCTGAGTGACCACACAGCCTGCAGAATGGCCGCCACCTGGGATCTGGGCCTCCACACCATTTTGCAAAACCACACCAGTGTGTCCTTCTGGCCCAGCATTGACGTTCCTCTTCCAGTCACCTTCTTTGACTCCCTGTGGCTGTAGCAAAGCCCTCTCAGCTTGGTCTCTGGGGCCCTGGAGTCGTGGCTCACCTACTCTTCCTATGTCCACACCCTTCACGTGCAAAGCCGCAGTGCCTGCACCTTTGGACAGTCTCGCTCCTTCTGGCCCCAGGTGCATCATACTCCCCTGTCTCTGGTCCCCACGCCCTGCCCCCAGCCGAGCCTCTCAAAGGTGTGCGTATTCAGCATGTCCAAACTATAAAGAAATCCCCACCCAGCCTTTCTGATGGCGGCACACTTTATCTCTGCAACAAACCCACTAATGCTTTTATCATGAAAACGTCGCAACGCACTGCAACCGCGCTGGTCAGAACACAGCTGAAGAGCTCGCTCTGCACAATAACTCATGGTATAACCAACAGGGAAAAATGGATTGTTACAAGTTAGACTTGTTTTTCTTTTAGAGGCAACTGGTTCTCTAGACTTCCCCTTGCCCAGGGTACAACCTGCCACTTTCTTCTTTCCTCGGCCCTGACGAGTGGATGGGATTGCAGGTGCGGGTCTAGGACAGCAGGGTCCAGTTCTGTTCCACTGGAAAGGAGCAGAGAAGACTCGGAAGGAATCAAACACAAGTGGGGCTGTTTTCCCACTATACCCTTCTCTTCCCTTCCATCCTGTGAAAGGCCCTTTGTACCCCTGGACACGGGGAGGAGGTGGATTGCAGAAATGTGCAACCCTCCTGTTCCTCAGAGCTGGCCCTGGATAAAGCCTCTGCCTTTCCACCATGCCTGCTGCATGGCCAGTGCCAGCTGCCCTTTCAGCCTCTGCAGAGGGATCTAAGTAGAACAGTGGTCTGCCTGTGTCTGTCAGGGGTAGAGACATTCTCAAAGGTGGGCCTTTGATGGCAAGATGAGGAAAGTGCAGGGCAAGCAGGACAAGCTGGCCCCTCAGTGTCTGGAAATGAGCGGATAACCAGTCTCAGCCGCTGGTGGCCACTGCCTCCTTCTACCCCTGTCCACGTACTCCTGTGGCTCCCCCCGCCTGTAGGTAAAGACCCTCATCGGAGGAGTGTGACGCATGGCACAGGACCCACGGCCTGCTCCCTTTGCCCTCAGCCCATGGAATTTCCACTCCCGAGCTTGCCAGCTCAGCTTTCTGCTTGCCCAGTGCTAGTCTGCATGTAGCACCCTTCCTGTGCTCCCTTGCATCCTCTGTCTGCCCTGCCCCAGCAGGTCATACTGCTCTGCGAGTTTCTGCTGCCATCTGTGTTTTCTCATCCCGAGATGAGTGCCCTGAAGGCCAGGCCAGCCTGCAGACACTCCGGGAGCCTTGAGCAGATGAATCCATGAGCGGAGCCTGCCTTCAAATCCCTCCTGCATGGCTGGAGGACGACAGCTGGGGAAACCTTCTGCACCTGGAGTAGGCAGGACTCAGCCCCAGCCCAGGAGCTCAGAAGCTCTGGAGAAGATCAGCACCCTGAGAGGGAACAAAGGGCACGGCAGGCTGGGACAGCTGCACAATGATGGTTCGCCACTGAGCTCCCACAATGCAGAGACCCGGGAGGACCTGGAGCCAGGACGAGGGTTTCTTGTCTACAGAAACGTGCAAGAAGAGCCAGAAGTCACAGAGGCAGCTCAGAGTAGCAGGACACAGAGCCAAGGTCAGAGGCGCTCTGTTTGGGTGGAAGACTCAGGGATGTGGCTCTGAGATTCCTCTCGTATTCTGCAGTGCAATCCAGGAAGGGGTTGCAGTGTGCAGAAGTCAGGGCATGTATGGACAGTCCCACAGGGGCAGGCTGGGGCCTAGGCCCAGAGGCACTCAGCACCCCAGGGACCTGTCAAGCTCTGGTACACAGCATCTCGGGGTATTGGTCAGCCCGTAGAGGTGGAAAACGCCAAGGAATGTGAGTGTGTGCCTTGTGCCCCTGGTCCCCTCTCCTCTCTGTGTCCCACCCTGGTGATTCCCAGGCATCTAAGTCAGGGAACAGAGCGCTTAGCAGGATCTGAAGGCCAATCCAGCGCCCTATTCCCAGCCCCATCGCTCATATCGGACCCTCTCCTGTGGCCCAGGGATTGTGAGCAGGGCAGGCTGGTAAGGGGGCAGTGTTCAGGAGGCTGAACAGCAGGGCTCCTGCAGCAGAAGCAGCCGGTGCTGGCCCATGCGTGGCCCCATGGGGGACTTCTAGCCTGGGCCCTGTGGTTTCTCATCCCTTCTGCACATAGAAGAGTATAGAGGGAGGCCCTGTTCTCGTTGGCACACCATCCCCTTCAGAGCCAATTTCTGGGTTTAATTTAGAAATTGGGTACAAGGAGTACCCTTCCGAGTGGCAGTGGTAACCAATGGCTGAGACTGTTTATCCAGGAAGACAGGGAACATCCGTGTTCGATTCGTCCCAGGGTCCCTCATTCTCCTTGATGAGAAAGGTCAGCGAAAGACACAAACCTGGCTCTGAGTCTCTGGACAACACCCAAGCTTCTGTTCCATCTATAGCACAAAGGGGACCGTATGAAAGTGTCACAGGGTTCCATGGGGATCACCAACATGCACACAGTGAGCCATCACTTAATAGCAGGCTCTGCCCCGTGCCATGTCCAGTCCCTCCAGATAAACACCTTCTCTCTGCCCTGAGCTGCACTTCAAGTTCTGTGCCCAAATCTCACCCGGGGACCTTGAGTGGGTGAAAGCACCTGGCTCTGGGCGGGAGGTTGGCTGCAGTACCTCGCTGGACACTGCTCATGGGCCCTCACTTCTACAGGACAGGCTGTTGCTCTCCTGTCTCCCTCCAGTTAGAAGATGGAGTTACATCTCAGTGACCTATGAGACCCTCAGGCCTAGGGAAAGCAGGCAGAAGAAACCAAGCAGGACCCACCTTGGCTTCACATGCTAAGCCTTCATCAGGATAAGCAAGCACATGCTGTGCTTGTGCACATCCCAGAGACTACAACCCAGCCCTGCTGGCAGCTCCTGGATGTGACCCAAGGAAGCCCTCCTGCTCTATGGGGAGCCATTGCCTCATCTATAGAATGGGGTAGCATCCCGCCTTGAAGGCAGGGCGTGTGTATCCCTGGGGGAGCAGCTCTCTGCATGCTGGGCCAGCCGTGCTATCAGAAGAGGAGGTGATTGTGGATACTGTCACAGAGGCATTCACTGCTGTGAGAAGCGACGGCACTGGGCCAGGTCTTCTTCCTTCCACAAGTTGCTGGAACCACAACTTACAACTGATGCAAGCAATATGGCTTGGCCCAGCTTCCCAAGTTGGACTGTTTCAGCTACAACTGATGAAAGATGTGAAATTCTTGTCATCCAAGCAGAATGGATTGGATAAGCCTCCCTTCCCTGGGCCTCAAGTGTTCTTCACGACTAAAAGGTAAATGCAGATATGGAGCAAATATGTGCGTCACTGCCTCGCTCAGCAAGCGTTGCTGCTGCTCTCTGTGCGTCCCGGCCACACTTGGCACTTCCCACGCCTGTCCTGCTTCCCCTCACATGGCTCCGGCCAGGGAAGGCGTCAGGGAGGGGACACACCATCCTGTGGGCGCCAGCATCTGCAGCAGTTGCTACCCAACCTCCTGGGGCCCAGGCACTCGTCTTCTTTGTTGCCTCGGTGGGACCGTGGACATCCTGTAGTGAGACTCACTACTTCCCTGGGCTGCTGCCTCGCCCTCCGTGGGACCCTGAATTTCACTTCTATCATCCCAGCCCCACCTGCGCCTGGCCTGAGCCAGAGCCCTGTCTGCTGAACTGGGTATCTGGACTGCCTTGGGCTGGTGGGTGCTCACGAGGTAAAACGAGATGTGAAGTCGATAGACGGGCTCGTCCAACAACTTTCTGTTTGACTTTGAGCAGCTGCCTGGACGTCCTGAAGCCTCAGCTTCCATATCTGAAGTGTGAGAACAACAGCTGTCTCAGAGTGGCTGCAAAGACTAAGACAAGCATGCACATGTCTCACGCACAGTAGTCGCTCCCCAGTGCTGTCTCCTGCACTCCTCCCACTTCCAAAGAAAGTGTGCAAATGGCAGATTCTGTGTGATGGTGCCTTTCTCTAGGATTTGCTGTCTTTAAATATTTAACTTTAGTTTTGATGAGTAGCATAAGATATGAGTCTAATTCTTTCTGCAAATTCAATCTTCAGTACTAAAACATGATTTATTAAA
>NW_004524775.1:4016665-4024740 GCF_000260255.1 Octodon degus
GCCCAGCCTCAATCGCTGTCTCAGCACGCCCTGGGGGCGGGGCCGGCAGGGCACACCGGGAATCGACCTGGCCGCGGTGCTCTGCCTAGGCAGCGCTTTAATCTGCCGAGCTATTTGACGGCCCTTCAGTGTTTCCTGTACCGTGCAGGTAGCTCTTCCCTCTCACCGCCCACCATGGGAACAGATTCTTCTTGGCTCTCTAGCTCTACAAACTCGTCAGGTTTCAAGGGTTTAGAGCTTCATATGAGGACCTGCTGCACCGCACAGTGTGTATCATGGATGGCACGTCCAGGAACTTCTGTCTAAATCCCTTGAGCCTTGAAATCCTTGGTACTGCAGTCACACACACACACAGATACCCCTACAGCCCACCTGCCTATCCAACACTCCCCAACCAATAAAGGTAGCACTGCAGAATGGAGGTTCCCTGCCAGACCGACATCCACTGACTGCCTGGGGATGAAAGTGGAAATTAGTCCAGGACAGGCAAACCCTAGGGGCATCCATTACTCTGGAATTCACATATTTTACCATTGCACTGGCTTTACGACAACTGTCTAATGCAGTGGTTCTCAAAGTGGGGTTCCTGGCCAACATCTCCGAAGCATGTGGGAACCTGTGTGAAAGACGAATTCCAGGCTCCACTCCAGGCATGGTGAAACAGATGGCTTGGTGTGCGTTTAGGAATCTGTTTTAGCAAGCTTCTATATGAGAACCAACGTGCTAAATGAGCATAGACTACTCAAGACATCTTGCTTTGCTTATCCATGGGATTTCAGTGAGCTGCGTCCTGGGTCACCAGCAGAGCAGGATATAAGGGGCAGCGGGGGTGCAGAAGCAGAGCCGTGCACAAGCCCAGCCTCCCTGCAGGCCCTGCACAACCTCTACAGGGACCACACAAGCCTGCAACTTTAGTTCCTCACTGCTGGGACGAAATAGCCAACAGCCACAAGCTTTGACCTGAAATAAGCCTTTCCTCTTTTAACTGTGGCTGTTGGTTATTTTGTCCCTTTCCTGTTTTAGTCCCTCCAGGCTACAACCCTGTTGGTTCGTGCCATCCACACCAGGGTGGGTCTTCTGTCTTCAGTAAAGACATTTAGCCACATCCAAAACTATGTGTAATGGTTGATACATTGTGTCAGCTTGAGAATTTAGAAGTTTAAGAAACTCAGCAGGGAGCGAGGTCTTCACTTTGTGAACATCCTGGTCCTGCCAAGAGGGGTCAGGGAGATGATTTGGGGGCTACAGCTGGGGAGTGTGTGGGGAAGTGGGAGCCTGCTTACAATATAAAGGAAGAAAAGAGGTTTGCTTCTTCCCCCTTTTGGCTTTTGCTGTCTTCCCTGCCACCTTGAACTCTTCCCCCTGTGCCAGGCCACCCTGCCTTAGATCCAGCTGCTTATGGAATGAAAGCTCTATAAACTGTGAGCTAAATAAACATTTCCTTCCTTAATTCTAGGCCTTGGGTATTTCGTCTCCACAACAAACGAAAAATAACCAAGGCATTGTGTCAGTCTGATCATTGGTGGGCCCAGTTATCACACTGCTAAGCCAGCCATTGCACATACTTGGCCCTTGTGAGCCTTTGGGGGACACCTAGGTATGGAGCATAACACCTATACACGGGCCACACACGGCCTGTGCGTGGACAAGAGGCAGCTACACATGGACCACACCAAACCTGAGCACGGATCACACATGATCGGTACTCGGACCACGCGCTCCCCATATCCAGACCACACGCAGTCTGTGCATGGACCACATACAACCCACGCACATAACAGACTAACAGGTTAGAAAATCACAGGGATTCAATAAGGACAAATGCATTTAGTAGTGGCTTATTTCCAGGTTTCAAGTTTTGCTTGCATTACTTATGGAGACTGTTCCGTAGTCATTCTTTTAATTTAAACTTGAATGGTTTCATTTTTGTATTTTACTCTTGACTATATTTAGAATTTATTTGCACATGAAGAGTAATATAAGCAACCCAAAGCTTTTTTCTTTAAACAACTAACTGATTTTCCCTATACCACTTTTTAAATAATACCTCCATGCGAAAAAATTTAATCATGCCATTTTAATCAAATTCTCACTCCTGAATGCTTGAGTTTATTTTCAGACACGTGATTATCTTATGTTGGGCTCTCAGCCTGTTCCTGTCCTAAAACTGTATTATAGTGAATATAAATAGCCTTAAAATGTTTTATTCCCTGTATTTTATTAGGGTACTAACTTTACACAACACACAGTTTCATTATGGCTTTCATGGGTGTGCATCTTTCGATCACGTCCACCCCTTTGCTGCCCTCAGCAGCCCCTGGCCTACTCCCTTCCTGCTGTCCAACTCTGGTCTCCCTGCTACCTCGTGCTGTCTCTTTCAGGTGCCACGTGTCAGGGGAACATGTGATGCTTGTTGTTCTGAGTCTGGCTTGTTTTGTTTAACTTGATGATCTCTAGTTCCCTCCATTTTCCTGCAAATGACAGTCCATCCTTTTTACACCTGTATAATATTCCCTTGTATATATATATATATATATATATATTACATTGTTCTGTCCACTGATGGACAGCAAGGTGGTTCCACCTCTTGGCTGCTATGAATTGGACTGCAACAGACACAGGCATGCAGATACCGCTCTACTACGCTGCCTTTAGTTCTGTCAGCGTAAACCAAAGCACAGTTGAGACCAGCAAGACAGGTAGAGTTTAAGCAGCAACATGTGAGGACGTTTTTGCAGGCCAGGTGCATCTGGGCCAAGAATAAAAAGACCATTGGCCCCGAGCAAGGGTCGAGAGCATGCTTTTTAGGGAATTTTAGGTAGGGGAGAGGGATGTTGCTGAGGGGTACAAATTTGGATCTCTGAGTAAGGAAGGGGCCTACGGCTAGGTGACGGACAAGGCAGTGGTGGGTAGAAGGTGTGCTGGCAGGCACCACACATCTCTTGTGGCTTTTCACAGAACTAGCTCTCTGCAAGTTGTGCAGTGCGGCTGCAAGCTCTGAGTTCTGTGGGAGCTGCTCACTTCTGGGCACACCCAGAGCTCCCACACGTGGGGTGCCGAGCTGCCTGAGGAGTCTTTCTCTTCTAACGAGAGAAGCCTAGCTTGAAGATCTGAGAGATTTTTTGGGTTGTACCAAGGAGTAGAACAGCTTGATCATATGGTAGTTCTATTTTTAGTTTTTTTTAGGAACCCTATACTGATTTATACAGTGACTGTGCAAATTTGCATTCCTACCAACAGTGTACAGTGTTGATTTACTATCTTTCACCAGTATTTATTGCTTTTTATATTCTTGATGACAACCATTCTGATGAGGGTGACATGGAAGGCCAAGGTAGTTTTGATTGCATTTCCATGACAGCTGAACTGTTAAACACTTTCTTACATGATTGTTGGCTACTTACATTATTCTTTTGAGAGCTATTTGTTCAGCCCACTTGTCTGTTCATTGGATTATTTGCATTTTCAAGTTGAGTTCTGTATATGTTCTGCATGTCATTCCCTTGAAAAGTAGCTGGCAAAGACTTTCTTTCATTCTGTAGGCTCTTTACTCTGTTAATTGTTTCCTTTGCTGCCCAAAGCTTTTGATTTTGATGTAAGCCCACTTTCTGATTCTTGCTATTATTTCCTAAATTATTGGAGTTCTTCCAAGAAGTCATCACTTGCACCCACATTTGAAATGTTTTCCCACAGTGGCTTCAAGTGTGGGTCCCACGTTCATAGCTTTTACGCATTTCAAGTTAACTTTGTACATGGTGAGAGGTAAGGATCTAGTGTCGACCTTCTCCATATGGACTGCCCAGCTTTCTCACACCACCTGTTAAAAACACTACCTTTTCTCCAGCATGTTTCTGGCCCCTACGTCAAGAATCAGCTGGCTCTACTTGCGTGGATTTTTTTCTGTGCCTTCTACTCCACTTGGACTGCGTGCCTGTTGTCGTGCCAGGACCGTACTGATTTTGTTACTATTGCTTTTCCATAACTTGAATTCAGGTATTGGGTGCCTCCAGCAGTGTGTCTTTTCCCTCAGGTTGCTTTGGCTATTTTTTGGTATTTTGTATTTTCTTATGAACTTCAGATTTTTTTCTAGTTGTGTGAAAAGTTTCACTGATCTTTTGGAAGGATTTTTTTTTTCTTTTTTGGCTGGCTCAGGATGCCTTAAGTGCAGGTCTAATAAAGGATGAATATCTGGGGGCTGAACCACCATATCCTGAGCTTGACTGAGTTTCCTTAAGCAGGCACTTAAACAACTGAGCCAACCGGCAGGTCCCCCGAGCACTGATCTTTTTATAGGCATTGCATTGGATCTGTGAATCACTCTCAGTTATATGGCTATTTTTTTTTCACTTTTTCTCCAGTTTTATTGAGGTATAATTCACAAACTACAAACATCACTCATTGTAAATGTAGTTATATTTTTAGTACAATTGCATGGTTGTGCCAACACTGTCACAAGCCGGTTTGTGAGCACTTATGCGTCAGAGTTTTATTGGGGGCCATAACCAGTGATCAGCTGATGTCTTCTAAGTGTCTTTTGATCTGTTGTTCAGCCCTTGATTTTTTTTTTATATGGCTATTTTAATGATATTAATTCTGCCTTAACCCATGAACATGGGCGGTTTATCCATCCTCTAGAATCTGTTTCAATTTCTATCTTCAGGGTTCTGTGTTTTCATTGTAAGGGTCTCTTATCATTTTGGTTGCATTGGTTCCTAGGTAATTTTAGAAGTTATTGTGATTGGAATTATTTTCCTGATTTCTTTCTTCACTAGTTCATTACTGGAGTATACAAAAAAGATATTAATTTTTAATGTTGCTTTTGTGTTTTCATTTGTTGAATTTGTCTATCAGCTAAAATTCATTTGGTGGCATCTTTATGGTCCTCTGAGTATAAGATCATAGCGTCTGAAAATAAAGATAATTTGAGCTTTTCTTTTTCTTTTTTTAACCTTCATTCCTTCCATTTCTTTGTCCTAATTAATCATTTTGGCTAAAATTTCAAGGACTATATGGAGTAGAAGTAGTGGCAGGGGATGTATTTGTCTTGTTCTTTGGTTTGTTTGTTTTGTTTTAGACAAGGTCTAACTATACAGTTCAGTATGGCCTTGAACTCACTTTGTAGCCCAGGTTGGCCTCAAACTCACATTGATTCTCCTGCCTCAGCCCCGAGTGCTGGGATCACAGGCATGTGCCACCACGCCCTACTTTTTCTTTGTCTTGATTTTCAAGGAAATGCTTTCAGTTTATCCCATTCAGTAAGATGTTGGTTACAGGCCCATAATGTATACATAGCCTTTATTTGTGGAGGTCTGATCCTCAATACTCAGGGCGACTAGTACTCAACATTTAATATTTCTTCAGGGATTTTCTCATGAAGAAATGTTGAAGTTTGTTGCAGCTTCTTCTGCATCAGCATAGATGATCAGGTGATGTTTATCTTTGATTCTGTATGTGATGTCTTCCATGTGTTAGTTTATGTGAGTTGAGCTATCCTTTAATCATTGAACTGAAACCACTCTGATCACGGTATATGATTGTTTTAGCATCTTGGATTTGACTTGCAAGTATTTCATTAAGGAACTTTACCTGTATGTTCATCAAGGATATTGGTATATAGGGCTTTTTTTTTTTATCAAGTTTCAGTGTCAGGCTGATATTGGAGTTATAAGTTTATTTCTTCCTTTTCTTTTATGGGAAATTTGAGGAGCAATGGTGATAGTTTTTTAAGAGCATGGTAAAATTGAATACTGAATCTGTGTGTCCAGATTTTTTCCTACTGGAAAAATTTTTGTTGCTGTTTTTGTTTAGATTTTTTTATTCTCTTGGTTCAATTTTGGTAGGTTATGTGTGTCTAGAAATTCATTCATTTCTTACAGTTTTCAGTTGATTTTCTTCAAATAGCCCCCAGTGTAATCCTATTTGCCAGTTGTTCCTATCGTTTCCTGGGCTACTGGAGTCTTCCTCTGAAGTCATTACCTATGCCTGAATCTTGGACGACCCTCTTGGTTTCAGTGGTGTCTGTTGTACCATCCTGCCTCCCATCTGAAATTATTTTGATTTGGGTCTTCTCTTTCTCTCAATAAGCTTGGTGTACATTCTTTTAGTCTGTATCTGGTTAATCTCAGCTCTGATCTTTCTTATTTTTCTTCTCTATTCCATTTGATTTTGTTTTGGTTTGTTGTTGCTTTTCTAGGATATTGAGATGCATCATTAGATTATTTGTTTGAGAAATTGACTTTTTGAAGTAGCCACTAATATAATTACTTTTGCTATATCTAGAAATTATAGTATGCTGTGTTTCCATTATAATTTGATTTTTGGAATTTTAAAATTGCTAAATCTTTGATTTCTTTAATGACCCTCGATAATTAAATATGAATTGTTCAGTCTCCATGTGTTTGCATTTTTTTTGTGGTTTCATTTGTTGTTGATTTATAATTTCATTCCATTGTGAGCTAATAAGATACTGGAAATTAGTTCAATGATTTTTGTATTTTTAAGGATTTGCTTTATAGCCTAAAACATGATTTATTTTTGAAAATGTCATGAGCTGCTGAAAAGAATGTGTATTCTGCAGCTGTTGGATGGAATACTCTGTAGATGTTCTTGTATTTGAACTAATCTCTATCCATTGGTGGAATGCAGTATGGACATCGCCCCTATTTTGTGTTTGAGGCAATATATTGGGTAGCATTAGTTTTATCTTTCTTTCTTTCTTTTTCTTTTTTCTTTTTCTGTACTGGGGATTGAACTCAGGACTTTGGGCTTGCCTGGCAGGCACTTATTCTACTGAGCTATCTCCCTAGTCCCAAGTATTGTTAGTTTTATAAAATTGGAAAGTGATGCATAGATACATATAGAAAGATAGAAATAGAGACAGAGATAGAGATAGAGATGAATATTTAGATATATATGCTATATCTTCTTGGTTGGTTGTTCCCTTTATACTCACTTTAGCTCTTTGACTAATGCTGTCCTGAATTTTGTTTGCCTCTAGATTCCATTTGCATGGAATATGTTTTCCATGCTTCTATTATTTTAGTTTGTATCTTTACACGTGAGGTGCATTTTTCGTAGGCAGCAATGAGTTAGGTCTTGTTTTTAAATTCAACCCACTTCTCTTGTGTTTTTTAATTGGGGAGTTAAGACTGTTTACATTCAGGGTCACTGTAGAAAGCTATGAACTAATTCTTATCATTCTGTTAGTTTTCTAATGCTTGATTCTTTCTTAATTCTCATTTTCTTGTCTACTTTTCCTCTTATATGTATAGATTCTTTAAAAGTTCTCCAATGCTGGCTTGGTGCCCATAAATCCCTTTAGTTGGAAGTTCTTTATTTCCTCTTTAATTCTGAAGGATAACTTTACTGGATATAGTAATACATATCAGCATGCATTTTCTTTCAAGGCTTGAAATGCATCATTTCATACCCGCCTGTTCGTTAACATTTCTGCTGGAAAACATTTGCAGTTATTCTGGTGGACTCACCTCTGCAGGTGACTTGGTGCTTCTCTCTGGTCACTGTGCATGTTTTCCTGTTTTATGTTCTTGTTGTTTTGACACATCATGACACAAGGGGGTTCTTTTCTTGTCACCTATGTAGGTCCTTAAATGCCTCCTCTCCCAGGATGTGTGCATCTTTCCTGAGATCTGAGAACTCTTCTGTTATTATTCTGCGCAATGTACTTCCCTTCAGGCTGCACCTCAGCACACTCTTCTACCCCCAGAATCATCAGGTTTATCTTTCAGCTGTAGTCAGAATTTTTGAATATTTCATCTATAATTTAGTTTTCTTAATTTTATCTGAGTATGAAAGTTCATCGACTCTGTCATCGAGGTTGACACTCTAGCTGCGCCTGACGCACTTGACTGCTGCAGCTTTGCCCTGTGTTCTGTTTGGCTCATTGAGCTTCCCATTTCAGGGTTTCTGCCTGGTTCTTTTTCAGAACTTATGCCTCTTAATTTTGTTTTATTTTTTTAGTTGTTCTGTCACATCCTGCATTGTCTCCCTTCCTTTTTTCATTTAGTCAGCTATTTGAATCTTTTTTGAAGTCATTGATCATTTTATTTTTTTTT
>NW_004524775.1:4026155-4060324 GCF_000260255.1 Octodon degus
ATTTATTTATTTATTTTGTGTGTGTGTGGCCAGCTCAGCCCACCAGGGGGCGGGGCTGGCTGGCATGTGGTGCTGGGGGATTGAACCGTGGTCCCTGTGTTTTGCTTAAGCTTAGCTTGTTCTAAGTGGGTGCTTTAGACCACTGAGCCATCTCACCAGCCCACAACCATTCTTTAAGGCACACAAGACCACCTTGACCTTCCTTTCCTGAAAAGTTGCTGACAGCCTTTCTTCTTCCAAATGAAACTCCCTCCCATGAAAATGCGGAGGTCACAGCCAATCCCAAACCAATGTAAGAGTCTTATTTTCCATGCCCAGGCTCGTTTCATTTGTTATATCAGAAGTTCCTGGGAAGGCTGGCCAGACAGCTCAGCAGATTAAAGCGCTTGCAGGTGCCAGGGTTAGGCTTCAATCCAGGCCTGCTGGGTCAGCCCCTGACCCCGAGGCACACTGAGACAGTGACTGAGACTGGGCATGGTGGCGCACGCCTATAATCCCAGTGCTGGGGTGGCTGAAAAACAGGAAGGATCACTATGAGTCAGATGTGTATAGTGAGACCCTGTAGACCCTGCACTAAATACATTTTTAAAAAAAGAAGAAGTTGTTCCTGGGTACCACACTGAACATAGTCACAGAACACAGAAACTACTAGTAATAGGCCGATGTCGTCTTGAAGTAACCCCATGCAGGTTACGCACCCCTGCACTCACAGGGCCACTGCCTTCTTTGCTGTCCAGTGGGAAGTGTCAGCATCTGGGGTGGCTGCCAGGCACATGGCCACAGACATGCCACGATGAGCCTATCTAGATGACCGCCTGCCTGCCACTCAGAACTTCGGAAGAATCATGTGCCTTGATTTTTGTCCTTCTTGTGTTTTATGTTTAGACGTGTGCATCTGTTGTGATGAGCATCTCTTCTGCATTCATGTGAGGGTCTTAGTGGCCAGTATTCTGAGGGCTGGTTGCCGGCACTACTCAGAGACAAGGAAACAAGCCACAATAACATCAATGGCAAATGATAGGCTCCGGCCCGATGGCAAGCTGCTAAATTATGGCCCTGATTCAACATGGCTGAATCCCAAAGACAACAGCTTATTTTCCCAGGGACAACTTCTTCCCCCTTCCCAACCCCAGTCCTGGATACCTTTCCTGTGCACACAAGGGAGCCCCAGTCAGCTCCTCGTGTGTCACTGAGCCTGTCCCTCAAGCTCTTCCCCTGTTAAAAGTCCACAAAGTCTCAGCCTCCCTGTCTCAGGGCAGAGGACCCTCCGTCTCTCTTGGCTTCTCTCTGTGTCCTCCTCAACAAAAGCCTCCTGTAGCCTTTTACTTCTGGTTCTCTGCCTTGCTACCAAAAAACCTACAGCAAATATAAGCCAGATATTGAAATACAGTAAAGGCCAATTAAAAGCCACAACTATACCAGTGTTAACAATAGAAAAGAGGGTCAGGGAGATGGCTCAGTGGAATAAGTGCTTCCTTGGCAAGCGCAAGGGCTTGAGTTCAATCCCTGGTTCGGCCAAAAAAAAAAAAAAAGAAAAAAAAAAAAGAAAAGAAAGGAGGAATAATAATGTAAACTAAAGTGCTAATAATTAATAAAAGTTAAAAGTAATGACAAAAGTAGAACAAATAGCTCAGCGAGTTAAAGCACCTGCAAGCAGCTGCAGGGGCCAGGAGTTTGATCCCGGGGCCTGCTGAGCCAGCCCCACCCCTGGGGGCACGCAGAGACTGCAACTGAGACTGGGCGTGGTGGTGCATGCCTGTAATCCCAGCTCTTGGGGGGTTGTAAACAAGTGGATAACTACGAGTCTGATCTAGTAGTGAGACCCTGAACACCCTATAGACCCTTCCCTAAAATATAAAAAGAAAAAAAAAAGAAGAGATAGAGTAAAAGAAAATGGAAATAGGAGATTTTAAAAGTGGAACATGAGAAAGAGGTGAAAAAAAACACAATTCAGTTGAAGTGTTAGAAAGAAAAGAAGATTCTAAAAATCTGAAAGAACAAACAAAGGAGTATAAGAAGGAGAAGGAGGAAGGAGGAACAGAAGAGAGGAAAACAACAAAGAAGGGGACAAGTTAAAAGAGAAAAAGAAAAGTGAATCCAAAACACCCTCCACACCAAGCAAGGGGTGCAATGCACACTGTTTAGTATCATTGTCTTGTTGTTAAAGATATTCTAGAGCAGACATACAATGTACATAGTGGTTGTTTTGGGGTATCAACACTTAAAATCTACAGAGAAGGAGCTCAGGTATTGCTCACTGGTAGAGTTTGCCTAGCACATACGAACTGGGCTCCATGGTGTTACGGGCTACAAAGAAGCAGCCAGTGAGATTAATTTAATAATACATTTTATTTGGCGCAATGTATCCAAATATTACATTCCAAAAATATAATCAATAAAATATATTAATAAATATCTTACCCTGCTTTCATGCCGCGCCTTGGAGGTTCATTGAGAGCACGCACTCAGAGCGGCTCATCGGACCAGCCGCACCCAGGAGCTGCCAAGCTGGCTGCTGCTGCCCCGCAGTGCAGCTGTCGGGCTTCAGCTGCGGCTTCTCCCTCAGCGTACAGCCACCTAACCGTGGCCTTAGGCGGAGACGCAGTGAAACCTTTTGCTTTTGTCTTTAACGTTCGGTTTCATTGAACTGAAATCAGGCAATGTGAGCTGAAAATAGCTAATATTTTTCTTGGCTGTCAAATTCATGATTTTTAAATAAAAGCTCCAAGGCTTCATGAAAAAGATAAATTTTCTGTTTTTAAAGCACAGAATTCATTTCCTTATTCATAATATCAGTGTCTATTTGGTGGAAGGTGATCGGTTAAATTCAGTAGGTTACCTTCCCTATTTGTTTTTGTCCATTTCCCTTTTTTGTACTTTTTTGCAGTTTTTGTTTTATGTTAATGGCTTTTTACATTTTAAGCTTTAAAAGAGCTACAGGTTGGCTGAAATTTTAAATTTCACCTTTATGATGACCCTTTCATCACGCTCTTTGTAATTTTTATGGCACATTATAATTCGTTTTGTTTGTAGTTTCCCAACATGAAGTTACCAGCCCTTTCAAGTGAGTTTTTGGAAACAGCATGTAGCTGGGTTTTCCATCAGCTCTTACATGCTCTTCAAGTAGCCAGGCAAGCACAGGACATGGTAAGAGAAAAGCCAGGTTTCCCTTCTCTCGGAGAGTGAGCTGGAGCAGCTTCCCGCCCAGCGCTGCGGCAGCCGCACGTCCCTCCAGGCGGTGGAGCCCTCTGTCCTGTGCGGGCGAGATGTTGGCATCACCCACAGCCCTCACCCTTCTGCAGCACACAAGCCTCCGGTGTGGTCACCGAGAATCTCCAGACGTCCCCCGAGGACAGAGTCACCCCTGCTGAGAAGGAATTGCGTGCCAGGTGTGGTGTCATGTGCCTGTAATCCAGGCACTCTGGAGATTAGAACAGGATCATGGCGTGTTGGAGGCCATCCTGGTTTACACAAGGGAATTCGGGGCCAGCCTGCACTACATAGCAGGCTGGAAGGCAGCACCCTTCATTTACCTGAATGCTGCCAGTGCCTCCTTGCTAGCATGACTCTCCTCCTGTCTGTGTGAAGCTCTGCGCTGTTTCACCTTCTTCCCACAGCCGTCGTTGCCCTCAGCCCCACCCAGAGTTCTCTTCATACACATCTGACAGAGCCATCAAATTACAGTGAGACTATAATTAAACCCACAGGCAACTCTGATCCGATGGCATTAAACAGAGGAGCGTGAAATGGGGAACAGTGTTCTCTAAAGGGAGAAATATTTTACCTGAATATTTTGGTATTTGTTAGTGCGCCAGAGTTCATAGAAATGTGTAGGAGGCTCTGACTAGAAACCCAATCTGCAGTAATTATTTCCAATTAAGATTAACATAGAAACCTTCCAGGAGTGGGAGGTAGCCTGATGTTCCAGAGAGAAAAGTCTTTAGGGTGTAGGTAGGGTGAGTGAGAATAACTAAACGTAAGTGTTCCTGCAACAGAAATGGCAAAGAGTGGCCGGGTCTCTTGAGAGGCAGGCACCGAGCTACCAGGCGACCCGAGTCCAGAGGTGGCAACAATGGCCAGGGCCACACGCCTTCTGAGCAGATCTCTTGCGTGACTGCGATCTCCTGCAGCTTACGCAGACTTCCGGGTCAGTCGTAGCTTAGTGAAATGAGTGCACGTGAGAGTCTAATGATGGCACTGGCGACAGGCTTCCCGTAGAGAAGAGGAGAGGTACTAAGCTGTAGGAGTCGCAGTGAGCTCTTATTTCTCCCCACAGTGCCTTACAGCACCTGGTGGGTTTCAAATGTAGCTTTCAGTGTAAAGGTCAAGTTCCGTGGTTTGTGTTGTCAGCAGGTTGACAGGCTGCTACAGAAGACAGAAGAAACGATCCAGCCACACTTGAAAAGCTGTGCCGTCTGCCCTGTAGAAGTTCCATGGCTCTTTGAAGAAGGGGCACCTCATACTATTCAGCAGCCAGAGAGGAGGGAGAAGCCAAGGAAGGCTTCCTGGAAGAATTAAAACCAAGCCAGGTATGAATAAAAGTGAGGCAATTACCTGGTGAGGGTTAGAGGCATTCCTGGCAGAGAAGTTGAGAAATGGCGTGGTGGGTGTGGGAAAGACAAAAGCAGCCACTGGGTGTGGAATGGGCTGTGTTCATGGGGGCCCTGGACACTGTCTACAGTCCTGAGCTTCTTTTTCCCAAGCTGGGGCTGAAACACATGATCACCTACCATTAGAATTAGGCCTAGCGTATAAATGGCCAGGCCATCCCTTTGGTGCCAAACACATTTTTCTGTCTTTGTTTGGATGACAGCATGCTATTTTCACCTAATTAAGTCACTATCACAACAGCTGTGTTCCCCTGTCATAGACCTAACCTAGGCAGCAAGCTCAGTAACTGATGAACACAAATGACAAATCTTGCAAGTGAAATCATGAGGCTATTAGCAGTGATCAGCAAGAATAGGGTGAGAAGACCAGGAGTGGTGGTGCACGCCTGTAATCCCAGCACGGGAAGCTGAAAATAGGAGGATCACTATGAGTCCAAGCTGCATAGTGAGACCCTGTACCAAATATGTTAAAGAAAAAAAAAAGATGTAAAAAGAATAGGGTGAAGAGTGACACTCACTGGGCCCCTCCTTTGAGCCAGGCACAGTGTTATGGAATTCATATGCACGACCCTATTCCGTGCTTCCCAAAGATCTACAAGATGTGCATTATTAGTGTGCCTATTTACTCAGAAAGAAGCTTTGGCACAAAGAGTTAAGTGATCTGCCTGAGGCCACCCTGCTACTAAGTGGCAATCCCATCCATCAGATAGACTGGCCCAGGAAGTGCGACACCACATCTGCGGAAGTCCGAGCTCTCCGTGAGATTCACAGAAGCAGACCCTTTAGACTACTGCTGGGAACCAGATGGAGTTCATCAAGAGTGAGCCGCATCCAGCCAACCTTGTCTCCCTGCATGCTGCTCATTCAGCCCGGCTCCTTGCAAGTGCCTCCTCCGGCTGTGCCTCCAAGTCCTGCTCCAGGCTTCCAGCCTGCCGCCCAGCCCTCAGCAGCACGCTCCTGCTGAGTTTCGCACCTCCCTTCTGCCTAGGAGTTTAATTCAAGGAGCCAGAGGTGTCATCAAAGCTTCTGTCACCCCTCCACCCTGGCTGCTCCCTCTCCTTGCAGAGTGCCCATCGTCCCACCCTGGCAGATGCACCTGCCCTAGAAATAGGAGGCCCCACTCCTCCGATCATGTGCACAGAGTGCCATCCCCAGCCACAAGCAGAGCAGGCTGGCTTGCCTCCTCACCTCTGCTGGCCTCCAGGTTTCTCTGCTTGTCCATTACATGGGCCTGGACAAGAAGGGACCAGGGCTCACCCCCTGCTTACCTGTGCCCCCCGCACCCGTGTCACATCCTCTTGGGTGAAAGGACACTTCAGGAAGGCAGGGACACAGTGCATATGTGAGTTTAAAATGCCTATACTTCAACTACAAAAAGTAACCTAATCAAAACATTGACAAAAGACAATAGACATTGATCTAAGAAGAAAAGCAAACGGTAAACAGGTATTTTTAAAGATGCTAGACACTGCTAATCATCAGGGAAATGCAAAGCCACAGCAGCTGCCTCTCATACCTATTAGGACAGCCACTATGAAAATGACTAATACACAGTGTGGCCAAAAATGTGAAGCTAGAGCCCTGTGCGCTGCTTCAAAGAATGAAGAATGGTGCAACCATGCAGAGCTCCCTCCAAAAGTCAAAACTATGCCTCCAAATGATCCAGCAATTCCATCGCAGCATACTCATCTAAAAGAATTACAGACAGGATCCAACAAGACTGCCACACTGCCATGTTCCCTGAAGCACTGTTCCCAGGAGCCATGGAGCGAAGTCTACCACCGTGAGCTCGCCAGCCCAGGCACCTGCAAGTGGTGCTGGACGACTCGGCCCTAGAGAAGAGAGTGCTACCGCAGACGCCGGGTCATGAGCCTGGAGACACGATGCTGTGAGGAAAGCAAATCATGGCAGGACAAACACTGCACAGTCCCACTTCCACAGGCCTCTAGAGCACCCAGCCCATGGACAGGCGGCTGCTGTGTGAGGGGCAGTCTCTGTGCAGAAGAGCTCCAAGAGCTGCCCCAGAATGCTGCTCACAGGAAACTGCTGTGCACTTACCACTTGCAGGGAGACATCTCGTGTAGTCGAGTTTCCACCAGATTAAGAAAAAAAAGTAAAAGCATGAAGTAAGTCCAGAAGGAGCCATAAGCATCTCTTGTTCGTAGCAATACTGATTTTAGACCTGGTTAGAAGGCGGAGTTGGGAAGCATGCCCATTACCCAGGTCTGGTTTCCCTCCGGATCTGCCCCACCTGGTGTCCGTCCATCCTTGTAGCTCTGGGAAGATTTAGATCATCAGACTTAACTCATTAAGCTGCACACTGAAGACCAGCACACTTTAATGGATGGATAAATGTTGAACTTCAATAAAAATGTAAATTTAAGGATAAAAAATAGTCCAGTGCTTGGAGCTACATGGGGACCAGCCATGCGTAGACAGCTCCTATGGTCCATGGGGGCTGCAGCAAATCTGAGCCAAGGGTGCCTGCGGGTTGTGCTCTCCCTGAAGCCCTCTGGCCTGTGTGGCAGCAAGGGCAGGTGGCTGTGTGTACTTGTGCAGTGCCCTTGCCACAGCTTCACGTGGTGCCAGGCTGATCACTGGCTCCTTGCTGGCTGACTGACAGGGACACTGGCACTGTTGTCGCTCATGGAAAATTGAAGGATGCCTCAGGTTGCTGCTCAAATCAGTGCCCAAGGATGCCTGCTGTGTGCATAGCCATAAACCGAAGTGTGGAGAAGCTGTGCTCTGAAGGGCATCCCCACCCAGGAGAAAAGCTTTCCTGGATGCCTTTTCAGAAGCTCTGACTATTTCTTAATTTCAAATTTCACCCAAAGACTCTCATATTCCAGGCTGAAAGGGATAGCCTGTGAAGGCTAGCTCTAGTAGTTTCCACCAGAAACCTAGGAAACACTACTTTCAGGGCTAAAACAATCTCTTGTTGCCATGACAACCCTGCAGCTCCTTAAAGAGATGGTACTCAGGGCTTCAAGGTTCCTGCAGGTCTGGTCCTAGAAGTGGCAGGGATCACAGGCTGGGGGCAGAAGAAGGGGACCAGCCCAAAGGCCATTGTCTTCGCTCCTCCCAAGACACAACTTGGAAATGAAGACACAGCACATTTGCAAGAAATAATCAAACTCAGGTCCAGCAGTGTTTGCAGAAGGGGTCCAGAAGAACACTGCTTATAAGGGCTAATTTGGGAGCTCCTGAACCTGCGGAGAGCTGGCAAACACACCTGCAGGGCAGACACAGAATGCGTGAGCACACATGCTCCCCCAGACAGCTGAGGGCACAGGGAGGGTGGAGGAGAAAGGGCAATGGCAGGTCTTTTGCAGCCAGGACAGCCTGCCACCTGGAGCCCCAGCCAAGGCAGGGAGGTCAAATGCCTCAGGACCGAGCAGAGCAGGGTGAACAGAGCAGAACAAGCATCTGAGCCCAGCTTAGAGACGAAAGCCTTCCTGAGAGCTTCAGCATCAGTGACCACCTCTTTCCTGCTTAGGACCTTTCCTCCATCACCATGACAACTGTATCTCGCAAACAGCCAGACTCTCAGGAGGGTGAGCAAAGAGAACCACAAAGATAATTTGCTACCAGCTCAGGAGTTGTCTGTGGGGCTACCCACACTCAGCAACCCACCTTGACACAGGACCCCGACAGCACAGACCCCTCCAGGCACAGCAGAGAGGCGTGGATCTCAGCATCCTGTATCTCTCCTGGCATGCTGGACAATGGGGAGCTCTGACAGTGGCTGATGGCATTTTGCACCAAGATGCTACCTGGAGTCCTCAAGAACCTCCAAGGGATGAGAGGACACTGGGGCTCTAAACCAGGAACCGTGGTGGCCTGGGCAGAGCATCTGAGATTAGGGCACAGAACGTGAGCCAGGCATATTCTACTCCAGGGTTCTGAATAGGAAGGGGGCGCCAAGCAGCCCCAGGGAGAGGAGAGCCCTGTTTGCTGCAGGGTCCAGGCCAGGCCAAGGGAGCTGATTCTGAGGGGATGGAAAAAAGCCGAAAACGGAATGTCTGGGGGCCTCAGAGCTATGGGTACAGGTTGCTGGGAATCGCTCAGCTCCATGTGCTCTTTACATGGGGAAACAGACCCTGCACCATGTGGAGATTCCTGCCAGCACAGGACAGGACAAAGGTTGAGGTTCCACAGCCAAGAGCCTTCAGGACACCTGCAAGGTCTTCATACGTGTGGGCAGCCATGAAAGCTCCCTGCCTCTGCCCCAGCCTGTGTCCAGCAGCCTCAGTGCTGTCTATGGCCTTGCCCACCTGGTTCTGAGGCCCACGACTGCATGCGGTCTCCTCTCCCACCCTGTTGTGGAAAAATAGCCTCCCTTCTACTCAGTTGGGCCACACATCCAGGCCAAGGTGCCCATACCCCTCGTCTCAGAGGTACTGAGATGGCTCAGAAGGGTGAGGTGTGGGAAAGACCTGGACTTGGAGGCCTAGAGAAGTCCCCACTCCTTATCTGGGGTCCCTGGGCACCGGAAAAACAGGGTAATGGATTTTCTCGTTGCCCTAAAACAACAGCTGAAGCCCACAGCTGAGGACCCAGGGGACAATGTAGCAGATGTTCCCCACCTGACCCTGGCCAGTATACTTCAGGTTCTTAGTTTCTCAGGTTATACTTCCTGTTCTAGTTCCATTAGTTTCTGACCTCTTAGAAACAGCCGGTCTCTGAGGTGCATAGCTGGTCACTGTGTTGTACATTGTATAAACCAACCCCAATTGACAAACCATTTGGCTTCAGAACTTTCTGCTTGCTTATCCCATAAAAGCCCTAGACCACCAGAGATCGGGCCTGAAAATCTGGGAATTGAATGAATCTGATCAGTGCCTGTCAACATTAAATAAACCTGCCTCCAAACGCTAGGCGTCATTTTGGTGCTTCTGCTTGTATCGCAGTAACACCCCACTTTGGAGCCCAGAGGCCACCAGTACTGGGCCAGTTACCTGGCAGCAGGCCCAGCTGGAGATGCCAGCCCAGGACGGGGCCCCACAGTCCTCCCCTGCTGAGCAGGAGGCCTGGCACGGGGACTGGCGCTGTCCACTTGTGAGACTCCCACCCTGTCCTCCTGGCAGGCAAGGGAAGGGGTTACTTTCCCCAAGAGAAAGAAGGAGGCCCCAAGAGATCACATCAATTTTCAAAATGAAAAAGCCAGATTTGGCTTTCTGGTTAGACAGCATCTTGATCTCCAAACTTGCATCTATGCTGGCATGACCTGATCTTGGAGGGGCTCTCTGAGAAAGGGGGTACCGGGAGCCATACCTGGGAAGAAAGGCCCAAGTCACTGTCTCACCACCAGGCTCCTAGAGGGAAGAAATGGATCCCTGCAGTTGTAGCTGGTGGCTTAGCACAGCCATACAGAAGGCAGCTGGAGTCAGGAAGTAAGGAAAACCGCTGTCATCTCCTGCGTCCTCTCCCATTTACCCCAGAGAGATGGGACACCATGGCAGGGTTCCTGCCCCTCACCCCAACCAGCTTCCAGGCCGCACCCCAGACTACCAGTTCCCTGTCTAACCTGCTCTGAGAAAAGAAGGAAGAGCTCTAAGGAGATGTGAGATCGATAAAGAAGCCAGGATTGTGTGCTTTGTCATGGGCAAGTGACCAAAGTCTCTCACGGTATCCTGTCCCACCCTTTGGACTGCTGCCGAGAGGGGATGGAAACAATTATAAGGCTTCTGGAGAAAATTAAAACAGACAGCCTGCCCTAGCTCAGGCTCCACTGCATCTGCTCCACAGACCAGTTGTGCCAATGACATGTGTTAACCCTGAAGCAAGAAAGAAGTTCACACTCGGGGGCCAGGCAGCCAGAGAGGAGGCTGCACCCAGAGCAGCCTGAGACCTGCCCCACGCTGTATGGTGGGGAGCAGGGACACTGCAGAGGGCCAGGCCGGGCGGGGTCCAGACAGCAGTGGGGAAACCGGGGCCTGCGAGGTATGGCCTTCTCCTGTGGAAGCACACCACCAAGCGTGGGCTAAAGGGCGGGAGAGGAACCCTGCCTCCGGAAAGCTGGCCAGGACAGGGCACCCTGACAGGCCCAGGAAGCCTTGGGCCACCTCCAGCTGCAGGACTGCCAGACATAATCGAGTTCTTCTTTCGTATGTCCACAAATGAAAGGGTGCAGCCATAGGCATCCTGACACAGGTCATGGAGTGCTGGCCTCCCCTGGGAATGTACTTATCCAAACAAACACACTGTGGCCTCCATGTTTCAAGTCGCTCACTGCCTGCTGACCCAGGTGGCTGAGAGGTGAACTCTGGGACAACAGCTGACTGTCCAAGTGCCCCATTCAGTTATAACTTTGATGGGCCACAGATGACAGCTTTGGCTGGCAAACCCGAGGACGACCCAATGTCAGCCTTCTGGGCAAACCCCCACGTAACACTAGAGCTGCAGACGCCCTAACCCAGCCACGTACTCCCAGTGGAGCCAGGAGCTCCACCTCATGACCATGTGGAATCAGTGGGTGAAGTACTCTCAAGTCGGGGTGGGGCATCGCGTGACTCCCCCCTTGGGGACCCAGAAGTTGAATGCCTCACGGATGGGAGCAGTTATATACTAGACAGGGCCCACTAGGCAGGATATGTAGTGGTGACACAGGACACCATGACAGGAGCTAAACCTCCGCCTGGAACTCCAGCCCAGAGAACAGGACTGATAGCCTTGACAAGGGCTTTCTTAGCTGTGAGGGGCAGAAAGGTTAACATCTGTGCTGACTCCAGACATGCAGTTGCCACACTACATGCATATGAGGCCCCGAATAAAGAGAGGTGGTTCCTGACTGCCAGGGGCCAAAATACAGAAAAGGATTTTACAACTTCTGGATGCTGTGTGGGTTCCCAAGAAAGTAGTAGTTATACACTGTAGGGGACCCCAAAAGGCCAGCAAAACTGACCGAGAAATAAGGCAAGGTGCCAGGGCAGTCTCACAAGGGGGTGGGCCTGGCTCTACCCTTCATCCAGAACCCTCACCCCAGAGACCCCAAACTATACTTCAAGTGAAAAGATATGGTTCTCCCAGGAGCTTGGGACTTACATCAAGGGAGCATGGTGGAGATTCTCTGATGGGAGACTGACTATACCTAAAATAATGGCCCCTAGGTTTGTGAGGCAAGCCTATCAAGGGTCTCACAAGGAAAAATGACACAAGAGATGTTAGAGGTCACCACTTTTATGTGTCATTGTCACTGGAGTGGTTTGCAAACGGTGCCTAACCGTGCATAGAACAATTTAAAACAGGCCAGCCAGGGCCAGCACCAGGTACCCAAGATGCAAGTCCTGTCCCAGGCAAAAACCGACTTGAGGACTTTACTGAGCTGCTCCAAGCAGGAAGCTAACCATGTAAGTTGATACTAGTTGGGACCTTCTCAGAGTATGCTAAAGCCTTCCCTGTCTGGACAGATAAGACACTAAAAATGACAAAGATGCTGTTAAAAGCCATAATCCCAAGGTTCAGACTACCTCTAACACTGGGATCAGACAATAGACCAGCCTTAGTGGTTGAGGCGACTCAAGAGCTCATACTGATGTTAAAAGTAACATAAAAATTACATACAGCCTACCACACTCAGAGCTCTGGAAAGGTAAAACACATAAACTGGTTGCTCAAGCAACTGCCGAAAGATATTATCAAGGAACACACTGAGATGGGACCAAGTCCTGTCTGTGGCTTGCCTCCATGTCTGGTGTACCCCACTAAACAAACAGGATACTCCCCTTATAAAACCTTGTTTGGCCACCCTCCCAATTACGAGTCAAGTTAAAAGTGATCTCCGCAAACTAGGAGAATTAACTCTGAGGAGATAAATGCAGGCTGGGAATAGCCATGCGAGGTACCCATAGCAGGGTACAGGAAAAAGTTTAACAGGGCCAACTCACCCCTCTAAACCCAGAGCTCTGTTTGGGCCAAAAGGTAAAATCCTAGCACCTGCAGACCTAGATGGGATGGGCTTCACATTGCAGTCCTGCCTACCCTTACGGCGGCGGCTGGGACTGCAGGAGTGTTGCCTGGATCCAGGACAGCTGGCTGAATCCAGCAGCCCAAGACAGGTGGACCATGTGACAGAGTCCAGAGCAACCCAACTGGCTGATCCTATGGCCATCACCAATAACGACAGCCTTGCTCTAGTCACCCTGGAAGCTGACTAGTCTACCCATGGCAGAGGCGTGAGGACCCACAGCCCTGGCCCAGTCATTCTGGAGATTGCCGAATCGATGCGCAGTGAAAGCTTGAGTCGTGATGGAGTTACAACAGCCACATAAATCTCTTCTCCTTTTTGTTGTAATTCTCCCTCTACCCAGTTGGAAGCCAATCCCCATAACAAACAGATAGCTTCAAAGGAGAGGCATGGAACAGTGAGTTTTGTCCCTGTAAGTGAAATTGTATGATCTCCTGTTCCCGTAACATCCTGATCTATCAAGCAGGGCCACCAAGATACAAAACTGTCACAGCTTGACAAACTACCTTTGTTCTCCGCCTTCCTCCAAGCTGCATGCTGAAGACCAACCCCTTTGACCAAAGGTATACAGCTGGAACCCGTCCTTTGTCCTCCACTTGGTTACTTTGGATTTATCAGCTGAGCCAGTGTACACATAACATGCAGCCCTTCTGCTGTGTTTGCTGTGTACCCCAGAGGTGGGACCACTGTGTGGAAACCATGGGAAGCTCTGGAAACAGGGTCACCCCACATCATGATGCCCAGGGTGCAGCCACCGGTGTGTTTTCAGAGCCTTCTCGAGCTCACACCTCCCAGAGCGCTCCTCTGACGCAATAGGCACCACACTGCATGGGCACAGGCTGCGCAGGGGACCTCTCACTTCCCAGGCTGTAAGGCCCTCAGTGTGTAAGAGCAGTGTTCTTCCTGCACCTCTCGGCCCAGCTTCCAGCCAGCACCAGGTCACAGCAGCTCTTCGATGCACGATTCTTAAATGAATGGCTGGGTGAGTGATGGGGGCTTGGTGGTAAAGGCGGGTGAGGGACAGATGGATGGACCTTTTAGAAAATAAGCATCACTTTGCCCTCTTGTTCCTCATGGCGCAAGGGGACAACAGACATCTTTACTGTGAAATATCTTTTATTTAGCAGCAAAGGACTGAGCTAATAATAGCCAGACCAAAATAAGTGATACGCTCCAGAATCATCAGAGACAAAGCTGGAAGTGTCCACCCTCTAGTGTCCAACGTCTAGCTCCACCTCTGCCTTTCATGTCGTACAGGCCCAGCTGTTTCCAAGGGTGGGCAGGGTTTTCCAAGTTAGGACCAGCAAGGCTCTGACTTGGAGTCACTCCACTTTGCTGCCCCTGTGCACATCTCTTGTTCCTAGCAAGAAGTCTGTGGCACCGCTGGTGCCTTCAGGGTGACACTTTACATGCACATACACTCACAATACAGAGCTTTGCGATGCTCTTAAAAAATATGGTACAGAAAAATAGACTGGATTCAAAATCCACTCACATTATCCAAAGGAATTTCAACAATATCAGTATCACAGGAAGGAAAAAAGGAGTATTTGATTTTTTTATAAGCAATGTTTCAAATTGTGAAAGCAATTTTTAATTTTTTGTCATTTACTTGAGCAAGGAAATTTCCAGTCATTGTGTGTTAGGGAGAAGGAATTGTAAGTTGACAGAGTGTGTCCCAGGCTCTCCTTGCCAGCCTGCCTTGTGGGCGGGTTTGGAATGCTGAAATCACCTCTTTCTCCCTCCAGTGAGATTAGTACTGGGCGGGCGTTTGGCCTGTTTCCTTTGTGTTGTTAACCTTGCCCTGTCTACCCTGGCCTCTCTGCATTCCAGGAAAAGCACCCTACCCCTCCCCTGCACTGGCTAATACACAGTGGCTGGCTTGGAGGGTCTTCGTCCCTGTCGGCTGAGGCACTGGCCTCCCAGCCCCACATCACGCATTACTGGTTGGTCTGTATCTTCTTTCACCTTTCGCCATACCCTCATACGGACAGAGAGGATCTTGGCTCCTGAGGACTGCTGGGCTTGAAGGTCTTCATCAGGGTGCACGTGGGCATTTTTGATAGGAAATCGACACTTTTTAAAGGAAATGCAAATTCAAGCATCTTATGAAGAAATTTTTAAGCATTTTATTTACAAACTACACAAAGTCAATATTTAGCGTTTTCCCTAATAATTTGTATTATTTCACTCATTCTAATCACATGCTATGAACCTGTAATAAAAATTTTCGGGCTGCAGAGATAGCTCAGTAGAATAAACGCTTGCCTAGCAAGCGCTAGGTCCTGAGTTCAATCCCCAGTACTACTACTACTACTAGTAATAATTTTTCGACTAGCCCCATAAATGTCACTCTGTGCAAGACAAGTGTTATTTTCTATGTGTGCTGTGGAATAAAAGAATGTGGGAATATTCTTGGTGGGGAGGGCTCTTTTTCTAACTTAAACTGCTAAAATTCTTAAAACTTTGGTTAAAAATATGAAATTCTAGCAGAGATGTCACATGCATATAATTTAGCACTCTAGAAGGCTGAGATAGGAGATTCAAGTTTGAGACCACCCCCGCAAGCAACTAAGCAAGGCCCTATCTCAAAACAAAAAGTAAAAATGGAGATGTAGTTCAGTGAGAAAGCCCAGAGTTTAACCTTCAGTACTGCAGCAAAAAACAATAAAAAGGGTACATGCTGGCAGTGGGTTAGCTGAGTCAAAGATAAACACCCTTTCAGCTGTAAATTCCCCCCAAAGCCCACAGTGGCAGCCCCGCCCAGCAGCACAGGCCTCTGGCCGCATGACCAACCAGACACCCCTGGGTGTGCCCTGCCGAGGTCTCTCCCAGCTGAGGCACAGACTCACCTCGCCATACTCCGCATTCCCCTGCTTCCCAGAATACTTGAGAAGATGTTTACTTTTCATTTCCAGTCTTATTTCCTCTATTTGCTTTTTTTCTGCTGAGTGGTAGATCCATCTTCAGGCATTTGTTTACAGGAGTTTTTTCTCAGACTGAAAGGCCCTGCAGCTACAAGGGTCAGTCATCCCACCCTGTCCCACAGTGCAAAAGAGGGGCGCTGACATGGGTGGCACAGCCTAGTCTACCGCCTGCCTCATCCCTGTGCGACCTCTGGTGACTAATTTGAAACCACTAAGGAATTAAACCTAACACTTTTCCATGGGCTCCTAACGATGTATTTCTTTAAGCAAGCTAACCCTCCTCTGAAGTTATTTTTTAAAGCTTCTATTTTTATTTCTAACATTTCACATTGTTTTTATTAGATCTTTAATCTGTAAAGAGTTTATAGGTGCACCTGGCAGGGTCGTGAATCTAGCCTGGGCTCCATGCAGGGTGAACGATATGTACTTGCTGAACAGCCCATCCCCTTCCTACACCTTTGTCACTGTGGGGGCATCTGCTGCTCAGTTGGGTTTGGTTTAAAAAGTTATGCTTTGCTCCATTCTTAGATGGCACCAATGGCCATCACCCAGTGAGCACGCAGGTGCATTTTCTTCTAGGTGTTCAGTGTCTGCCCCTCCCCAATTAAAAATGAGGAAAGTGTGTCCTAAGAGCGGTCAGCCAGGGAGCCAAGGTGACAGGAGCAGAGGTAGACAGGCTTCAGTGGTGGGCCCCACACTGAGGGCAGCCCACCACCTGCACTTCTGCCACTGTCCACCCCAGTCCTGGCTCAGCTGCAGAAACACAGAGCAACCCAGTGTCACCCTCTGGGCTCAGCCTCTGGATGTAGCCAGGCTGGACAGCAAGGATACCCCCAACTGACTTGGGAGGAGGCTCAGCAGAGAGGCTACCAGCAGAGGAGGACCAGCTGCCTAACTGGAGGACCCAGTAGGAAAGAAAATGCCAGTTCCCTGGTTAAAACTCAGAAACTATTTTGAGATGGGGACAGCACAATTCTAGGACTTCCAGGTCCAGGATCAGCAAGCACCCACCAAGCTGTGTCCATATTCAGATGGAGGCCCTTGGGTCCTCTGGACCCCAACAGCAGGGTTTGGCCCTGCCTGGTCCTCCCAGCACAGCCTGGGCTGTGCCCATTGAGAGGCTCAGCTGAACTCTCTTAAATAGAAGCATCCACCCGGCAGAGTTCCCAGATGTCAGCCTACATTCCCCGATGACATCTGACTTGTGACCGTACTACAAGCAACCAAGACACTGGCTCCAGGCTGTGGGATGAGCAAACCTGTGCTCTACGAGGCAGGACTGGACTGGGATCAAATTCCAGTGCACCTCACAACATCCATAGGACTGAGGGTCATCTGGGAACACTGAGAGGTGCTTCGGGAGCCACTGCGAGGGTTAGAAGAGTCAAGGCCAGAAGCTGGCACAGGGCAGAGAGCAGTGAACAGGCATCTTTAAGGAGAGGCAGTGCCTCCGGGCGGTAAGAACTGCACTTGACAACAATTGCATCCCTGCCTTTGCCAGTGGAGCAGAGACCCTAAAAGTCTGTGGTTCCTTTCCAGAACACTGCCCTTAGAACACAAGCTGGAGGACACGTGCTGTACCAAGGTGGCTCGGTGAATGCTATGTGGCCGTCAGAGTTCAGAGTTAGGTGAGGAGGCCTGAGGCTTCTCCCCACTTCCTCTACCAGGTCCTGCAAGTCCTTCACTTATCTGAACCATGGAAGGAAGTAATGGATGCCTAACCCACTGCAGGAAATCCAACACACTTGGGGCCGAAGCACAGCTGGGGGAGCGAGCTATGCACGCTGACTGTGCCGCTGTCTTCAGTCACCTGCTAGCCACCAGCACTTGGGTTTTCAGGGGCCATGGGCAGATGTAGGCTCGCCCCCAGCCTTCCTGTGTGCAGAGCTGAGTGCCCAGGTGCGAGGGAATCAGAGCTGCTACCCCGCAGAGCACACAAAGGCCCACTAAGCACAAGCATCCTCTGGAGAATGGAAGTGGTGCACGGCTGTCGTGCCCACAGCCGCTGACACAAGCAAGGCTGTAGGCATGGGCATGATGGAAGAAGAGCCCCGGCTGTGCCTTTGAGACCTGGCCAGGGACAGATGCTTCAGTGAGCCTGGGCTTCTCATCTGGAAAGTGGTAGACAGTCAATAAAGTGAAATATGCGCACACCATCTGTGGCGTAGGAAAGCGGCAGTTGCTGTGTCTGCGTGCTCGCCACTGGCCACAAACCTCAGGATGACAGAGTTCATCAAAAGGCTGCTGTGGGCTGTGGCCAGGTACAGACTGCTGGGCTCTCCATCCAGGATGAAAGGGATTTCCTGACCTGGCTTTGCTGTCCCTCATTCTTTTCATAAGCACGCACTTCTTCCTCCATCCATAAAGATGAGGACATTTTTCTGCAGGTTTCAGAGCCAGGGCTACATGCCCGGGCCCTGTGAGAACCCCAGCACCCTCCTCCTCTTGACTCTGACCCAGGTCAGCTCTGCGCTCTCCAGATGAGCCTGCCTTCCCCTAAAGGCCTTAAAGTTGCTTACTCACACCAAAATCCACAGCTCAGGGTGTCCAGCCAGAAGTAAGCCTTCTTTTCATGGGCAATGAGGCAGTGTCCCGGAGCAGGAAGGGGCCTGTATGCCTGGCTGGGCCTCTACAGCCTGTGGCTTAAGCCAGCCCGATCCCCCACCTGACCCTGTGCAGAGACCCTGAGGCACCTAGGCCAGGAGGGGTGTGCAGTGTCAGAAACAGACTCCATAGCTCACTGTACAAATGGGTCACCAAGCCGGGGTATGGCCTTGGACCCACTTACCAAGCCCAAGTTTGAGCAAAGGTTCTTCTCAGCACCCACAGCCCCCAGCTGACTGCCTGTGGCTGAGGTGCCTCAGAGGGTACCACGTGTTCTCTGTCATGAAGCCTGTAGAGGACAGGTCCATTCAGAGAAGGCCAGGGTTGGGGGCACCTAATGAAGGTCCTGTGCTCCCCTTCCCAGGATGTGATTATGGACCTGTATTTCCAAAAGGCTCCGTGGGCTGAGCTTGAGGCTGTGAGGGTAAACGTCATGTCTTTATCTGGCCTATGAGGGGTTCGTCCAGCAAACACTGATTTCAAGTCTACTGTGTTCCAGGTCTTGTGCTAGCGTGTGGGTGTCAAGGATTAACGGTCAGCCAAGCTCTCCAAGCTCTGCCTACCCCTGCCTGGTGGCCAGGAAGGAGCCCACCTTCTACTCACCATCATGCGTCCTCGGCTGGTGAGAGCACTGAACAGAGTGTTCTTCCTCACACAATGTGTCAGCCCTACAACCTACCTCCCAGGACCACCGGGCACTTATGGAAGTGTCCCAGTGAGGGGGTCCCTGGTTTTGGCCTGGCAGCCCTTGGATATTGAGTCCCACTCCAGAAAGACAGTGCGGGGTCATGCACTTTGCCCTCAGGTGCCCAGACCTGACTCTTCCAGGCTCTGTCTCTACTGTGTGACTGTTATCTACGTACTCCAGGGTGTCGGCTACAATCTGGGGATGCTGACGGAAATACCCAGCCTAGGCTGGGATGCGATGACTAAACGAGGTAATTGAAGAGGAGAGGGTTCGCAGAAATGATCCTAGTAAGCCCTAAACAATCATTTAAAGTCTTACAATCCAAAGGATAAGAGTTGAACAAGATTTGTTTCTATCTCTCCTTGTGTATGTCTTTAGAAAATCCAAACACTCACTCTGCTGAGCTGGAATTACAAGGAACTGTAAAAATCACTAACCCTAATGCTAGCCCTAACCCTACTCCCTATCCTACTGCCTAACCCTAACCCATCTCTGCAGAATGCTGCTACAGCCCTAAGCCCAGCAGATCTGTCCTCCCAGCATCACGGGCCGCAGGGTTCTCAGCATTTGTTTTACACAGCCACAGACCCGGCCAGCTTCTTCTCCAGAAAGAGGTGACAGACCTTGACTGGGGCCCCTCCCTCCATGCTGCGGACCCCTGCCTGTGGCCCTGTGAGCTTTCTCACTGTGCTTAAGCCCAGAACTGACAGTAGGTGCTGAGTCTCCTGTAACTACAACCTCATGAAAGTGCTCTGGGACCTCAAACCCCTCCTAAAACAGCAAGGGTCTTGGGGGGACATTCACTCCTTGTTGCCCTTAAGTTCCTATCTACATGAAAGGAAACAGAAGCACCAAGAGAGGCTATCTGAGGCCAGGAAGAGAGGACTCAGCCAGGGCCAGAAGCCGGGCATTCGGTGCTGCTAGAACCATGCTTTCCAACCCCACACGCAGTGGGGTCCTGGGCCATCACCCTCAGACAGCCAGGGGGAACAGCGCTGATGCAGGACCCAGAGGCCCGGAGGGAACATGAGGCGCATGCTGCTCTAGAACACACTTCTGTCCGTGCTGAGGCCCAAGACCCCGATGCAACCACGGTGCCATCTCAACCCAAGGCTACATCCACTCCCTAAGGAGAATCCTAATACCGAATTGTAGCGAAAATAAATAATTACTTTTTTGGTTGAGATGCTGTCCACTGTCTATTCATTTCAGGAGAGAGAAGTGTTTTCAGCCATGGATTTTCACCGCAGCTCTGTGTGTTCACATAGGGACAGTTAGACTTTGGTACACATCACTCAATTACTGCCATTTGCCACCTTAACAGAAATTTACTGAATCTGATTTGGCATAAGCAATTATGAGTTATAAAGGATCAATATGAGTCAACAATAAAATACACAGTCATCCTTAACGTAATGTAATATAAGTTAGTGCCACAAAATGTTCTACAGTACAGTTCCTAGACCCTGAAAAATACAAAAGCATTAAGCAGGAAAAGGACAGAGCAAATGTCTGTGTGTACCAGATGGAAATTTCTGGGCCCGCTTTTCTCCAAGAAGAATCCCTCTAACTGCAAAGCTGTACAGCTGTCTTCTCAGCTCCATCTGCACAGGGAAGCCTCAGGAGTGAAAGTCGCCACCCAGCTGCAGCCCTCCTTGGGAGACCCCACACTCAGCACAGAGAGCACCCCCAAAGGAGCAGGGTCTAGGGGTTCTGCAATGGTATAACACTGCCTGATGTGCACAAGGCCCTGGGGTTCTGCTCAGACAGCAACAGGAAAACAAAACAGAAAAAAACCCTGGCAGGTAAAGGACGCCCTCCCCTCTACAGATTGCATGCCGGGGCAGGCGCGCTCCTCAGGGCTCACGGGCCAGCAGTGCTTTGCTTGCTCCACACACAGCAGGAGCAGCATGCTGTCCCATCGTAGCTGCAGGGCCTGGGCTCCCACGCTGTGAGTGCCAGCCACCCACCCTTATCAGTTCTCCGTCCAGCACTGACAGTCACAAAGCTGGGCTGGAAAAGTGATAAGGGGACGTGGCTGGCTAGCACCGGCAGGAAGCTTCCCACGTTGGGACGACGCTGACGCTGACGCTGTCCCACCCAGCCCCTCAAATCCCACCATGCTCCAGTTTCCTCAATCCTGGCAAAGGCTCTTTTTGGTCACAGAAACCCAGAGCAGCTGTGGAGAGTGGTGAATTCTTTACATCTTTTACAAAGTCAATTAAAAATTATTTTACATTTTGAAATTAGCAAATGCCCCAAGCCAGGCGAAGTCATTACCCAATGGCCCTGGTGGTTTTGAGGCCCAGGGTCCAGCAGCTCCTGTTCCTCCTGGGTCTGCGCTGAGCTGGCTCCCATCTGCCATTCATAAAGTCCCGACAAAACTCCTCCTCCAGCGGGGATTGGTTCTGGGGCTGGGCCCAGTCCAGGCCCTGCGGCATGTGTTGCAGCTGGATGTGTCCCTGCACTGCTGGCCCTGATGCGATTAGGCCAGGGTGGAGCCGGCCTGGCAGAGAGTGGTTCTCAGGCCCCGTGCTCACTGCCCACCCATCCGATCTCAGCTGACTCAGGCCCAGAACCTCTGAAAGCCTGGAATCTTGGTTTGCAGAGACTTAGCATGAGCCTCGTGTACTGGGATGAAAAGAAGGCAGCTTGCAGATTTTAGGAATGGGCTCGTCCTCGTTTGCCTCCTGCAAATCTTGTGGCCGCGTGGCCTGAGTCTGTCTGAGCAGAGGCCTCCCAAGTGAGGCAGAGACAGCTGTGCTTTATTTTCTAGGTGATGCAAAAGCCCCTAGCTGCAATCCCTTGTGCAGGAGGCACTGTTCTTGCTTATAACCCTGGACAGCATCCCTGAGTGACTTGCCCTGTGAAACTAATGAAACATTCTAAGTTGTGGTTACACTGTACAGACTAAGGGAGGATGTGGGAAAGATCTGCACACATCCAGCACAGATACAACTGTTTTTCTAACTATTTCCAACCCACCCTGGCTGAATCTACCCAAATGGAACCCTGAGGTGGAGAAGAAAGACTCTATGGCCACCCAGGATTGCTGTGAGGATTAAAGGAGAAACCAGTGGGAAGAGCTTAAGTCAATCCCAGTTGGCTTCTTCCTGGTTTTACAGCCAGTAGCAAGTCTGTTGAACTCCCCAAGTTTCAGCTCAATATTCTGCATTAATAGGCCTTAAGAGCCATCCCAAAGGGTTTTGGGGAGAGGTCAAGAAGTTGATCTTTGCAGCTGTGTGACCTGATTTTAAATCTGGACCCTCACTGACTGACTGAGTCTCTGAGGCTATGACAGAGCTCAGAATGTGGGAAGCTGGCGCAAGCCACCACTGAGCACCCCTAGAACTGCTATTGTGTCACTGGCAGCATTGCCAGGCTCATGGACAGTGGCCTTGATGCAGGAGGAGGTGCCCACCCAGGGGCCTCTGTTGCACTTGTCCCCAGAGCACAGCTCCGCCCTACATGCAGGTGGCTTCCCTGGAGCAGGCAGGTGAGCTCTGTCCGTGAGCCCCTGTTCCTGAAGAGACCAAAAAGTGAAACTGCCACAGCTGCTGACTCTGGCGAGTGAAGTCCCCAGCACAGGGTGCCATCAGAGACATGGCCTTGAAGCAGGAAGTGAGCTCCGTAACAGGCGAGGGGTTCTGTGAGCGACATCAGGTGGGGCTGGCTGGCTTTGCTGTGAGCGCTTGCCAGGACCGCGGGTTGGACTCGGCTCTGACAGCGAAGATATCGGCAGCCACCCCTTCATTTTACAGACCAGCAATGTTGGAGTTACCCCAGGTCCAGCCGTTGGGGGTGCAGCTCTCCCCTGTAGGGCTGTGGGGTCCAGCTGTGCCAGGTGAGAATAAGCTGTGGCTTGTTCCCTTTTCTTTTGAAGAGAAGAACTGCAGCCATCTTTTCTACGAGAAGGTACAAAGAGCAACGCTTCTATCTTAGACTCTAGCCCACCCTTGGTGGCTCTGCCCCTTACCCTGAAATCACGAGAAGTGCCTGAATTTGGGGAACCTAGCTGTGCCCAAAGAGCAGCTCTGCACTAGCTAGCCAAGGACTTCCTGTCCTCGCACCACCAGCAGCCTTCATACACCTCCAGGGAGCCAGTTGGGACAGACTGCGAGCCTCTGGCCCGGCCAGTGGGACGGTGCCCACTGCTCCCTGAGCATCTGGGCTGAAGCCCCCTCCCGCCCCTCAGCACCCAGGCCACCTCCTGTCCCAGTGCCTTTCTGCAGAAGCGAACTTCGGGCTTCGCCTGGCTCAGTCCTCGTGCTTGCTCTCTGAGTGTGCTCGTGCCAACAGTCTGAGTCCAGGGCCCATTTCTAATAAGAGCCATGTCTCACGGTATCCACGACTGCTGTGACCTGGCCTTCATGACACTGGCCTCAGTCTCCGTAAGTACCAGCAGCACAAACTTGGGCTGGAGTGCTGGGTGTCCAAACCCTTGCCTGCTCGGCACCCCAGAGAGGCAGACACACGCTGTGCTTCAAAGGCCCCTCCTCATCTGCTTGCTTCCTGGACCTGGTGTCTGAATAAGATCAATCACTTAATGAGACATTTCTTATAACCACTCCATTGAACTGACTTGCATGGGCTTTTAAAATTCAGTAGGCATGGAGAAGGCCATTTGCCATTCTTTTTACTTTTTATTTTGAGAAACTTCATAAATTACCCTGGCTGGCCCTGAACTGACAACCCTTTGTCTCAGCCTCCCTAGTAACTGCGATCACAGCTGTGTGCTCCATACCTGGCTCAGAACAGCCCTTTACTTGCCCCTCAGGCACTCCCCTCACCATTCCTGGCCCTAAAACTCTTTTCCAAACCTACTGAAGCCCATTTTTATGATCACACCCCAACTAGGACCTACGGCACTTGCAAGGAGCTTTTTCTCCTAAAACTGTTATCAGCAATGGGGGCAGGGGGTCCCACCTGAGGGACATCTGGCCCCTCTACCCCACATGGCCAGACACCTGTCAGCCTTCCTTCTCTTTTTGTTGTTTCTTCATGGCTGTTCACTAAAATACATTCTAAATCCACTAAAGTAAAAAGTGTCATCCTACTTAAAACACTTTTTTAGGAAGCAGCTCTGTTGAAAGTTTCAACAGCCCCTTTCTACAGAATAGAAAACAAATTCAGAGACCCAGTGCAGTCCCAGCACTTAGGAGGCTGAAGCAGGAGGATAATCAAAAGTTCGAGGCCAGCCTGGGCTGCATAGCAAAGACCCTGTCTGGGGAGGGGGGGAAGACAGACAGACAGACACAGAGAGAGACAGAGAAAGAGAGACAGAGAGGCAGAGACAGAGACAGACACACACACAGAGAAAGAGCACACAAAAGAGAGAAAGGAAAGGCAAAGAAAAGTAAAAGAAGAGTGAAGGAGGGAGGGAGGAAGAAAGGATAAAGAAAAGGAAATGAAAAGAGAAGAGAGGAGAGAGAAAAGGAGAGGAGAGGGGAGGGAAGGGGAGGGGAGGGGAGGGCAGGGCAGGGGAGGAGAGGAGAAGAGAGGATATCCCAAGAGGTCCAGCTGCTTGCTTGCACAAGTCTTCAGAATCCCTGGGATGAGAACGCAGATGCCTGTCTCCCCACTTCCCCAGTACACAACATGGAGTGTGAACAACCTCCAGCACCTCTCACAGAGATTTCAGGTCATGCCTGGCTTCCAAAGCCAGTTCCCACTCAATAGCCCCCTAACCAAGGGCAGCTCTGATGTCATTGGGGTGGGGAGAAGGAGGGTGAATAATGACTTATGAGCAGAATTGCTTGGTGTCAAGCTGTGCCCTGCCCATCCTTGGGCACCTGGTTATTCCGTGGGTCCTGCTCCCCTGTTTTCCCCAACTCCTGGTTCCCATGAAGAGTGTGGGTTGTGAAACCCCACCCTCCTGGCTCTCAGCTGGATGGCCTGTCACATTAGCTCTTCATCTCCCCTAATCCTCTCTGCCAGCTGACTGGTTCCCCCACAGCTGTCCGCATGCCTGCTAACTCATTCCTTCTGGGCGGTGCTGGGTGACTGCATGGTTGAACCCCATCTCTAGAAGTAACCCAGACCTACTAGGCCCTGTCTGGGGACATCAGATAGCCAGGCAGAGGAAGGAAGTACAGGCTGGCAAGCCCCTTCCTGCAGGTGTTGCGGCTTGGCTTGGGCCTCTGTCTCCTCCCTGGACTCCACTGGGCAGGGCTCTCTTCCCTGTTTAATAAGCGAAGGAATGCTCCCAGGGTTTGGTTTCCTCTTTGAGCTGAAGGTGCCCTGGGCTCTGTCTCACCTGCAGACCTGCGTGTTTTCACCCTCAGACTGCATCCAGCAGCAAAGGCTAGCAATGCCCGCACAGTTCTATTATGAAACAGGATAAACATTAAACAGGTTAAGCCTGCCCTTGGAAAGCTGCAGGCCAAGGCTGATATCCAGTCCTGGCCCTGCTCTCAGCACACCTTGCTGAATTGAGGCCGCAAGTCGGGATGACTGCAGCCCTCCCAAGTCCTGCTTGGTGTAGAGGGCTCCAGACAAAGCTGCTCCCTCTGAGCCCAGTGCTTGGGCAAGGCCAGGGCTCTGGACTTGGCCTGTCACTGTGCTCTAGTATGAGGCTAACAAGAGCCAGTGTGGACATGGAAATGGGGCTGGGATGCTTTAACCAAGCTCAGCACAGGCTCATGAGTTTATCCGTGCTCAAGGCTTAGGCATTAAAGAAAAGGAACTTGTTTTACATTGGGATGATTCCAGAAATTCCTGGTTGCAAGCAAAAACATGGAGCAAGAGCCCAGAGCCAGAGACGCCCATCCAAGCTCAAGATGCCCAGCAGAGGCCAGAGGATGGGGCATTCGTGCTAGGCCTGGCAGAGTGGAACAGATCGAGAAGGGGCCCAAAAGCCAGTGAGAAGACGCTTGCCCTCTCTGGGAGCCTGGCACGAGCAAGGATGTGGCCTGGCATTTGCCACACCCCAAGTCCTTTGCATGTTCTTTGTGTCCTCTGCTACAGGACACACTGCTGAGTTTTCTCTATTCTGTCCACTGCTGCTTCCAGAGTAGCCAGGGCAGAGGCTGCAGCCAGCAGACGCCAATGAGTGGGTGAACGAGGAGAGGCTGTCCCCCAGAGGGGCCGTTGGATATGAATTTTTGTTAGAACTCTACTGGTCTACCTTAACACTTACAAACAAAATAAAAGGCAAGTTTTCAAGTTTTCTGTCTTTTCTTGGTGGGCCAGCAAGGTAGCCCCAAATGACCCTGATGTTGCCAATCTCTGATGGTGTACCCCTGGAGAATCAGTGTGAGGTTCACCCTGGGCACCTGAGAGACCAAACAGAGAGTGGACAGACCAGTTCAGAGAGGCAGCTTCCAGGAGGGTGCCCAGGCTGCCAGGGTGCAGGACGGCATCATTCTGAGACTCGGTCACATCTCAGATCTGTGCCTGCTTCTGCAGAAGAGACAAAAATCAAGGCTTGAAGTTGCTTTGTGGAAGTCTCCACTCACGAGACCTTGCCTCACCACCACCTCGCTGTGAGCCAGCGCACTGCGGTGGTTGTGTGATGCCTCTTTCCTCGCGTGCCTGGCACTCAGAGCTCCACTCCGAGAAGGCTGCCCTCTCCTGACAGTTCCCCTGGCCTCCAGGCCCCCTCCTATCCCCACTCCCAACCCTCAGGGCTCCACCCACCGACCTGGCCCCTCCTCTCTTCCCTAGGTGGTCCCTAATGTCCTCCCACGGGAAGGAAGCTCAGCAGTGTCTGTTTCAGACCAGCAGAACCCGAAGCTGACCGCTTGCTGCTGCTCTCTAACCCCACGCCTGCCCAGTAGGTGCAGATGTGAGCCTGAAGGGACAGCCAGAGGACGGTCAGCTCCGTCCTGCTCGCGGTGCTCCGCCCTCTCCGGCCTTCGCAATCCTGTCTTGGTCCCGGGTATTTTACACTTTGCTCTCCAGCCCTGAGTCCTGAGGGCTCTGCCTACAGGTGAGCTCTCACAAACAATTCTGCCAGGGAGGCACTGTCTGCTCCTACGGTGGTGCAGGCCCTGCGCAGGAGAGGAAGCTGCCTTGGCTGTCTGCATCTTCACCTCTCTTTACCAGCGCTGGCTCTGGGTCTGGACTGATACCAAGGCTGAGTCGCAGACAGGCACCCAGGAGGCGTGCAGGGCCCTGGAGGGGGACGGTGGGTCCTCCCTTGCTCTTCTGTTTCCACCACTGCTCTCAGGGACAGCTGCCTGGCTGCAGGTCTGAAGCAACAGAACCTCGCATGGGCCAGAGCCTCCAAAACTGGGAGCTGTGGTGTCTTATGTGTGGATTATCTTGGATAGTTTGCTACAGTGCTGGGAAGCTGAGCAACACAGGCATCCAAGCTCCACTCAGGTCCTCGTCTCTGTGCCTGGGCTCTCCCCTCAACCTCCTCCCAAACTCCATAAACCTGTCCAGTGTCGTGTGACTTCTTTTTTATTGATTGATTAACGAATTGTGCTAGGGATTAAACCCAGGGCCTTGGCACTGAACTACATTCTCAGGCTTTTCTCAAAATTTTTTTGAGACCGTGTTTCTCCAAGTTGCTAAGTTGTACAGCTTGCTTGAGCTTGTGAGCCTCCTGTTTCAGCTTTCCAGAGTGCTGAGATCACAGACACGCTACTATACCTGGCTGGCATGTGATTTCAACATGGAAAGGCCTTCAAGTACCTTTCTCCTATTTCCAGCATCTTGCTAAATAAAACATTTCCTTTTAAGCCAATACACTGTCCATTTTGCTGACCATATGGAACATCAAAGCACTCCTAAGTAGGCTCAGCGCACACAGGATCTCTCACAGGACAAGTTTCATGTGCCTAGAACACAGCGAGCAAGCAACAGTATCCCAGGCTGCATGGTAGGAGCAGCTGCTGCCAAAGCCTTTACCATGTCCTCCGGCACCACCTGTCATTTCCATATGCACTCGACAGTCGCCTGCAGCTCCCACCCTGCGCTGCTCCTTGGCTTGTGGAGGGAAGAGGGGTGTGGGGTGGACAACTTATCTCTCTTGAGGGACTGCACCCTGAGGTCTCCTGAGGAGTTCCCAGCAGGACTGAGTAGAAGGGTGCACACTAACACACACTGCTCGGGGTGCTCTGGAGATCAGCACAAAGAGAATGTGCATGCAATTGTAGGAGAGAACTGGCAGACTAGTTTACAGTGTCAGACACTGATGGCCCTCCAGAAACCAGTGACAAGGAAACTAGTCCCAGAAACTGGAAGCCTCAGAACAAGGGGGACCAAGAATCCAGCCCCAGGCCAAAGCCGAAGGTCTTGAAGCTCCCTGTAGATTTGCAGGTGCAAGTCCACATTCCAAGGATGAAGTCTGGAGTCTGATGTCTGCAGGCAAAGGTAGCTGCAAAAGTAAAACCAAACCAAACAAACTCCATGTCCTCTAGAAGAGTCCAGTGTCACAGCCTTCTATCTTTGTCTTCTCTTTATTCCTCTCAGGCTCCCAAAGTTACAGAGGTCCACAGTTACAGTTCCATGTTTGAGGAGGTCACCATGCCCCTGCTGGTCCTCTGTGGCTACACTGGTAGTGGCCAGTGCTCCAGTGTCTCTCAGTGCCTGAGCCTAAGCAGCCAAGACTGACTGTCAGGATCGCCTCTTCTATCTCCTGCACTTTCCTCACTTGAGTTTTAAGTAATCTGCTCATGCAAGTCTTTGTCAAAGGATCTACTTCTGGAAACTCCTATTTTAAAGCAACCTCCTGCCACTTAAATCCTTGTTTAGGCTAAATACATGTGATACTTCCCCCAAATTCACCCTCTGAATCCTCACCTCTCAGGGCGAAGGCATGAGAACATGGGGTTGTGCAAGAGTGGCCAGGGCACAGCCAGGATCAGTGCCCTTATGCAGGAGACCCAGAGAGACCCCCTCGAAGCACACAGCAAGACAGTCCTGTGGGGGACAGCGTGGGCGCCGTGGCCTTGACTGCGTAGGCCTCTAGAGCTTGAAGAAGGACTGTGACTTCGGACTGCCCAGCTCATGGTGCCTCGGGACTGCAGCCTGAACATCCAAACAGAAACCTTGTTTGCCAAGAGCGTGGCGCAGTCGCCTCATTTACAACTGGGAAGGGAAGGAGGCCATGAGATGATCGTTTCTGCCCACAGGGCACATGTTTGCAGCTCAGAATGATCACGCTTACTGTAGGGAGCACCGGCTCGCTGTGATTCTGCCTGCCCTTTAGCCTCTCTATCTCCAGCAGCAGATTCCTTTGTTTGTCTTACAAGGCCTTGTACAGTCAGCATATGTACAGCTCAAAAACCTGACTCACCAGCCTAGGAACACATAGAACACATACAATTGTGCTAACTCCAGGCACACTTAGATACACCGTCCATACCCTCTCTCTGTCTCTGTACAATTTACATCTGTGTCATTTGTATCATCTATACATATCTTACCTATAATCTATATAATTTTAAGACAACAAAGTCTTGGAGTAGAGACCCTGAGGCTTTCTGTCACAGATTCAGAGCTGTGACGTCTTCTGATCTGTATTGTGTATGAGACATCTGAAGACCTTAAAATAGAAATCCTTTCCTGAAGCCCCATCACCACCACCAGTGGGTGAGTGCAGAGCCACAGCAGAGACTCTAGGCTGGCAACCCTCAGGTTCCATTGCCAGGTTGCTGTGGAAGGATTGTAGAGATAACACCACATCCCAGTGCAGTCGCCAGGTACATCCAAACAGAAAACTGAGTCATAACATTTCCACAGTCTCCCTGGAGCTGTGCAGGAGCTTGAAGTCAAAAGATCAGGTGTCAGACAGCTGCAAAAGCACATGTCCAGCAGCAGTCAGTTCTCAAAGCAATTATCCGGGCAAGTCAGTCCCCAGGAACCGGGCCATGATGAAGATCACCTCAGCAACAGCCACACCTCCAGATCACCTCAGTCTCGCTCAAGGGTAGGTTTCTGCAGAGAACAGAAAGCATTAATGTCAGCTCAGCAGCCCATCTTTAAGAAGGGCCACACCCAGTCCAAAAAGCTCTGTCCTAAACACCCATATGTTTTGTAACATTTGACACAAAATAAGGTAAGGGAGGCTCTCTAGATACAGTGTGGGCTTCTCTAACAGGCAAAGGGGCGTGGCGCAGGGGCAGGCTCCACAAAGCCCAGCCCTCTGTGCTCCTGCAGGCCCCTCTGCTTTGTCCTTTGGTGCACACACGCAGACCTCCACAGAACAGCATCCTTCCCTACAGAGCACAGGAGCTGTTTTTAGAGCTGTGAATCTGTCTGCATTCAAGCAAAGCATTTTGATTATGCATCGTGAAGGTGAGATGGAACAAGCAAAAATCACCTTTAGTCCAGGCCCCAGATCCCTCCGCAGCCTGTATGCATGTGCAGCCCAGGTGTGGAGTGCGAGCTGCTTGGCAGGCCTTGTGGGGGAAGCTCAAGCATGCACTGTGGTGCTCCTTCTCTTCCATTCTGCAATGTCCCTCCCTGTCATCCCTCCCCAGGAAGAACGCAGACAGAACAGCAGGTGCAAAGGCCTCCCTCCACTATGTATATGTGACTAAAGCCAGGATTACCAGGATGGCCCTACGAGAGATCCGGTTGGCTAGGTCATGGTGCGTCTTCCATCCTATGTGAACCCAATTTCCAGATGAACTGGGTTTGAAAATGACTCTATGAATGCTTAGCCACTGGCCTCATCAACATTCTCTCCCTAAGACAGAAGGACTGTATTGGAGAAAAGGAAGAGAAAGTCCCAGCTTGGCGGCTGAGGCAGAGGAGGCAGCCCTCCTGCTAACTCCTGGACTGGGAGTCTGCTGTATGGCCAGGCTGTTGGCGAGAGCATGTCCAGGAAGCCCAGCTGTTCATGGGAACCCAGCCCAAGCCTCAGGGAGCAGCTCAGTGCCAGCCACCACCTGACTGCAGCCCCCTGAGGACCCCTGAGTGAGCACCGCCAGGTGGGGCTGCTCCACTCACACCAGACAGGGCCATATTCTTGAGATGGCCCAAGTGTCCTTTGGGGATGGATGTTACATGATAATACACAGAGAGAACCTTTGTCAGGGTCACAGCACAAAGGAACCCTGACCTGAGACCTCAGAGAGGGGCTTTGACTCTGTCCTGGGGATGTGGCTCTGACTGGGCTTTGAGGTGTGGCTGTGAGAAGCCCAGAGCCCTTTCCTTCCCTGCCTGGAGCCCTCATATGGACTGTGCAGTCATCCACCCTCACAGAGCTCAGGCGTCTCCCAGCTAACAGCCCCAGGGCGTCAGGCCCCCCGGCAGTGGCTGCTGCGGACAGCTCAGGAGACCCCTCTCCTGCTTGTCTGCCTCTTGTCTTTCTGGGAAGTGTCCAGCTTCCACTCTTCCTGGTGGCCGTCTCCACCTCTGTGATTGCGCCTGCTAGCATTAGGTCTGAAGGGCTGCACCTTGGTGCCTGCCCCGCGACACAGCCCTCTGGTCCCTACGGTCCAACACACTGGTTTCCCCTGCCTGCCTGGCGTTCTCCACCCACCTGGCCTCAACCTTCACTTGAGTAGTTACAATAACGCCCAGTCCTGACCTTCAGCATCTGGGCATGTGACCTTGTTTGGAAACAGAGTCTTTTCAAACATAATTAATGCCTAAAGATCAGCCTGCTAGACAGAGGAGGGGGCTGGTGTCCTTAGGGGGTAAGGAGAGGGAGATTTGAGACCCAGGGTAAAGGCCATAGGCTGATGGAGGCAGAGATGGGAGGGGGATGCTGCCAGCGGAAGACAGAAGTGCCAGCGGCCAGGAGAAGCAGCAGTGGCCTTCCCCTGGGACCCTCCCAAAGGAAGCTGCCACAGTAGCCCTTTGATTTGGAGCCTCTGGCTCCAGGCCTAGGAAGAATCATTTCTGCAGTTAAACTGCCTTTCTGGGGCCACGTGTCCACTCAGTGCTTATGGGAAAAGATGTCAGCTTCCCAGGTTGTGCTCATTGTTCCCCCTCAGCCCTCAGGAAAGCCTGCTGGCAGTGGTTTCTCTGCTGTGCCTGAGGAACAGAAGACAGGGCCTGAGGAGCAGGGCACCAGGTCCCTCTCTCCTGAGATAGGGTGGCCCTTTGAAGGGCTAAGCCTGCACATAGCTTGGGGTCATGAGCATCAGGGTGGCACAGCCTCGACCAAGACTCCTTGAACACACAAGGGCTGCACCTTCCAGAACCTTGTGAAGGTAGGACATCTGTGTCCACAGCAATGGCCCTAGAAAGTCCCAGTCCTTTCACTCCAGCAGTTAAAAGGAATGTGACCTGCCAAGTGTGATAGCACATGCCTATAATCTCAGCATTTGGGAGGCTGAGGCAGGAGGATTGCTGTGAGATCGAGACCAACCTGGGCTTCAAAGTGGGCTCAAGGCCGCACAGCGAGACCCTGTCTCAAAAAGACAAAAAGAAAAAAAAGAAAATAAAGTGGCCTTATTCTGTAACCATAGGCTGGTGAAGCCCAAGAAATCCAAGATAGTGAATATGCCTGCAAGGTTTCCCCAGTAGCCAGGAAACAACACCCCAGAAAAGCTGCAGGAGCCAAGCGAGGAGCACAGGGTACCCAAGGATGCCCACGGCCACCCCTCCGCCTCCTGCCGCCCCCGTCCCACTCTTATCCCCCTCCTCCCCATCCCTTCTCTTCTCTCTGCCTTCTCCCCATGCTTCCACTGCTCAGCTCACCTGGCTCCTCTCTGCTCCTCCTGAGGAGGACGGGCAGCAGCAAGCACGTCCCCAGGCTCCTGCAGCAGCAGCAGCGGTGAGTAGAGACCCTTCCAGCCCTGGTCCCCACCACTAGGGCTGTGTTGCTGCCAGTGCCAGGTGAATCCACAACTCACTGGGCTGACATGCTTCTGAGAGTGGTGATTTCACTAGGGCAGGGTGCGCAAGCCTCAGCTGTCCCCTGTGAGCCAGGACACTTGGTCACCCAGCTCTGAAGATTGCTCAGTGTCTCCTTACACAGAGGATAAAGCCACAGGCTCAGCAGGAGAAGTGCGGGGTGCTGCAGGCCTGGGAAGACACCTGCTGTCCTGCCCGGGGTTGCAGTGTCATCTGAGAGCCTGCCTGTCAGGCTTTGATGTGAAGCTAAAGCATTTGTTTTTCTTCCTTAGGAACTGAATATAATGCTTAAAGAATTATTAGTGTTATTAGCAGTATATCACACCAACAAGACAAAGAAAGAATAAAAGCATGAAGGCAAGGCGTGGTGGTGCACTCTTATAATCTCACTAGGGAGGCTGAGGCAGGAGGGTCCCTGCAAGCTTGTGGTCAGTCTGGGCTACATAGTGAGTTTAAGGCCAGCCTGAACTACACGGTGAGACCCTGTCTCAACCAAACCAAGACAAAACAAAATGAATAAAAACATACAATTTTATTCACAAATGGCAAAAAGACAGCTCATAAAATCCAATGTCTACTACCAATAAAAAATATGCTCTGTGCACTAAGATTAGAAGAACATTTTCTTAAAATAATAAAGGTATCTATCTCAAAATACTGATCAGGGGGCTGGGGAGATGGTTCAGTAGAATAAGCACTTGACTGGCAAGCACAAGGGCCTGAGTTCAATCTCCAATTCTGCCAAAATAAATTAAAATAAAATAAAATTAAAAAATAAGAAAAAACTAATCAGCATGAAATTTAATAAATGATGGAATAGTTACCGAACATGAAGACCACCCCAAGAGCCCTTCTGGCCCGACTGTCTTGACCGTTGCTCTGGAGTCCTGGCCAATGCAGTAAAGGAAGCAAGACACGAAATCGTAAGAGGAGATGGCGACGCTGCGTGCTGCTCAGGCAGGACCACTCCCTGGAAAAGATCTGTTAGAGGTTAGTGAAGTGAACCATCACATAATCAGCTCGTAAATCTCAGCAACACCCTTAAACATTATCTATACTCTTCTAGAAATACGGCTTATATTTAATATGAGTATGTATACATACGCACACATTTGTACATGGACTTATATTTGAAAATGGACATTACTAAAAATACACTTTTTAAAAAGTCATAAAAAGAGAACTTCCTAACACTAGTGACACACAAAGACATAAAAATGTGACCAACTGCATCCCATCTGATGACCTCCTGGATGACGCTGCGGCTTTTGAGAACCTAGAAGTATCTGGAAAGTGATTTCAAATTTAGAAGCTTCTTTATTTTAAAGAATCTTTTAAGAAATGCTTTACTTCTGGGGGTTGGGGAGATAGCTTGGTGGTCTAGCGCCTCCCTGGCAAGCTCAGGGACCCCAGTTCGATCCCCAGTACTGCGTGCTGTGCTGGCCCGGAACCCTGGGCAGGCCGTGCTGGCCACCAAACCCAGGCATGGTGGTGCACACCTATAATCCTAGTGCTGGGGAAGTTGAGACAGAAGGATCGCTATGAGTCCAAGCTGTGTAGTAAGACCCTGAACCAAATAAATACAATAAAAAGATTTAAAAAATTTTTAAAGA
>NW_004524775.1:4064219-4076739 GCF_000260255.1 Octodon degus
CTGCATTTGTTTATTTGTATACAGAAGATAAGCTGCTGAAACAGCGAATCTGTGAGGGAAAGGCTCCGCGAAGCCGCCCGGCTGCGCCCCTGGACAGCAGCGCGGTGGATGCGAGCAGGGCTAGCGCCAGAGCTCGCACAAGGCCCTCTCGGCCAGGGGTGCAGCCGGGCGGCCCGTGCACTGACCATTTGCGGGAGCCGGAATCACGCCCACAGCCGCCAGCTGTTCTGCGGACCCGACCGCTGTGCTCGGGCTGGCTGCTGTTTCCCTTCTGATAAACCTTCTCAGATCAACTCCAGAGGGAGAAGAACCAAGTCAGCGCTGGAAGCAAGGCGTGTGTGAGCCACTGCTGCAGAGTCCAGGGAGTGTGGAGCCTGGCAGTGCCCTCCCGCTTCCGTCCTCCCCAGCTTCCAGCGAGCAGTGCAGGCCAAGGCCGGGGAGGACAGGGCTGAGCCACTCCCAGGCCCGTGGGAGTGGGAGGGCCTGGCATGGCTTTCCAGCTGCCTGCCCCCTGCCGTGCAGCCTAGGAGGTAGTGTCAAAGAGGGCACCGTCCTGTCTGTGGAGCCTCTTCACTTGCTCCCTGCACTCTCAGTCAGTCATCCAGTGTGGTTGGGAAGCCAGCCTTTGCTGTGGGAAGCCAGGATGGTCCAGGCAGCGTGCGCCGCTGTGGAGCATGGGCCCACCCTGCCCTGACCATAGCTCTGGCCCCAGAGTACCGTTTTGCAGCAAGATCAGCAGCAAGGTTTCTAAACACCATTCCCAGGGTGGCCCTCTTTGTTTCTGACTTTGGCACGGCAAGGGCACCCAGGTACCCCTCACGTTGGGCATCACCAGCTGACAGCACTGAGCAGCCCGGGAGTGACAACACTGCTTGCAGGCGTGAAGTGCATGCTCTGTCTGTTACCTGCAGCTCACGTTTGCGTGGCCATCTGCTCCCACTTGCGGTGGATTCCTCCACCCTGAGCCTGCCCACCACAGCTGATTCATGAGGCTAAGATCCAGTGGAAGGCACCCCTTTGCCAATGTGGAAGCACCTCCAAAATAAACCAAAAGGCCCCTTGAGAAGGACTCAGCCTGCAACGTTCCCTGTTCTGCACAACCGTGGCGCAAGGTCTTTGGAGGCTGTACCACACTCCTGCACTGACAGGACTGCTCTATTCTAAGGTCACCTTCATCTTGGGGCAGGTGTCAGGTGGGAGTGGGTGGGACTGCGACCCAGGCTGAGACCTGGCCAGCAGCCCTCATGCCCCTTTGCTCCCCTGCCCTTCCAAAACCTGGGACAACTGGTCTCAGAGTCCTACCTGCTCTCTACCTAGCAGCCACTCTCCTCTACTCCAGCATGGGTACAGCTCAACTATCAGCATGATGCCCCCATTTCAGACACTACCATTGCCCTTTTGAGGAAAGGAGGGGACACCAAGAGGTGGCTAAGATGGGGGTGGGGATTTGAGCCCATTGTTAACACCCCCAACTCTCACAACTAGGCTTCCAGAACATTCTCTGGCTTTAGCCCTGCCCCTCACTGGATGATGCCATGACAGCTAGGCCCACCCTGGAGCCCTGAACAATCACAGTCTGGCACTTGGACCAATCATAGGCCTGCAGCTCCTACCCAAGCAGGGTTCTCCAGCCACTTCTCTGGTTGGTCTGGGAGGTTTCCTGCAGCGTGCTGACCTCCCTGCTAAAAACTCAATCTGGTGTTCCTGCAAATCTAACCATGACTTATTTCCTCTAGTAGTGTTGGCCCCAAAAGTTCTGCAGATTTGCTTGAGATTCTTCTCCTGAGTAGTGCGGACAGAACAATCAGTTTTTTAAAAAGAACAATAAACATGAAGGGCGGTTGGACAAGGAGCTCCAGACACCAGCAGCCAACACAGATCAGCAGCCGAGACCAGCACCCATAGAACACATGATTCACATGAAGCTGGGACTGGACCCTTCCTGAGTTGCAAACAGTGACTTCTAGCCTTTCTAGAATGAAGAAAGCCTCGTCCTGCGAGTCTGCTGCACTTGGGGTGGCACTCACTAGTCTGTTCACGGTCAGCCCTCAGCCACATGACCACGAGGTGGGGATAGGAACACGGTCCTTCTGCCCTCCTGGCTGGCAGGGATGTGGCTTGTGAGCTCACAGTGGGGGAAGGAAGCCACCATGAAGCTGTGACACAAGGTCCCTGAATCTGCTGGGATTTCTTCTTCCAGGGGATGATTGCTCCTCTCTCTGGCCTTCCATGCGGTAACAGAGGGACCAGACCCCAGCAGCTCACAAGCAAGACTGAGGAATTCAGGCTTTGTCTCAGCAGGCTCCTGGTCATTCCCATATAAGCCCTGGCTCACTCTAAAGCACTAGGAGATCTCTGATAGCCCTAGATCATTTGTCTTAATTGTCATTGTGAATGTGACTCTCAGGGCACCCCATTCAGAGTCAGCCAATCAGCCCTGACTAACACTGCATGGCTCTCTGTGGCCCCACATGGTACATGCGTGCCGAGAGACTTGAGTATCGTGAAACTGTAGTGCCCCTCCAAAGTTCTTCCTCTCCATCCGTTCTGTCTCCGAGCAGCTCATCCACAGTATATGAGTAGAACAAGCGGAGATCAAAATTGAAAATGGTGGCAGCTCAAGGGCTATTAATCAGAAACACTAGTGGATGATTACAGACCCAGTTTCCCTCCTTCACTTAGTAAGCTCAATAGATTAGTTTGGAATTTACTGGAGATACACTTCATCCAGATTCAAGCTAGGTAAAGAAAAAAAAAAAAAGATAGCCATATGAACATGCTGGAGAAAGGTGTACTTACACATTCGGGTTGGCTGGAAACCAACTCCACAACTATGACTGAAGACTGCTAACTACAGAATCGGACACCAGAAGGAGGCGAAGGCATACTCGGACTCCTCTGTGACTTGGAGGACATAGAAGGGAAGCTCATCCTTTCTTCCGATGCCCTGAGGTTAACCACAGATGAGGAAGCAGAGGCAAGCACGGCACTGTGACCTAGTGCATGGCTCTGCGCTGCCTCGACCCCAGCCACACTGCTCGCTAGTGGGTCACCTCTGGAAAAATCACCTGGGCTCTAAAGTTCACTTGTGCTCAAATGAGTCCCACTAAGTAAACTGATGGGCAGTTTAAGAGGGACCATATTCCTACAGTGTTGGAGAAGTCAGGACCCGGCGCAATCACCATTAACTGGAGTCCATATCTATGACTGGGACATAAGAATCTCCAGCATTCTAGCAGTCAGGGACAGATAGCACACTTACCCCAGGAGAGGTCAAGAGGGGTTACTCTAAAGGGATAGATTTACAAAGGTGAGTTAAGGTTCTCAAAGACTGAAGACAGTGCTATAACTCAGGGTCATGACACAGAGCTACTCACCCCTGAGGATAGAGAATGTGTCAAGGAGACCACTTTGAGGAGAACTAAGTGCTGGCTGGAGGGTGAAACTGGTGAGGAGATGGGATGAGTTCCAGCCAATCCTGCCAGACCTAGAAGGAAGCCCAAGGGCTGAGGAGTCCAGCCCTGTGGCACCTCCAAGGGCAGAAGTGGCATGGAGTGGAAGGAGGCGGCAACAATCTCAGGCACAGAAAGATGGCTGGCCCAAAGGTGTCACCCAGAATGGGGAAAAGGTAAACCCTGCCTACAGTTGTCACCTACATGCCTAGCACAAGAGCAGCAGCACCCAGAAGCCCTTTCTCAGGGAGTTTCATCAACTACCATCTAAGATCCAGTTGCTTGCATTTGCTGGACAAATGCAGGGACCATGACCATCTCCAATGCTGCACTAGTCATAAAAATCAACAGCACAAGAGATGCCTGGGGAGAGGACATTAGTGGCCCAGATGACCTACTCAGTGGATGCATGTTGGATCTGTGAACACATTACACCATGACTGACACTGCATGCCTCTCTGTGGCCCCCACATGGTGCATGCGTGCCTAGAAACTTGAGTATCATGAAGCTGTAGCGCTGAATTCCTGAGCCGTGCTTGTGAGCTGCTGGGGGCTGGTCCCTCTATTATCACATGGAAGGCCAGAGAGAGGAGCATACATGTGTGAACACCATGTATGGACATGGTCCCTCTTAAATTGCCCATCAGTTTAATGAGTGGGACTCATTGGAGCACAATGTGATATGTCACATAGGAGCCAAGGATCATCTCAAAGAGTCCACTGTTGACAGGATGGTTTGGTGGAAGCTATGGCATGGGACCCAGCGACAGTATGTATTGAAGGGGAAGATTAGGAGACTTTGCTATAGAAAAAATAACCAGAGCATCACAGGATCCTGACCCTCTCAAGTCCCAGTTACAAAGAGAAACATGACATTCAAAGGTCCCATGGCTCCCCAAGAACCCAGGGCATCAAAGGTACAGGGTGCATATGGGGAGACTGAGGAAAGAGGGTGCTGGCAGCCAACCTCCTCTTGGCATCATTGTGCATCACAGAGTACACAGAGAGCAGGTGCTTGGTGCAGACCAGGTCCTGTTCTGTGTGCAACAGGGTCCACAAATCCCATCTGGAAAGGAGCTAGGTGGAGGTGCGGGCTCGGGGATGGGTGGATGCCCATGCACAGTCATGCAATGGAGCAGGGTCTGGGTGGGAGCATCCAGTGAGAGCCTCCATCACCGGGGTGGGTAGGAGAAATCCACATAGTGGGGTGGCAAGCAGTTTGAGGTTGCCGAGTTGCATGCACAGCCCTGCATCCAGGCTCTCCCTTAATCCACCACTTGGCCATAATATCAGCCACCCCAGCCACATGCCACCAGCCAGATCTTGAGAGGCAGAAGCCTCCTGAAGCTTGGGGATCACCTTCAGGGAGTCCTCTCCCCATTGGTCCTAAAAGCCTGCACACCCAGGCTACAGATTATGTTCCAGCACCCAGCCTGGCCTTCTGCAAGCTGTCTGACCTGGGCCAAGTTACTTAACATTTTGAGCCTCCAAGTTTGCAACTGTGATCCAACTTCCATAGTGTTGGTGAGGAGCAAATGCATCAGATGTTAAGGGAAGAATGTGTCCTCTTCGTTCTCTATACCCTGCTTGACACTTTACTGAGGGGTTAGAAGGGGCCATCTCACTTGGCAGCCACACGGCTCTGGTGGGAAGGAGTCAAGTCCAGCCACGGCCTGACAGCAGAGGCCCAGCACCACCCCGGTCTGGGTCCCTCTCTGTGAAGTTCCCATGAGGCAAGAAAGCCAGAGACACTCCCAGCAAGCAGTGCCTGCCACACAGTCCCTCTCTGCCCCTGCTGTGGCTGACCAACAGCAGCCCTTCCTGGTTGCTGGCCTCACAAAGAGCATGCATGAGCTTGTCTGCCAGGAAGCGCAGGCTACGGTGCCCTGGGGCCCTGTGAGCATCTGACCAGGTGGAGCAGCAGCCAATTCCCAAGTTCTAGGCAACACCCCTAGAACTGCTGATGCACATGACATTTTATTAAGGATCCAAGGATTTCCCCTTCCTCAGCCACAAAAGACCTCAGCCTAGAACCCCTGGAAACCAGACAAAGAGAGGGGCAGGAATGCAGCCCAGGCTGTACAGGGGCATCATCCACTGCACTCTCTGCTCTTCCCCTGGTGGGGCTGTGAGAAGTAACAGTGCTCCCCATAGCCACCCCATAACCATCCCAGACAGCACCTCTTGGTGAGAGGCCCAGGACATCCCTGAGGAGCCCTCATCCACCACCAGGGGGCGCCCGCACCCCATATTAGCCTGAAACCTCTGAGAACCCCTAGGAAAATGAGGAAGAAAGGAGCGAACTGAATCCTGGGAAACACAAGGGTATTAATAGGTTCCTTCTATGTCCAGGTAGAAAGGCATTTAGAGGCAGATGCTGGCTCCTGGTTGGGTGGGAGTTCTTAAGGGCAGACCCTGCCGAGTCCTGGCCAGAGGCTGGCCAGCCCCTTGGTGCACTGGGCTACAAGAGATTTAGTTCCACAGCGGGCTTTGTGTGGAACAGCTTGGGACCTCTGACGCAGGCCTCCCTGGCCTGAGGGCCCTGCTCGCGATGGTCTCTGTCCCCCCACCTCCTGCTCTGTCCTCTTCCTCTGCTGACTCCACCAGCCCAGCCCAGCCCTCCAGACTTGCCCTGCCTCAACCTCCTGCTGAGTTTCAACTCAAATCTCAGGGAGGCGCACATTCTAAACTAAAATCAGACTTTGCTGCCCAGATGAATGGATATCCATCCTTTTGGAGTTCAAAGGGAGAATAAAACATGAGCCAAAACTCCTGGAAAGACCCATGGCCTCTGCGAGGGGTGAAGTGGCACCAAGGCTGGTCCCTGTGAACACCTTGGCCCTCGGTCACACTCAGGGTCAGCTCAGGGCCAGCCCTGTGCTGCAAGCAGCTAGAAAGGCTATCACACCGTGTCCACCCCTGGGGTCCAAGAACCACACATAGCCCTGCACTGGCAGCACCACCTGTGGGTCTGGGGGATCCCAGAGCAGAGCTGTGACCCCCAGAGTCAGTCAGGAAGGTACTCAAAGAGGAAGCCTGCCCCCACACCCGGGACCTGCCAGGCCACCCCCCGCTGCCAAAGGGCCCGGGGCTAGTACAGGCTCATCTGTGGATGCGCGTGCTATGTCCAGGTGTGTGTCGACACATGTGTCCGTGTGTGGCTATGGCTGGGTGCATATCTATATGTGTCTATATACATCTGTGTGTGTGTGTGTGTGTGTGTGTGTTTCTCTGTGTGTGCTATGTCTAGGTGTGCGTCTGTGAATATATCTGTGTGTGTTTGTCTGTATTTGTGTATGTGCCTGTCTGTGTGTGTCTGTGCTTCTCTGTGTCTGTGTCTACATATGTATCTATGTGCGCATACATGTTTTCATATGTGGGTCTGTGGGCTGTGTCTAGGTGCATATAGCTGTGTCTCTGTATCTCCGTCTGTATGTCTATGTATGTATGTGTATGTGCATGTATGTCTTTTTCTATGTGGGTCTGTGTGCCGTGTCTAGGTATGTATAGCTATATCTCTGCATCTGCATGGTTTTGTGTGTGTATGTGTGTGTGTGTGTGCTTGCTGGCAGGAGGAAGTAGGGACCGTTTCTGGGCAAAATGATACCAAAATTGAGTACAAAATCTCATATGGATTTAAAATGGGAAAAATCACAACCAATTAGTTTTTATAAAGCTAGAAAATATGAACAACTTTACAAAGTTGGAAGAAGAGCACTGTTTTCATTAGTATGCAGGATTTGCCTGTGACCCTTCCTCCTGGCCTGTGTCTGCAAATCACTGATAGCCTTGCATACGACAATGAACTTGCAGCACCCTTCTTTTCTAGGTAGAGCATAGAAGTCTTTTCCCTAGCGTGTCAGACCAGGAAGATGTTCATTGTTAAATCCACAACTTACTATTTGCAAAATTAAGTTAATTTTAAGGATCGTTATCAATTGGGAAAACCTCTTTGAAGAATCTTTTATATAAGAACGGTTGATTTTCAAAACAATTTGAGTTTTGTTTTAAGATTTATCTTCATTTCTCTTTACATGGACAGCACCCATTAACGCGCAAGCTTAATTCACGTGTTGCTTCACGTGAATGAGTTCACGCTGCCCTCGGCAGCGTCAGTGCTTGTTCTAATTCAGCAGGAAACTTCAGTCCACTTCAAGTATGTCTGGCTGATTGCATTCTCTTCAGTAACTGTTCAACCAAGCCATCTGAAAACCAGTTTATTGGAGCTACGTCCTGCACCTTCCATCGTTTGTTTCGGTAGCTCATCAGGGCCCCAGCAGCCAGCATGGTGCAGCAGATGGAAGGCAAAGCAGCCTTTCAGGAAGCCCTGGCTGCTGCAGGAGGTGAACTTGTAAGAGTTGATTTCTCAGCCATGTGGCGTGGGCCTTGCAAAATGATCAGGCTTTTCTTTAATTCCCTGTCTGAACAATATTCCAACATGCTGTTCCTTGAAGTAGCTGTGGCTGACTGTCAGGACGTTGCTGCAGATTGTGAAGTCAAGTGCCTGCCAACCTTCTAGTCTTTTAAAAAGGGGGAAAGGTGAGTGAGTTTTCTGGCCCTAATAAGGGGAAGCTTGAAGCCACCATTAACGAGTTAGTCTGTGTTTTCTGAAGAACGGGACTATCAGCAGTTTAAAACTTTTTTTTTTTAATTTACGAAAAATAAGTATGGAAACTATATACCCAACTGCCATTTGATTATACGTGACAATAAAATAATATTTCTACCCTTTAAAAAAAAAGAAAGCCAATATATTGTTTGTACTCAAAATTTCTTCCCTTCTTTTCATGAATCACATGTGTTCATCCTACAGTATAATTTCATTGACTTTTGTTGCTTATCTGTATTTTGTTTCATATTCTGTTCATTTTTATTTAAATATTTTCTTTTTTAAATAAATTGAGTACTGTCAAAAATAAGAGTCCTTCCACATACACAGACAGGTTAAAATTTGTGATGCCCTAGATTGCTTTATAGAAACATTCCAGAATGTCTTTTCTACCTGCAGTTACAGTGGTATACTTGAACTTTATTACTTGTGAAAATAAACATTTGTATCTTATATCTGTGATTAAATTTTTAAGTCTTCAAGCATATCCTAAAATGCCCCAAGTTCCCAGAGCAGAGCTCAAAGTACACATTTGAACTGGAATGGAAGAGGATCAGGACTGGAGTATCTCAGTTTGCATTCAGAGGCCCGCTGTGAGCTCCCTGAGAACTAAGTCAGTGGGAGCCATGTCCATGCCAAGCCCTAAGCTGTCCCTGTTCTGCCCCAGAGCACTGGTTCCTGACCCTGGAGGGCAGGGTCGCTGGCTGCATCACCAACAGTGTGCCCTGTCCTGGACTCTTCCACGGCCTGACAGCAGGAGTGGAAAGCAGGCAACTCTGGAATGAGTCAGGGGATTGGCCAATTCCCATTAAAATGTGAAATTGAGTTGAAAAGTTCCTACAACTCAATGTCTAAAGAAGACTTCACTCGGGCTGTTGTGGGCCACCTGTGCAGACAAGGAGAGGAAGGACCTTCCACTAGTGTGTCTGTTCTCACAGAATACCCATTCAGAAACGCAGAGCCCGTGTCAAGGGCCTCAAGGGTGAGGCCAGGGAGAGATGTGGGTTAGAGGAGGAAGGGTCAGACCACAGCACGCCCAGCATGCCTTGCTGTCCCCCTCTGCCTTCCTGAGGCTTGGGCCTGTGGTCTGATCTTGCCCGTGTAACTAAGGACCTTGTTCTTGGGTCTGATCACCTGGCCAAGGAGGGAAAGGGTCATGAGAGAAAGATGTGGTGAGTGCCGAGCCCCAACAGAATCACAGCGCTGTGTGGGGCCTCACCACTCTCCCCAGGCTGAATGCGTGGCCTGGGGCTCTGGGCCATGATCGTGGCTCCACAGAAGAGGACAGGGCATACCTGTGGCGCCAGTGAGTGCTGCCTCTGGCTGCTGGGTACTTCTTGGGTATGCACAGGCCTCTGGCTCTTCCATGCAGACCTCACTGCCCTGGCCCTGGAGGCGCCAGGCAGCTGCTCATTCCCTGTTTGGTGACCTGGGTGATGCAGGCCTTGGAGGCCCTGACAATGCTGAATGCTTAGCAGGACTGCTGCATGTGCTGGGACAGCCACTGGCGCTGGTAATGTGTCCTGTCAGTGTCACTGGACGCTTTGCTGGGAACTGGTCAGGAGCCGATGCTGACGCACACTTGGACAGTGCTCCCCAGCCCTCAATCAACCTTGAGGGTCCCCCTCCTGCTGGCCCTGTGAGAAATGCCCATCTTGTTACCTCCACTCCAGCCTGGCGTATGCACCCTGCAGAGGGCTGTAGCCATACAGCGAGTGAAGACATAGGGTGGTGGCGGACACAGCAGCCTGGCTGCTGTGAGACAACAGAATCCTGAGGGCTGAACATGGCCATGGCGGGCCACAGTGCACAGGTGTCCCTCCCTCCAGTGTATGGGCCAGGGAGTCCAGTGTGCCGCCTCAGGAGGAGTCACCCCAGGAGCCTCCAGCCCTGCCCTTGCTGAGGGAATAGGCAAGGAGATATTAATGATGGACTTCCAGTGGAGTCAGAGGCTGTGGAGTAGGCCCGGCCTGAGACATAGCTCAGCTTGGGAGCCCCAGGTGGGCACAGGTTATGTCGGGGCACAGAGTGACGGGATCAGAGGCAAGTGACCCAGGCCCTGCTCGTACGAGTCAGGAGAGCATGGAACTCTCCACTAGCTTTGCATCCTTTATCTCCTGCTTTTCCTGTTTTAAGGGGTCCCCAGGTCCTCAGGGCTCTTGGACAGGTTCTGCCTCAGGCTGAGGGTGGCCAGGGGCCTCCTTTCTAACAAGCGGTCTGGTGGCACTGACGCTGCTCAGGGCTGCAGACCTCACTGGGCCACCTCAAGATTTCCTACTGTTGAGTCCAAAAGAATTTGCTCCCTTCTGAACCTCAGTAGGTCAGGACAGGGAAGGGGCGGGGCAGGACACCCGTACATGGGCCACTTCTCAGAGTGCCACATGCTCCCTGAAATAGGTTGACCTCACAGGCTCCCCAAGCCTTCAGAGACACAGCTGTGCTGTTCTCCCTCACCTGGGGCCCAGTTTCTCATGAGCTGAGCACAGCTGAAGGCCACATGTTTGCTCTGCAGGACCTGCAGCAGACAGCATTTTCCCTTTGGAAAAGGTGCATTTGAGGGCTAAAAGTTAGCGCTGGATGCCAGGTCCCTTGGGGCACTGAGGTTTGCCTGGGTTTTGCCACATGTGAGCCCTAGGTCTTAGAGAATCTCTCCAAGCATCAGTCTCTTCATTAACAAACCAATATGATAATCGGTGCCGGGTGCTGTGAGGGTGTAGACACCGCACCAGGCAACCTCTGAAGTGCTGTGCATGCTAGGTACCCAGGAAGGTCAGTTGTAAGAAATCTTTTTTTTTTTTCTTTCTCTGTATTTAGGACAGGTTCTATAGGGCCTACAGGGTCTCACTATGTAGATCGGACTCGTAGTGTTTCTCCTCTTTTCAGCCTCCCAAGTGCTTGGATTACAGGCGCACGCCACCACACCCAGTCTCAATTGCTGTCTCAGTGTGTCTGGGGCATGGCACACTGGGAATTGAACCCTGGCAGCCGCGTTCTGCCTCAGCAGGTACTTCGGTCAGCTGAGCTATCAGTCTGGCCCATTGTAAGAAATCTTCACTCTAACATTCAGAATTGGAAGCTCTACCAAAGCTCACTCTGCAATAAACTTGCTTCTCCAGCCACCAGGAGCTGTTTCAGAACCTGGAGTTTACTGTACCTCAAAACCTCCTTCTCTCCCAGTGCGTCACCAGCTCATGGATGGTGGGAAGCACCAGAGGCCCTCTGTGCCCAGTTCTCCTTGTCGCCCAAACAGTGAGCCTCAGGAGGCTTACAAGGTGAGGATGGGGTTACACGTGGGTGCCGTGGCAGAGCGCTGGCTTCCCTGGAGCTGTCATGTGAAGTGCCACAGAACCTTGCGCAAAGAAGTTTATTCTCTCTCTGGTGCAGAGGGCAAAAGTCTGGAATCAAGCTCTAAGTAGAGCCAAATGCCTCTAGAAAGAAATCCTTCCTCCCAGCTCTGGTGGCTCCATGTTTCATGGCTTGTGGCAACATAACTGCAGGCTCCGCCTCCATCTTTGCACCCAGGACTTGTCCATCTCTTCTTACAAAGGCAGCTGTCCTTAACTCTAGCATCTACCCTAAAACTGGGATGATCTAATCCCAAAAGCTCTATTGCCCAGTCAGGTCTCATCCTGAGGTTCTGAATGGACATAGATTATTGGAAGATGCTTACAGGATGCCTCCTCAAGGCTGGATGCTGTGTGCGCCTACTCAATCTTCAAAACTGCCCTGCACCCAGACCTGGGCTATGGTCTAGCACATACTGTCTACACCTTTGTGGCTTGTGTAGGACAGAGGGACATGTGGGATAGAAAATCCCACCTTTATTCCCATGACCAAAGGGGGAGGAGGCCTGGAGCAGAGTCTAGAGGGCCTCACCTACCAGCACCCCAGGCCCTGGGAACATCCAGCTGCGAAGACTAACTTAGGGTGTCAGGCAGCAGAGGTGCAGCTCCCTCTGCAGTCCTGGCTGTGGTGCAGCAGGCTGGTATGCTACCGATGCCACAGAAGCAGGGGACAAAGGGAGACAGTGTGTAGCTCCACCCAAAGAAGTTTCCAGAGATGCGGCCTCCTTCCTCTCCGCAGGTGCCTGGAGCGAGGCTGCTCCTTGAGGCTCTGCTCCCAGCCCTGATTCTCACTCATCTCCCCCCCGGGGCCTAGAGAGCACACTGGGCCGCCCAGAGGCAGACATGGAGCTGGTCAGCGGGCCTGCACCTCCACCTGGCCCGCTCTCCTGAGCCCCAGTCAGACGCGGCACCACCACCTGTGGAGCTCTTCCCCACCTACTGCCACAGGGCTGCATGCACAGCTCCCCCAACCCTCACTTCTTCACCTTCCTTCCCTTCCCTGGTACATTTTCTCCCCTATCTTATGTGGGCACTATTGACCTTATGGGTTAAACTAGTGGTGAGCCTATGGTACTCATGTTGTTTTTCTTTTTAAGACCAAAAAAAAAAAAAAA
>NW_004524775.1:4078734-4113250 GCF_000260255.1 Octodon degus
GCTGAGTGCCGTATGCAGACTGAGCTGCATAAGAAGCCTGGGTGGTGGTGACTGTAGCAGTGGTGGTGTCATAAGCACCAGTGCCATGCCCCTGGACAGGTTGGCTATATGCCTGGGGGGCAGCTGGAATAGGGAGGGTGTCCAGTGGGAGGCTGTCCATAAGAAGTTGCATATGCAGTCTGCCCATAGGTGGCAGTGGTCTGAGCTTGGGTATAGCTGACATCAGTAGGCTGTCCATAGGTTCCATAGCTTTGTTGCCCATATGCCTGGGTGGTCTGTGCATATCCTTGAGTTGGCTGGGCTGTGTAAGCGCTGTAGCCCTGCTGGGCTGCAGCTTGGCTGTAGGTACTATAATCTGTGGACGCCATTTTCTCTCCTTCCTCCTCGTTCTCTCAACGTCCGTCACCCTCTCACTTTTCCTCTAAGCGTCACACTCACACTATTCAAGTTTAATTGCAGTGTTGGCATTTTGATATAAATAAGTGGGTTTGGGGTTACAGTTTTGCCACTTGCCTCTAAAAGGTTTTCCATCACTGGGCTAAGTCATTCTTGGTCCTGGTGGGGGACTGTGCTGTAATTTGTGGAGTGTCTACCAGCCTCTACTTCATCATTGACCTTACTTATGAGATGCCAGTGGCAGCTGCCAACCTCCTGATTTGTGATGATCAAAAGTCACAACTTTGCTCAGAGAGGCAGAATCTCTCAGGGTGCCACTCAAGGCGGAAAGTGCTGAGGAGCCACTGGGCTGGGTGACTGAGCTGAATCCAACCTGACCCCGCATATTGGTTACTTTCTTACTGCTGGGACAAAATACCTGATACTCACAAGTTGAAGAAGGAAATATTTATTTTAGTTCTCAGTTTGTGAAGGTTTCAGCCCAGTCAGCTGGGTGCAAGGCAAGGTGGCATCGCAGAAGGACATTGCAGAGAGAAGCAGTCTGTGGCAGAGCAGGCAGGAGCCAAGGGCCTTTCTTTTTCTTTCCCTTTTATTCCATCCATGCTGCAAGCCAGGGTGGGTCTCCCCTGTTCAGTGAGTCCATCATCTATACCCAGAGCTATGCTAGACCAAGCAGAGGACTAAACCAGTATCACACATCCACAATCCACCTTTGAGCACCTGAAGCTTTGGAGGACATCTAGATTCAAGTCATAGCACCCCATGTTGATTTGTTTCTCCCAGTGACGTCTTAGAGTCCTACTTCACCCCATCACCAAACTCTAGATCTTAGTGTCTTCATCCATAAAATAGGCATAATTTCAATACCTACTTCCTAGACCTATTAAGGGAATTAATTAAATAGAGAGACACATATAAAGGGTCTAAAACTGCAGCTAATAAATATTACTGTTGCTTATAACAGTGTGGACAGAGCTGGGCCCATCAGCATTTTATCACCAGGGGTGCTGTAGGTAACACACAAATATTGCAACAATGGTGATGGTGTGTTACTGAGGGTGCTGCCATCATCACCCCCACTTTTCAGAGGAAGGAACTAAGGCTCCGAGCAGGGACACACAGGTGAGACGTGAGAGGGCCAGAACCCAGCTGGTCATACCTTGTCTTCTTCTCCTGCGTGTTGCTGAACTGACTCTTTGCAAACTGAACTGGGACTTGCTCTCCCACTTCCTCGATGAGGAATGGGTGTAGGTTCCCCCAAGGAGCTATTTAATGGTGTAAAAAAGAAGAGGTAAAATGATTCCAGACCCAAACCAGCTTCCTCCATTATTCTTCTGGAAGACCTTTGGCCTCATGCATCTTCACAAACAAATGCAGGTTGTTTATAAATAAACAGAGTCTGGAACCAGCCTATAGGAGGGAACAAGTGCCCATTACCATGGCCTCTGCCAGCGTCCAGCCATTACTTACCATTTTAATTTCTGTGGTTGCCCAGCTCTTCGTATGTCTTTGTTCATGTCCATTGCAGCCCTGAGGCCAGGCTGCAGTTGGAGAGCTCTGAAGTCTCTTCTTAAAGTCACCCGCAAATGCAACTGGTATCAGGAAACAGTTTCCACGGACCCCTCCATAGGGCCAGGTGGAGATAGTAGTCACTTGGAAACACCTACAGTTGGGGCCAGGCAGGACACCAGGAGGCCTTAGTCCAGCCACCTATGCTGCACTAGGGCCAGCGAGCTCCAGCTCGTGCCCCAACCTGGCTGCTGGGCACTGCGACTTAGGGTTCCTGTCCTCAAGCACTGCTGGGGGCCAGGGAGGAAACCAAGAACTCACCATAGGCTGACAAGCCACCCTTGTCCTGCCATGGGAGGCGAGCCCTCACTCCTCACCGTGTTTTGCTGTCTGAGCTCAGCAATACCTGTAGGCCACTGCAGACTCCAGGAGGAAATTTGGCTTCCAAGGCATCCCCCTTCCTGCAGCCTTCTGCTGTGAACTAGTACAACACTGGTGCCAGTGCTGGGCCTGGCTGCTGGCTCCCAGGCCTGGCACCGAGGGGCGTGTGTGACCCAGCAAGGTTGTGTACCTGAGACTGGTATGTGTGATGGGCACGAAATGCATAGCAGGGACCAGTGCTGGGAGGTGCTGGGCATCTTGCAGGTCCATGTGTGTCCCACGCTGTGCTGTGATGGGCTGGGCTTAGACATGCAAAGACACAAAACACATGCAGGTCACTGCAGAGCCAGCACAGGTGGCCTGATAATCAGCCTGTCCATGGTGTCTGTCTCAACAAAAGGGTCACCTGCCAGCCCACAGGTGTTAGGTAAACACCTGCTTGGTCCAGAGGAGACGCAGAGGTAGCCTGGGAGTCGCAAGCACTTAGAGAAAACAGGTCCAGGACCAGTGCATCCTAGCCTGAGACATGCCCAAGAGCAGGATCCCAGGCTTGTGCCTGCTCCACACAAGCAGCCGAGGACCCAGCTCCATAGGAGGGAGACAGCACACACCACACCAGGGCCCTTGCAGCCAGTGACTCTTTCAGGGTAAGAAAGGAGTGGAAGACAGCCCAGCTCAGGGCCGGGGTCACCCGAAGTCACATGGGGGAAGCAGCACAGGCAGAACCTTGTCCTGGACCATGCAGTGCTGCCCAGCACCCTGGCCCCTGCCCGTCACGCGTGAATCAAGGCATTCCTCTTCCTCTCACATGGACAGCGATGCGTCTGAAATCTCTGTTCAATGTACAGAACCTTCCCCAGGGCTGGCCTTCTGGTCATTTTTATCAGATTTAATTATTTAATATGAGAGTTCAACATATTTAATAGCATTTAGTGGAGTCCTTTTTCAACTCTGTAAGGTACCTTGAGGCCCTCTCTCATAGATAAGGAATTTGAGGCTCAGAATGGCAGGGTGATTGTGCTGGTCAGCTTTCCAGGCTGTAACAAAACACCTGAAATAATCCACAGGTGAAAGTTCTGCCTCAGCTCACAGTCATGGAGATGGTTGGGTCTCTTGTGTTTAGTTAGAACCATGGTGAAGGCAAGACCGGTCACCTCATGTCTGGGAAAGCAGGAAAGAGGACAGAAGGCAGAGTGGTCTCCACTCTGAGGACACAACCCCTTTATCCAGAACCCTCAAACCTGCCAGACTCTCCCAGTAGCACTAGGCTGGGGACCAGGCTGCTAACCCTGGGCTCTGGGGACCTTCTCCAAGCCACAGAAGCCACTGCCTCAAGGTTACAGATGGAACCACAATTTTGCTGAGACCATACCAGAGTCAGTGAGTGCATCCTCAGCTCCCAGAGCCAGGGAGAGCCGTAGCCAGCCCTTCTTCTCTGGCTTCACAGCCACGCAGACAGGGCAAGCACGTACTTCATTCTCCATATCTGAAATCCACTAACCTCTATCTTCAAGGACCAGTGCCCCATGCTGACATCTGGGGGAGAGCCGGAGTCCCTTGGCTCCAGAGCCACTGAATGAGTCTACATGACCAGGGGTCAGTTCAGTGAGATGAACTTCCACCACCAGCAGGAAGCAGCATCTAGCAGCAGCCCAGTCCTCTGCCTTCTCCTGGAGCAGAGGGGGCTAGCCCCAGCATTTGCCCAGGTCTTTGCAGGAGAGGAGCGCAGGTAGCCCAGCAGCTCCTGCCAGCACCTATGGCCACCACACCTGTGCAGAACAGAGTGTGTGGAAAGAGCCAGGTGACATGCTCTGGCTCCTCTGCAGAACGAGCCATGGAAGTGCCCTCAGGAGGGCGAGCACCTGGCTGATCCTGGCGTAGAGCCTGGTCCAGACCAGCAGGGTCCACACAGAACAGGGTTGCATCGATGGGGCTCCCAAGCTCCATGCTTTAACACTGTCTTCTTAGGGTTTGTCTCCATTCTGAAGGAGCTGGCGCTGTTTACCTTTTAAAAATGCATTAAGATCAAATACAGAGGTGCACACATTCAAAACAAAGTGAGCATCTCTGCCAATCCCACACCTCTGGCTAGTCTCTGAGGAGCCGGGCAGCTCTCTGCCACCCCACACCTCTCCCTAGAAGTTTGCACAGCTGTGAGAGTGTGGGAGGTCAAGCCCTCCCTGACCTTCATTTGTGCATGGGTAAAAAACACAGGCAGACAAGTGCCAGAGAGAGGCACTGCCAAAGGCCTTCTAAGTACCTTCTCTGTGTATGGAAAATTAGAAAAATGGATGTTTTAAAATGTAAGCATGAAGAAACAGCGCCCTTTGAATGCTGAGAGGGGACCCTGGCCCAGGCCACGCTGTGGGCATCCGGCCCCGTGGGGCACAGCAGCGACTCAGTGTGACCACTGACCCAGATGAACAGAGGATGCAAGCAGGAAATGTCAGGAGCATCAGGGATCAGTGCTGATCAATGTGGCGTCGGCACCTGCCTCGGGGGAGCTCCATGAAGTGCTCTGAATCGAGCTGACAGGCCGGTTAGCTGCCAGCCCTGGCCACATCTCACTGGGCGGCAGCCCAGCTCAGGGCCAGCTGCAGACACGCCCGGACCTTGGGCTCTCACGGAATGACAGCATGTTTGGCCTTCCAGATGCCTTCAGCAAATGCTAAGTGCTGAACGATAGCTCACTTTGGGGCACTTAGGCGGTACCCTGCCCAAATTCCAGAGTAAAACCCATTATTGATCCCATGCACAAAGGGAGTACCTGCAGCTGCAGTAGTGATGTCAACCCCACCGTCAGCTGCTGCCACACTCCCTGCAGTCCAAAGGCACAGGCACCAGACCTGCTCTGGAGGTCCCTCTACAAGGAAGACAGCTTTCTCCCCACTTTACAGGTGAGGAAACCAAGGCCCAGCATGGCTCCCCAAAGGCCTCGCCCACTCATGGCCTAGTGTGGGGTAGCACTGCAGAGATCCAGAGAAAGGAGGTTGCATAACACCCTTGTTCTCCAGCAAAAGCTGCAAACACCCACTTTCCCATTCACGGATCTAGGCGACGAGTGGTGGGAGTCAGGGAAGGATATTAAAAACGTCTTCAGTCGGGGAATTTCACAGTATAATTATATAGTGAAGACACCAAATTAGCAGAAAGAGGGGCTGTCAGATGCGGCAGCGCCCAGCCCTGCACACATCCTCTATGGTGGGCTGGGTGTGTGCACACAGCCTGCCTTGTAGGAAGACACTGCCGGCAGGACCCGCAGACACTGATCCCTACCCCTCACTGACATGCAGGGACATTGAGGTCCCTGCCCAGCCCTGTGACAGGGCCAGGACCGGGGGCTGGAGCCCCAACTCCAGCCCCACTCAAGCTCTCAGAAGCCAAGAAACAGAAATAAACTGGGCTTGGGCTTCTGGCATCCAAAATAAATGCACACACAGCTCTTTGCATCGTTACCATGGTTATAGATAACAAGGGCTGTGGCAGAGCTCAGTAAATTAGTTAATGATGAGAGAGAAACTTCTAGCAGTGACATACTCAACACGAGCACCCCGCTTTTCTACTTCAGCAGCCAGCTGGGCTTGGTGGCAGGTGGGTGCGGTGACAGCTGGCCCCACAATGGATGCTTTTGGCTGTGCATGGAGAGTGCTGGGGTGGGGGCAGTGGGCCTGGCCCCTCTTGCTGGCTGCTCTCCTTCTCCCTGCCCCTCCAAAGGTAGAACGTGAGCACTGCGGGTCCAGCGGTCAGTTCAGCCCGGCCACAGGCCAGCATGAGGGACTGTCAGAGGGTGCTGCTGGGTCCAGCCGGTGAGGGGTACTCTGAGAGCTTGAGTGAGAAGTGGCAGGGACATACACCGGGGGCCCCATGCAACCCTGCTTGGTCGCTGGAGGCCTCTTCTCCTTATCTTCAAGCTTCTAAGGCTCTGGGCCTCCCTGTGGTGGTGATGTGAAAGCCAGCTGCCATGCTACATCCGCTGTGCCCTGTACCCACAAGGGGGCTCTGCTGTCCCTCCCTTGAACATCTCCCTGTCCTCCCCTGACTTGGAGCTGCTTTTGGGGCTGTCTTGACTGGTGGACTTTGTGGCCAGACCTAAGTGTGCACACACTTTCTTTCAGAAGTCTCTGTTTTCTGCCAGCATCCCTGGCACGTGCATAGGTCAACAGTTCAGCCTGTGGGAACAACCCAGCCCCAGTTGCCTCACAGGCCAGGCCTGCACTGTTTGAGACCCATCATGACTTGTGCTTCCCCTTCAGGTCCAAACATTCTCAGCAGTCCAATGCTTAGTCTCTAACTCCTCAGGTCTGTGTTAGTGCAGGTCGTCTGAGAAGCAGACACCAAGACCATGGGTGGATGCGACTTGCAAGGCCTTCGGGGAAGGCGCTGGTGAGAGGAAACAGGGGTGGGCGGGCCTGGCTTGTTGCAGTGGGATGACAGTGAGACGCTGGCCTCCAAAGAAAAGGAGCAGGTGGAGAAGGTGCAGCCCAGGGAACCAGCAGGACCTCGGGGAGCCCTCGGCTGTCCTGGGCTGAGAGAGCCCTGAGCCGTCAAGGGTGTCGTGTGAGCAGGAAGCACCCTCCTCTCAGTCCTGCTCCCCATCACAGAGGCCACGCAAGCTCCCTGATAGAGGAGCAGGTCCCCTGGCCTCTCTGCTGCCTGTTGTTCTGCCAGCTTTGTGCTTCCTAATTGCACTTATCACGCAATGACTGTGCAACCATTTGCTAATTGCTTCATCTTTTTGTATTAGAAGGTAAGATTCATGGCAGCGGAATTTTTGACTGTTTTGTTCACTGTTACACCCCTACCACACTGAACAGTGGCTGGCACTCAAAATAAAAAGACCATGAATGAGCCAAGAAAGAAAGGAAGGAAAAAATATTTCTTGATAGATACTGAACGGCTACTTTCAAATTGCATATGCTTTGGACTATGAACTAAATATCTGTGTTCTCTCAAATTCATAATTAAAGCTTTAGAATCCCCCATGTGACATATATGGAGAACAAGGTGGCATGAGGCCTCCAGTGTGGGTTCCTCAAGGTAGAATTTGATCCTGAATAGAGAGGTCAGAGAGCCCCTCTTCCACCACCCTCACTAGGAGGAAAGGCCCAGTGGGCGCACAGCCAGAAGGGGCCACCAGCAAGCCAGGGGGTCCCCAGCAGAGACTGAGAGACTCCCTCATCGAGGGCTATGGTGGGAAGAGGGAAGAGGCCCCTCACGCAAGCAACCAGGGCCCCAACGTGCATCCTGCTGTGGCAGCTGGCGCACACCGAGACTCTGAGCCCAGTGCTGGCTCCCATTGTGGAGCACCCACCACCATCTTTTACTTTTCCTGAGTCCAGATGTCACCAGGAAGAGGACCACCATCAGGCATCTGCTACTAATTGACAAGGGAACAGGAAATTGCCTATTTGGGACTGGTAGTAGCAAGTACACATGAGGGGACGAAGGAGATGACATCCTTGGCTGACCCCTTCCCACCTCAGACAGTCCAGACACGGTGGAGTGGTGCCCGGGAGACGTGATGGATGGACGGTGGGCCAGCCCTGTTGGCGGAGCAGCCCCTGAGCTCCGGGCAATTTCCCATACCTTGTTGCTGTGGCAACAGAATCCAGTGGCTGGTGCCCACCTGTCACCAGTGCTGAGCCAGGCTCCAATAGCATCACATCTGCCTTTCAAGTGGGGAAGGAGAAAGCAGGTGCAGAAAGGCCGAGTGCAGCCTCAGGAAACTGTAGGTGGCGGAAAGGAAACAAGTCTGGGGCCTGTGAGGAAGCTTGCGCTCTTGGACGTGTCCAAAGCCCCACCCCCATCGAGAAGCCGACTATTGTGGCCTTTCACCTCTGGCTACCTCCCATAGCCCTTGCTTCAACCGGAAGTTGTGGCCTGCCTCAGACCTGCCCAGTTCCCAGATGGTCCCTTCTCCCAGCTCCCCTCCAGACAGCGCATGAGGCTGTGCTCTGTCCTGCTCCTGACTGCCAGCCCATGTGACCTCCCCGGCCACCCCCTCCACATCAGCCCTGGTAGCACTGCCAAAAAGACAAAGTCATGGGCGGTGTCACCACCTCCTACAAGGCAGGGACCACAGGCCCTAGCACCATGTCACCCGTGAGCCTCAGTGACTTACTTACTGTCCCCGCTGCTCCATTGTCCCCATTGCCCCACTCAACAGTGCCCCTGCCCGGTGGACCTGCCCCCTCTAGCCCACAGTCAGCACCCCAGTACCTGGTGCACAGTGTTGCGGCTCTGCCTGTTGGGCTCCCTGTTCTATCTGGAAACATCATCATTTTAGCAGTGCTGTAGCTGCTGGCTACAGAGCACGACACACGTGTGTTGTCTCGTGCAGTAACAGATGCAGGGTGACTCCAGGTCCAGTCAGTTCAGCGTGCAATACTGTCAGGGACCCAGGTTCCTGCCTGCCTTCATCTGACCCTCATCAGCCTGAGAGGGAGCCATCTGCCCTCATGATCTCAGAATGTCTGTCAGGATAAAGCCAAAGTTCTGTCTGTCAGGATTAAGAGGGTGGTTCCCTGTCTGGCTCCAAATAGGCATGCCCAGTCCCCTTACAGGAAGGCCAGGGCATGGCACCGGAAGGAGAACTAGGGCCGGAGAGGGCCCTGGCAGTGGCCTCTGGGACATGCCACGCTGTCTAACCTGGGTGAGACAACCGCAGAGTGAGGGACGTGGTGGTGTTGAGGGGAGAACAGAGAAGACAGGTATGAGAGAGGTAGGAAGCGAGGTGAGAGGGGACTCAGGAGCTCTGAGGGTGGCGGGTGTGGGTGCTGCTCGTGTGGACACGTGTATCCTGGTAACCAAGGAGGCCATAAGCACATGCAAAGGACCTGGCGTCCCAATCTCACAGCGGTCCCACAGAGCCAGGCGGGCGGGACAGGTGCTGGCAGCTGTCCTGCAGAGACACACAGGAGTGCTTCTGGCAAGCCTGGGCCTGGGCCACAGGCCAGGCAAGTGCTAGCCATCTGGTTTACTGGGTTGGGGTCTCCATGCGATTGCCTTGCCAGGCTGCTGGGCCGGCTCTGCTTCCTTCCTGGCTTCAAGAGCTGAGACCTCCTTTTTTTCTGTGGTTTACATCAGAGGTTTTATCACTGGTCAGTTTTAAAGGGACTAATTACCTTACATTATATTTAACTAATATTTTTAAAGCATAATGATTGGAAATTTTTATTATTTTCTCTAGGCTGGAAGGATTTTCTAATATGATTCAAACCTAGAAGCTAAGAAAGAAAAAGAAGGAAGAGAGAAAGAAAAGAAAATAATAATAAATTTGACTCTGAAGAAATAAACATCACAAAGACCCTCATAAACCAAACAATATCCAGTCAGAGAAAAATTAAATATTTGCAATTCATATTGCAAACAAAGGCCTAATTATCTTAGTTGATAAAGGGATCACATATCAATTTGGAGAAGAAAAGACCAAGAAGCAAATAAGAAAGTGGGCAAAGAGATGAACAGGCAGATTTCAGAAAACAAAATGCATATTAACCTATGAAAAGGGGCCAGGGAGATGGCTCAGTGGAATATAGGCTTCCCTGGCAAGTGCAAGGGCCTGAGTTCAATCCCCAGTTCCTCAAAAAAGAAAAAAAAATGCAATTAACCTATGAAAATATATTCAACCTCCAGTTAAATGTACTGGTAAACCATTTTTCACCTGAAGGTTTGCCAAGAAAAAAAAAAGATTAATGCAGCTTGGTGGCAAAAGCAGAATTGTTGGCAGAAGAGTGATATAAGTTTTGTGGAAGAGAAGTAACAATGCTTTTATGAAGATATATAGCCCATCACCCTGAGGCTCTATGTCTAGAAATCTCTGCTGCAGAAATAGACTTGTGCTGTATTACTAATGTTCAAACTTAGGTGACAGTACTACTCATAAAAGCAGAAGACTGGACACTGCTTCAAACTCCATCAGCTGGAGACTAGTTATTAAATTGTGATCCATCTGTCTAAAAAAAACCACTTAGATGGATGCTACTGATAGAGAACAGCCCCCAAGACATACTAACTGAAAAGCAAGGTGCACAGCAGCATAGAACCTGGGGCCACCTGTGCACAGCAAAATGTGTACAGAGTGGACTCTGCACATGGATGCAGAGAAAGTCCCCTGGAAAATATACCAGCACCTGGCACTGCAGTTGTCCTGGTGAGGGAAACTGACTGAAAAGGAAAAGGAGCAAGGGAAGACTTTTCCAGTAAACCGTTTTGTAGTTCTAAATTTCAGTAACATATTAATGAATCAAATATATAACAAAATGGAAATGAAAGCATACCCAAAAGGAGAGAAGTGTGATAGGCATGCGCGGGCCAGAGTGTGCGGGTGCTGCCACAGCCAGCTCCACCTTCAGCTGGGGGAGCTGTGCGTACCGTGCTCTGCACTGAGAGGCCAGGAGAGGGCACAGCAGGCTGGAGGCTGAGCAGGTGGGCAAGCTGCCCGCAGGAGCGAAAGCCACCCCCACACAGCTGTGGTCGGAAGGTCAGGAAGGCCACCGGAGGGAGAGGGTGTCCCCTCTCCAAACCCCGCTGGCTGGAAGCAGCTCGCAGGCCTGCTCTGGCTTAGGGGTGACACCAGGAGCGGCAGGTGCGGGTGGTTCTCATGATGGCAGGGGTGCTGCCTGTAGAGGTGGGGGCACTTTGGGCTCTCTAAGACAGGGAAGTGGGATCTGTGGACACCCCAAGATCTTCCAGCTCCACTCCCAGATGTCTTTTCCCCTCACCTCTGAGGGCTCTTCCCCCACACCAAGAAGCCAGAGCTTCTTTGGTGCTGGGATTGCACCCGCTTTCAGGCTCAGAGACAACAGTCTGCACTCCAGGTTCTGCACGGGAAGCTCAGCAGCAACCTCCTCTGAGTCCTCTGCAGTCTCACGTGTCAGCTCCTTGGTGGCTCCAGGGCTACGTACTTTCCTAACTGCTGAGTCACACACACGTGAGTGTATCACCTGTGTCCGTGTCCTGACTGCTCACCTGTGCAACCCACCTCAGACCCAGAATTTTGCCATCACCTGAGGCCCCAGCCCAGAAAGGAAGGGGCAAGTTTCAAACCCACACCCAGAGGCTGCAGCCTCCCTCTCTCCGTGGGGTTCAGAGTTGCCAGGTTGTGCGGATGCTGTGCAGAGCTAGTACCATGCAGAACGCATGAAGTACAGGGCCCTTGACTCCTAGAAGACAGCCCTTCCCAGGACCAGCCTGTGTCAGGCTCAGGGCCCCCCTTCAACAGCTGAGCAGGCCTCCAGGGGAGGCAGACAGGGACTCCCCTCTCCTCCACAGATGGCATCAACCTGAACCCTAGGGCCCTGAGTAGTTCAGGGATTAATTTCTTCCTCTCTACTCCAGCTCTTCCCTGGGCCACATCAGCTCCAGCTTGCTTATCTTGAGGACAGTGACCTCACTACTAAGCAAGGGTACCCGTGTCAGGCAAACCTTGGCTTCCCTCCCCAAGGGCTCAGCCACTGAGGTTGCTCTCAGCCTGTTGGGAAGAATTTCAGGGCAGAGTGATTTTTGTACAGTAATTGTGGAAAAACAGCATCACAGAATTAGAAGGCAGATCGGACTATCACTTCCTGATGAGTCCCTAACTTTGTCCACTCCTGCTGCTGTAACAGCACCAGAGGCCGGGAGTTGACACTCGACAGGGAAACGCTGTTCACGGTGCAGGAGGCTGGCAGGAGCCTCTCGCTATGTCCTTCAGGGCTGAAGGCAGAAGGCAAGGGGCCAGTGCTGAGGAAACCTCCCTCAGGAAGCCTCACACCAGTGTCCAGCGAGGAGCCCTCAGGGGACCAGCACCTCCAGAGTGACTGCCTCTGCACACCAGCACACTGGTCACTACTTTTAACTCTTGGATCAGCAGGACAGGTTCAAGCCACGCTGTCCTAAGTCCCAGGGCTGTGCCCACACTGCCACCATGTATCTTCAAGGCCTGGGCCATTCCCATTATTCTGTCTCCCATGCTCTGTACTCCAGCTAGCACATACCATTGACTGCACTTGAACAGCCCTCGCTGCACCCACCCAGGGGTCCTTCTCCCTCCTCTTCTTCTATGTGCTCTCTGGCACCATGTAGGCCTCAGTTCTCTGTCAACTCTTCTGTGGGCAAAACCTCCAGCCTTAGGTTAGCCCCTCCTTACCCCAGCCCAGGGTCTCAGTATTTGTAAGAATCAAATGACTTCTCGGTACCAAGCAGCCAGTTTCCATGGCAAGTTGGCAGCTTCAGGTGCAGAGCACCTGGAATCCTGCTGGGTTCTGAGCTCTAGCTTCATTACACCCTTTTAAGAAAACATTATCGTCTGTTTGAAAAACAAGGGTTAAGGGCCAGCCAAATAGCTCAGCCTATTAAAGTATCTGCAAGCAGGCACAGGGGCTAGGGGTTCGATCCCTGGGCCTGTCATGACGGCTCTGTCCTGGGCATGTGCTGAAGCAGCAATTGAGACTAGGTATGGTGGTGTGCGCCTATAATCCCAGCTTCTGGGAGGCTGTAAACAGGCGGATCACTATGAGTCCTATCTAGTAGCAAGACCCTGAACACCCTGTAGACCCTTCCCTAAAATACAAAAAAAAAAAAAAAAAAAAAAAAAAAAGAAAGAAAGAAAAACAAGGGTTGCAGATGAGCAGACTTAGGAATGCTACATGGACTACACCCTGTGGCTGGTGGCTTGTCAGTATTTGAACCCAGGTCACTCCTCTGCTGCAGCTGCAATTCTGTTGCATTGGAACCGTTCATGGGCTTCTTGGCCTGTCAAACAGATGCATGCTGCATCCCAGTCTCGTGCTTACCAGCTGCACAGCAGCACCCCAAGACTGAGCCTGCCAGATCTACTTCCAGCCTCTGATCTCTTCATTTCATTTTCTTGAGTGCTGGGTGTGAGCCACACAACTAATGTTGTGACTACCAGCAAGGGGATTCCCAGCCTCAGTGCCCCACCTGGGTCCCCAGCCTAGCCTCTGCAGCACCAGCAGACAGACCCAGGAGCCCCACAGTGAGCCTCTTTTCCTGGGGCCCAGTTGCCCTGAAGAACGCCCAGGCCAGGCCAGGCAGCCGAGTGCTCCAGAGGAGGTGCGGTGGGGGTGTGGGGCCTGCTGTGGAGGCTGTGCATCCCAGGCTGGGACAGAGCACTGTGTGGGGACAGGCAAGGCAGTGGCAGAGGCCACCAGGCAGTGGTGGGCAGGTGAGTTTCCTCTGCCCTGGATTTCACCTCTGACTCAACACAGATTGAGCTCACAAGAAGCGAGGTTCTAAATTTAGCAATAAACTCTGGGAAATGAGTGCGCTGCCCCCAGCTGGCCATGAGGCAGGCCTTGGGGTTGCTGTTCTGCTTCTCCCACTGTGCCAGGCTGTGCCCAGGAGTCCTAACAAAGCACACAGAGCCCAGGCTGAATGCCAGGGCAGGAGCCAATGGTGGTCTGGCACCACCTGCCACTGTAGGCCCCCACCCGGCACAGCCTGGGCCCCAACCTGATGGTGCTCTGGGGGGAGCCATGGGGTACCAGCCCACCTCTTGCTACTGGGCTGGCAGCGATGGCCCCCTCACTTCCATCCAGCCCCCCAAAACTGTAGAGCTGGGTAAGGCACCCAGTTCCAAGTCCTGGGCTGGGCTGTTGAGTCCTGAATCAGCGCCTTGTGAGGGAGGGGCTGGGACAAGACTGCTTCACATGGTTACAGACTGAGTGGAAGAGGGTCATCTCCTGGTGGGCTCTGTGCAGCCCCAGCTTCCTCCACCCCTCTGTGCCTCCTCTAGCCCTGGCCACTGCATCTGGGGCTGCACTCCACCCTGCTCCTACAGTCACTGACCTCCCTGCCTCACCCTGCAAAACAGCCTGTGTGGGGATGCGCGGTTTTCGAGTTCCAGCTTCCCCAGCTGCAGCGCAGCAGGGCTTTTCAAGCCTCCAGCCAGGTCAGGGGACTTCTGCCTTGTCAGGAACCTCCAGGCCTCCCTCATACAAATGTGCTTACATCTTGAGGGAGGGGCCTTCAGCCAGTTTCCTTCTGTGTCCTCGGCTCCTGGGCCAGGGCTGCATTTGGCTCCACAGCAGGGAGCTGTCTTCTCCTGCAGGACACCAACCTTGTCCATGTCGAAGGCAACTGAGAACGGGCAGCTCTCAGAGCATCCCCATGGTTTCCACCCAGGACAACAACCTCAGCCCAGTTGCCTGTTTAAAACTGCAAATCCTGACTCCCAGGAACCTGACGGTCCTCAGAAAACACGATGTGTGTACTTGGTCCCTCGGTTCCCATTTCCACTTTTGGTTCTAGCAGGTTCTCCCCCTCTTCTCCTCCCACTCTACCTGCCTTCCAGATCCCTGCTCAGATGTGAAGACAGCCTGTGGTGACTGCTCAGCTGGCCCTGCATGGCAATGGTCCATGCCAAGAGGGTTCAGTGGATGGATAGACAGATGATTGATGGGTGGATGGACGGACAGACAGGCCCAGGAGGGAGGCACACCAATGACAACTGCTTGCTTCACCATGAACATCAAGTGAGGGATATGTAAACCCAGTGCTGCCTGTGAGGGCACATCCAACTCACAGCAGATGCTGCTGCAGTAGCTTGAGAGGGTCACATACTCTTCGCAGTCCCCACAGGGATGGCATAGCTGCCCCTCTGATCCTCACTGCTTCAGGTAACACTGATCAAGGATGACAACAACTTCTTTGGATGAAGTGCTGATGGGAGGTGCCTGCCGCTGGGGTGCCGAGCACATTGGGGTGCCTGCCGCTGGGGTGCCGAGCACATTGGGGTGCCTGCCGCTGGGGTGCCGAGCACATTGGGGTGCCTGCCGCTGGGGTGCCGAGCACATTGGGGTGCCTGCTGCTGGGGTGCCGAGCACATTGGGGTGCCTGCCGCTGGGGTGCCAAGCATGTTGTGTGCTTTGACGTTGGTGTGGCTGCTGGGTGCAGACTTGGAAAGTCCCACTGAGCTATATACTAAGATACGCACAGCTGGCTGTAGCACAGCACCACTCAGCAGAGCAGTCCAATTTTTAAGTGCTATGGTGGGAAAAACAGGGAAATACTCTGATATCCATAACTATCTAATTCTCCTCTGCCACCAATTTGCTCTAAGACCTATGGAGTTCCTTTAGGCTGAAATGACCACGAGCCTTGCCACAGCCCAGGGAAGTAACTCACAGCACATCCTGCCTCCTGGACTTTCTTTCAAAACACACAGGAGGCCAGAGCGGGCTCTCAGGGGGCCGAAAAAGAGCAGAGGCAGGAGGCAGTGGGCTGGCACGGTGCCCTTTGGGAGGCCCGGAACTTGCTTTCCTGGCCTTGTCCTGGGACAAGGACAGTTGGGAATGTCTGTCTCCACAAGAGGTGCCCATAAGCATGCTGAAAGACCAGGTACAAGGGGTTCGTGGAAGCTGTTGGGTGTGGATGCCTGGGCTGATAGCTGTCCCCAGAATTTAGAAGGGAACACTGTGCCCACGACCTTATCACTTACTCAGGATAAGGACTGCAAAAGACCATGACCACAAACCCACCAAGCGCCGGTCCCGGTACTCATGTACCCACACAGTACCTCGTCTACCCACTGCAGACTAATATGAAGTTGCTAAAAATGACAGAGATGCATGCATTTAAGATCATGTGCTCTTCACTCATTTGCATTTTCTAATATTTTACTATATATGGCAAAAAACTATAGCAATTACAAATTGAAAAACACACAATTGTCAGAGAAGCTATTTTTTTCTCTGTGGGAAAGGGCAACTATTCTGAATTCAGGAATCAGTTGAACATAATAAATAGACCTAAATTAATGCAAAGCCAGGCCGTGATTGCACCTGCCAGGAACTGTGATTGTCCTAATTGCCACGTGTGTGATTTCAACTTTGATTAACTGAAAACAGGCCTGGCTGGGGGCAGGGATGAGGGAACGGTGACAGTGGTGACAGCACTGCTGGACCCTGTTGCCATAGCAACCACACAGCAAAGCTATTTGGTGATTAACTCATGAGAGAAAAGCCAGGACAAAAATCCGTGTAAAGTTAGGGTACAATCTAGGCTGAGGTTACTTCCCCCTGCCACCTGCTCCCATCTGTGTGCTCAGTGTGTCCCAGCTGGTGGTGCCTGCACCCGCTTTCCCATGCCAAAGCAGTATCTGAACAAGTGAGACTGGGTATTTGGGGATGATGCCTTGGACAAAGATCACCAAACCCTGTGGAGCACAGTGCCCAGCGGACTTGGTTCAGGTACGCAGCGACACTCGCAGCAGGTCTGGGGGCTGCGATTCTGAGCTCTCTATGGGACCTGGGCTGTGAGTCCAGAGCACCTTCCTCACCTCGTGGAGACAGCAGCTTCACAGAGGGCCGGGTCCACAGAGCCACCTGGCGCCTGACACAGAGACGTGGAGGGAGACAGCAAGGGGGCTGGACACGTGTTCTGTGGGTGACAGAATGAATTAGATCCATGCACATTTCATGCTGGCCAGGCCCACCAGGAAGCTAGAAATGCCCCTGGGCACATTTTGAGAGGACAATGCTTCCTTCCTCTTTAGGTTTCTGGTCATCTTTTAGTAGGTATTTACTTGGGTTCTTTCCTTCTAGAAATTATTGTTAACATCAATCATTTTTCCTGGGGGAAATGGGAGCACACTATGGTCATTACTCAATGTCTTGCGGCTTATTTCTCTTAATATGTATCTTGGAGATCACTGTAGTGTAAAGGTCTGTGACCAAAATTCTTATGTTAAAGCCTAACCTCCAAGGCTTATAAGTGGGCCTTACAAAATGAGCGGGTCCCAGGGCTGGGCCTAATGAGCAAGACTTGTGCCCTAATACAAGAGGCCCCAGAGCTTGCTATCTGTCCTGCCTTTCCACCACGTGAGGCCACGTAGAAGGTGCCATCCAGGAGGAATGACCCTCACCAGACACTGGCCCTGCCAGACCTGCAGGTATCTTAGAACTGTGAACGATAGAGCGCTGCTGTTTATCAATTGCTCACTCTCAGGTATTTTGTTAGAGCACCCAGAATGGACCAAGGCACAGCTTTCCCCAGTCTGCACATCCAGCTTTCCTTTATTCCTGTCATCAGCCACCCGCAATCAAGCCCAAGCCTGTGTGAGCATCCATCTCTACAGTTCCAGCTGCACAAAGTGCATCGCTGCAAACACCTGAACACGAGACTGCGTGCGCACGGAGCCTGCTGCAGGAGTTCTCAGGGGTGGGGTGTCTGAAGCAAGGCTCGGTGTAGGCTTTGTGGTGCTGGGTAACATTCACTTGCTCACCCAAGAAGTTGATAACTTTGTGTTCTCTTCAACAGTTTTAGGAACGTCCATTTTCTTGCACTTTATTTAAACCACATCATTTTTTTTTTAACCACATCATTCTGGTAAGTAAAAAGGAGTCATTGTTTTCATTTGATTTCGGTGAATACGAATGAGATCAAGCATCACTTCACATACCTCAGTGCCACTGTACTAGCTGGCAAAGAATTGTTTTGTTTGGTTTGGTTTTTTGAGGTAAAGTTTTTTCATTAATTTTATTGAGAAATAGCAATGAGACAGTTTCAAACCAATTAGTAGGACAGTTTCAATAATTAATACATTGCATATTGTTGTCTTAGTGGTTATTCATTGTACAAGATGCAGACATGATATCCTGTCCACAGACACTATTAGAACAAAGCTTTCTATTCACTGAATTAAGAGAAAGTAGCTGTATATCTATCCTAAGTATTTTTTTAGTATTTTGTATATACAGATACAAAACAGTCCTTCATTTGTATCCCCCTTTTTTGTTTAGTTTTTTCAGAGATGGGTATCCATTGTCATTTAAATATTGTAGGTGTGTGAATTCAGCAAAATAATCCAATATAGTCCAGTAGTCCATAATAGTAGTGGGTTATCTGTAGGACTGACCATGTCAGAAGTTGTTGACTTGGGCCTTTTACAGCTCAGCATATTAATATGGCTTTACTTTTCATACCTCATTTTTATACTTTTCTGCTGGATGGTTAAGACCAAGATAAAGCAAGACCTTTATAACAAGAAATGTAACTTTTGTATCTGACAAGGTCAGTCAAATCCCCTCAGGATTTACCCTGAAACCCTGTATTATAGTTTGTGGATCCGTTGTCAGTGTCAGCCTCATTAAGCTTCTCTTCTGGAGGGTTAACAACTTAAGTTTGCAGACCAAAAATTAGAGAAAAAGAAGGGCTGCAAAGACAGCCAACATTTTGGTCCTAGCCCTTCGAGGTCAGTAAGGACTCAGGACATAGGATAACTTGTATTGTATGTAACTCAGCTGTGTCCCAAATTTTCTGATCAAAGAGATTATGGGGCCAAAGAGGAAAGTGATTGATGATGTAGAGTGTGCCTAAGGAGAGTCACATGGAGAGAAAACATTCTCTCAGGCTTTCAGAGAGCAAATTGGTCAAGCAATGGCCGTGACTCATCCACATGGCTGATACTGACAAAGGATTTGTTTTTCTTTCTTTTCTTTTTTTTTCAGTACTGGGTAATGAAATCAGGACCCCAAGCTTGCCAAGCAAGCTCTTACCCTACTGAGCCATCTCCCTGGGCCCCAAGAATTGTTTTATTTAGAAAAGTTGGTGGGTTTTGTACATTGTATGGGAGGCACCAGCCTCACTGAGTTCTCTCACCACTTCCGGTCACTGTCTCCTTTGATTTCCTGAGATTCAGAGTTACACAGGCACAGCATTTGGAAATGATGATTTTTTTCTCTAGCTTTATAAATTTTATTCTTTTCCTTAAGTTTATTACAATAAAAAATTAAAAGATCTCCCTTATCAAACTTGGAAATGTAGAGTTCGGTGTGCTCCACCATAAGCACAATGGGGGACTCTGTCTCCAGAACCTGCCACTTGTGCCCGCTTATCGCCCCTTCATGTGCCCTTCTAGCCCCGGCAACTGCCATTCTGCCTTCTACTCTGTGATTTCAGTGCTCCAGATGGCGTGGCAGGTGTGGTGGTGCCATCCCCGCCCCTTCGCTCTGCAGCCAGCTTGTCTGCTTTGGTGTGACGTCCTCAGTTTCGCCTGCTTTCTTGTACAGGGCAGTGTTCTCTGCTTTTGAAAGGCTGCGTACTGTCCCAGTGGGGGCATATTTTCTTTGCCTGCCCACCAGTGGACACATAGCTGCTTCCACACTTTGGTTTATACTTGAACACTCTTGTTACTTTCTTCCGAGTACTCTAGAAAAACTATCCTGACACAGTGATGAGAGTGGGTATGCTTCCTTTTCTTCCTCCCTCCTAAAAATGTTCATAAATTCTTAAAATAAAGAATAATTCTGACTTTAATTTGACATATATGCTTGTTTCATTAATGGAAAATCTTTTTCCTTAAGTTTTTCTCAATTCCTATTTCTTAAACATTTCAAATGAAGAATGATGACTACATTTAGAAGGAACTATTTCCATGAGTGGAACCACCTTGCCCTCCTGCAATGAGCTGCGTTTGCCTGTGGCTCTCTTTTTTGCCCTAATATCATGCTGGCTTCCAGATGTTGTTATTCTATTAGGATTTTGTATTGACCTCCAGGAGTGATTCACATCTCTATCACAACTTATAATTCTTCACAGGATTTGAAATCCCCATCATGCTGCTTAAAGCAAAATTTATAATGCTTTTTTAGTAGCACTCTAGTTAGGGAGTTGTGCAATTCCTTTTCCTTCAAAAACAATTTTTTTTTGTATTTCAGGGAAGGGTCTACAGGGTGTTCAGGGTCTCACTACTAGATTGGACTCATAGTGATCTGCCTGTTTATAGCCTCCCAACAGCTGGGATTACAGGCACGCACCACCATGCCCAGTCTCATTGCCGTCTCAGTGTGCCCCTGGGGTGGGGCTGGCACCGCAGGCCCCGGGGATTGAACCCCTGGCCCCTGCACCTGCTTGCAGTCGCTTTAATCTACTAGGCTATTTGGCCAGCCTGTCTTTCAAGTTTTATAGAGTTCAATTTTTGTTTGAAATTTTGTTTAAGAGACTTTTAAAGTCATAAATGGGGAATGATTACATATGTTTGGGACATAGCACTGTGCAGCTTTGAATTGCTGGAGCAAGGTCTGTGGGCCAAGTGGGAAGCAAGCTAGCCCAGATTTGCTGCCTAGAACACTGTTGACTTTGCAAATTTATATCCTCCTAAAAGCAAGTGCAAGTTTTCTAATTTAATTTTAATTAAATGAGAAAATTAAAACTTGTTTAATTTTCTTTATGATTACTTTTCATTCTCATTTCAAATTTTGTATATTTGTGCTTCCTCCTTTTTTGTCTTGCGTAGGTTACTTAGTGATTTATCTCTTTCACTGTGTATATTTTTATGTTAATGCACCTAACTCCTGGATTTCTGCTCGAGTCTTATTTTTCCTCAGCCAGTAATTTGTTTCTATTTTAGAAATCTTCCATTTGGATTATTACACTTGTTTTTTGCTATTCGTATAAGTTCATGGGTTGCAATAACTATTTGTTAATTTCAGCCCCTCTTGTTGAGTAACTGCTAACATTAAATCTTTGCACCCCCCAAATCCACATGCTGAAATCCTCCCCCAAAGTGCTGGTACTCAGAAGAGTGCCCTGGGAGCAGACCACACCCAAGCAGAGCTCTCCAAATAGTATTCGATCCTTGAAGGAGGAGCCCGCGCCTCCACCGTGCACTTGAGGAGGCGCCACCGTGACTCGGGAAACCAAATGCTCCAGGATGCTGCTCTTGGACTTGCGCTCTCCCGTGGATCCCACGCTATAGGACAGAAGACAGATTCACACTGGGCAAAACCCCACAGTTGTAAGTGGCAAAACTCAAACTCATTTATGTGTTCAAGGAAAACTGTTAGTTCTGTTCCTCCAAAACCTGGGGCACAGATGGCTTCAGCATAGCTGGATTAAATGCTTCATTTCTCTCCAACTTTTGATTTTGTTTGTTTGGCTTCTTCAAATCATAGTGCCGGGAGGATTTCTCCCTCCCTCTCCTGCTTCTCTTTCTTTCTGCCTGTCTGACTTCTCTCTGCTCAGCTTGTCACAATGCCATAGCACACACAGAATCAGTTTTGAGTGTGAATCCTGTTCTTCTGTGAGAGCAAGCTGCTACCATTAGCCTCATTGTTTCAGTGTCATTTCTTGAAGCCTCCCTCACAGAGGTGCTACAGCTACCAGACAAGATAAAGCATGCACAACCCCTACACAGTGTCTGCCATGTGTGTACGCTATTGTATGACACATGTTCTCTCTGTGACCACAGCAAGATTAATCAGTAAGATTATCAACCATGTCAAAACAACAAAGCTCCAAACAGGAAAATCTTTCCAGAGAAAAAGTAAGCTACTTTTACCTGAGAAAGGATAAGGACAAATGCACTGAGTGCAGTAGTTAGAAACTGGAAACTACAGCAAGAACAGCCTCCTACACCCCTGCCCTGAGCCCCTGATGTGCACACCTATGTGTGGACACACACTATTGCACCTCTTCCCACACATGCACTTAGCAAAATACTCACTTAACAAAGTGTGACTATTCCACATGCATCAAAAATAGAGAAGCACTTGTCAAAAGATGACAACCTGAAGGTTACAGCCCATCACTGGGTCAGCTCCACATCTAGGATTCCCAAGTTCTGTGCATTTCTCTCAACTACATCTGAATGTGGCCCTGAATGGTGACCATAGCCTATAACTAAATGATACATGGACCACACCAAAGACGCCCAAATTATGATGGTGGAGGAGTGAGACCATCACCATCCATACACATAAAAATGCCTAGTGGAGAAATGGAACAAAAGAAGCAGCACAGACCGTAATCAGTAGCATAAGCTCCATTCAGTAGCGTTCAGCTCCACAAGAGTGAAAGAGACTCAGTTGCCTGCCTCTGGGGTGGATTTCTTGTCAGTCACTCTGGATGCCCCAACCTTTCACACTGAGGAAACCTCCTTTGCCCATTTTTCTCCATGAACATGCATTACGGGGCTTCAGGAAAAGGTCCCGGAAGGGACACTGTGCTGTCCTGAAAGAACACTTTCTATTGGCAAGATGAGGAGACTGGGCCTGGTCTCTGGGTCCCGAAAACTGCATGCCTGCTTTTCTAGTTTAGGGCATGAGAGCACAGAACGTCTTTAAAAGCTGGTCTTGTGCCAGAAAACTGTTTTCTGGAGTCTTCTTCACACAGTAGAACTCTGGAGTCCTTGAGCCTTTGAGTCTGAAGCCTTCCATTGTCAATTATGTCCCTTAAAATTAAGCTTTCCAGAAATTTTGGGTGGAACTGACTTTTGATAGATAAACTTCATGTGCATTTTCAAATTGAATCTGAACTCCTAAAATTTTTAAATAACAACCTGATTTAAGTATTGTGTTATTTAAAATAACACAATCAAGCGGCTGGGGTATTATGGCTCAGTGGCACAGCACCTACCTGGCAAGCATGAGGTCCTGAGTTTGATTCCCAGCACACATAAACACACACAAAGAAAAAAGTAAAAGAAAGATAGCAAATAACACAAAAGAAATATTTTCTAAGAGATCCAAACCTTGGTAGCTTCACAATTGCATGCAGGGAGAAAAACCCACCCACTCTCCAAAGTTCAGTGGGGAATAATACCTTTGTACAATATAGATGACTGATAATGCAATCATAATTACACTGTCAGACATTTCTGCCATTTTAATTCAGAGTCAAAGTTGGCTAGCACTCAAAGCCAACTAAGACGTCAATATATCAAACCTTTGGAGTCTTGTGTCTAACACTAGCATTGGAACATCATCCAAATCTAAAAGAGACCCAATTCCCCAATAATCGAGTAAGGGTTCTGCACAGAGTGAGTACGTGCAACAGCACACACACTGGCTGCTGCCTCCTGGATGCGTGTACTGTGTGACCATGTGTCCCAGCAGCTCTCTGCCTCTTCTGGTTTTATTTTTGAACCAGGGATTGAACTCAGGTCCTTGCCAGGCAAGCACTTATTCTACTGAACTATCTCCCCTGCCCCCTCTCTGCCTCTTCTGCTCTGCACAAGGCACTACGTTTCTGGCTGAAGCTGCAGAAGCTAAGCTTAGTGACCAAGGTAGAGAAAAAGCTTGTCACAGGAACACACTCTGCTCCTGAACTACTGGTAGAGCTGAGGCCAGATTCTGAGTTCTGGTCTAATGCCCAAAGCCATGCCACTGTCTTGCTACTGTCCTCCCTTAGTGCTGCTACCACTGTTTCTGGCTGCCCACCTTGAAGACACCCTGTCCCTGACAGCCAGATGCCTAAGCAGCACAGAAATGGGACCCACTCAGAGCCTCACCCTCCTGTCGCTCACTTTCAAATTTCAATTTCATGTAGGTTAGCCTGACTGGCAGAGGTGAGGCTCTGTATGTACATCCTGGGTGCCAGCAAAGCCAGGGAGACACATTGCCAAAGTCCTTCTTTAGAAGAAGGTAGGATCCAAAAGGCTGGAAAATCTCCAGTACTGCAATGTGGCTCCAAAGAGTCGAAGTGTCCATGAAATGTGGACACTTTAGATCATCAAACTTTACTTTTCAGCCCAGGAATCCATATTTTGACTCTTAGACTGAGTGACTAAAAATTCTGTCTCTTTAGGCATTGTAGACATCAGCTCCCAGAAGCCTACAGATTATCATGTGGAGAAATGCAACCAAGACCAAGAAGGATCATTCTCCCTCCTTCCAGGACCCTCACCAAGCTCATCCTAAAGAACTCATTGTTGAGGGAAGCCCCAAGAACAATGAACAAGCATGGCTCCGATGGCCTCTCAGGGGGCATGAGAAGACTTCTCCTCTAGGCTGAGACGGGGCACTTCTCCAGGACAGGGCCGCCTGTGTATGTCTGGTGCATGTGGCTGGCTTTTCTCAATGTTATCAGTTGCCTCTTCTGATTAAATGAGCTCTTGATGCCTGCTATCTTTCTGTCTTTTCTCCCTTTTGGATACCAAGAGCTGCAGTCTGATGCTAGTCTTGATTTGCTCATGCTTGATTTGATGAAGAGATTTATTCTTTCACATCTAGACTATATTCAGCACTCTTACCAAGACGGTGGTAGGTGACTTATCAAGACTTGTAGAAGTCTCCACCAAGCGTGCCATTCAAGAGAACATTGTCTCCTATCCCTTCCCACCCTGACTACCAGTTCCCTCAACTGAAAGTACACTAAGTTGAGGTTGATAATAGAGAACATTTGTCGATCCTCCTACAGAGGAAGGATTCAATATGAAAGAACGATGCTATTTGAAAAAGAGTGGGTCTTCATTTGCATATCAGGATCCCTGGCAGTGCTTTGGGATGTTAGGGTCCATGCTGACTGCAGGGTGAGAGAAGACAGGCCCAGTTCTTCTTGCTACCTCCTGCACCTCGATGTCACAGATGGAAAACAAGAAAAGATCAGGGAATTCAGTCATGGAAGCTGGTGGCCCAGACTGCACCAATCTACCTCTCTACTTGTCTTTTGTGCACCTAAAGTCAATTTTAAAACACATAGTTAGCAAAAGCATCAATCTGCTGTCCCTCCTCTTCCCAACTCTGTACCTGTCATCCACTTCCCTATCACAAAATCAGGCTTCTACTGCTATTACTTGACTTTTTGATTTATTGCTGGGCTGACTTCTTGTTGTATTGGATGAGAATACCACTTACACAATTGCTTCTTGCCTCCACTCCTTTCCAATATCCCATTCTGGTCACAGGACTAGTCAGGGCTCACTGTTTGGTTTGCCTTGAAAATATGGTGTGAGCAACTCAATATGTCATTTCTTGTTCTACCAGGTACTTTCCCCTTTCCAAAATAAGATGCTCAGAAACCCTGCTTCCCTTCAGCTATTTCTCTTCCCCTTCTCTCTTCTACCTCTATCAATTGTACTTTTACTTTTGCATAAAATTCAAATTCTGTTGTGTAACAAAAGTTAGTTTAAGACAAAATGCTGGAAAACAGCAAGCAATGTTTGCATTACTGTGACTATGAGAGCGCCACACACTGCTAAGCCAGCGAGAGTAGGGGTGCTGCTCACCCTCTTCTGCACAGTGGCTTGCTTCTCCTGAAGCTTGTAGCGGCCCTCTACTTCCGCAATCAGTGCAGTCAGTATTTCCATTCTCCTTGCCTGCTGCACAATATCAGCAGTCCTGGAAAGCCCCATTTTCCCCAGGGAACCTCTTTCCCCCAGCTCTCTATCTGCACCAACATCCCTCTGGCTTTTTTTTTTTTTTTTTTTTCAGTGATTCTGAGGGAATTCCTCTGTTTCCTGAACTCCAGACCTCTGGTCCTGGCTTCCTCCTTCCCTTGGTGTAGTGTATTCTCACATAACTTTCATTCAGAAGTGGATAAATATAGAAGACGTGAAGTCCCAGCACATTTGGAAATACCTTACACCTTATACCTTCTAGTTTCAGATTTACAGAATTCTAGGTTACAAAGCTTGACCTTCGCTACCATAACAGACTGAGCTCAGCAGCAGAAGTGAGACTCCAGAACTCCTCTATAAAGTCAGACACAGAGATCCCCAAAAATATCTTCGTGCATTAAAATCTCAATGTCAGACAGGCACAGACCTGCAATCCCAGCACCTGGGAGGCTGAGGCAGGAGGGTTGCCAGGAGTTGGAGCCCAGCCTAGGCTACATAGTGACCCTGAATCACAGAGCAAGACCCTGTCTCAACACCCCCCAAAAATGTTCACATCAATGTGTAATTAATATTTTAATAGATTATTAAGTTTTTTATGTTGTGAAAAGTATTTTGTCCAAGGAAAGAAGATGTGTCAGGGAAGCTGCAACTCCCTGAGCCCTGCCCCTCGCCCCCACGCCCACCGCCTGGATGTCTAGGTCTCCAGGCCTGACGTTCACAGGTGTGACTTGTAAGGCCTCAGTCCTGGCTCTCAGCTCTCTCTGCTCCCTCGGTAAAAATATGAAATTGACCCTGGGCTGTTTACATGTAATTTCCCTCTGGTTTTTTTTCTTCAAAGCCTCTGAAATTGCAGTTTCTCAGTTGTTTACCCTCCTTAATTATCTGTGACTCTCATTCTTGCTTTCTCTCACCTCTTTCACCTTTTTGTATTTTTATTCAACTACTTAGAGTATTTCCTCTGAATTTGTCTTCTCACTCCTTTTTCAAACTTGACCATACCTTTGTTTTCTCCAAAGTGGGTATTGAATCAGGACCATTGAACTGAGCTACACCTCCAGCCAGATAGTGTTTTGTTTTTTCTGCTACTGGGGATCTAACTCAGGACCTTGCACTTGCCAGGCAGGTGCTCACACCACTGAGCTATCTCCCAGCCCCAGCCTCCAGCCTTTTCACTGTTTTATTTAATTCTGGGGCAGCGTCACACCAAGCCATCGAGCCGCCCAGGCTGGGCTCACATTTACATGCGACCCTCTTGCTTCGGTCCTCCAGACGCTAGGCAATGCCATGTCTAATGCTGTATGCTTTCCATCTCTCTGTACCTTTGCATGTATCCTCTTGACAGCTAGTGAAAGTATTCTGAGGGCTCTCTGTGGATACTAAAGCAATGCTTTATTTTAAGTTCTGGTTTTGGTTCCCTATATTATCTACTTGTAGAGGTCACCTTTCAGTTCACTTGGCGTCTCTCCTTCAGGCTGGAGAATTTCCTCAATTGCTAAGTGACTTTTGACTTCTTCATATGCACAAGTGAAACGAGCAGGAACACAGGTATGCCTGTATGTGCAGGTGGCCTCGCTAGCCTGAGGTGACAAGTAAGGACCAGGTCCCAGATGGTGTATGTGGACACCAGTGTCTTCAGCACCCTCTAGTGAATCCTCTTCCCAGAGAACACCTGGCCCCAGGTGCTAGCCCCTCTGAGAGGCAGGTCGTCACTGTGGCAAACCCAGCTCTCCAGGAAGCGAGCCCTCTGCTCTCCACTGGCAGGGTCCTGCACCTCAGCCACTGCTGGGACAGGGTGCTGTGGTAGAGGGACAGCCCCTACTATGCAGTCTCTGATTCAAACAGCTACCCCTGCATTGTACTGATTTTCTTCTCAGAAGAATGTGTAACTTAGGGAATGGGAATACAAAAATTCCCCGCAGTAGTAAAGATTGTGAAATTCTTTTGCTTCCTGCTGTGAGCTTTGACAACTTGCGTCTGCTTGGGGATGAATTTGGATTTCGATTTGTGTGTTTAGACAGCCTGGGCTGCGCTGTGACTGGGCCCTGCTGTACCTACCTTGGCCCATGGGCAGCAAAACGACCTAGGGCACTGATGAGGCCCCAGGGGTCTGTGGCGCTGGCTAGAGTTACTCTCCAGTGTTACCTACTGTCACATTTCATCACTTGAGTGCCCACAGGACGGATGTGGATTCCTGTTGGTCTCTGTGTTCCCTTTGCCTTTTGCTCCCATGTCAGTGGCCAGGAGCAGGGTGGCCCTCCATGCATCGTTTAGGGAAAAGCAGCGCTGGCTGAGGTTCTGGGCCTGTGTGGGGCCAACCTCCCTCTTGGGAAACCCTCCCAGTGACAGTGTGGTCAGGCGTCCTAAGGACTGAGGAAAGATGTCCCCATCAGGAGATGCCAGGCAAGCAGAGACTAGAGGAGCCAGACATGTGGCTCTGATGGATGGGATCTGAGGCTTTTCAAACAACTCAAGATAATTCTTTGTAAACGTGGGAATGGACTAAGACCTCAGTGTGGAAAGGCCCACCCGCAGTGTCTGCGGGGAGTGGGGATGGTCAGGACACTGTGCGTGTGCGGTGGAGGCAGTGCCTGCAAAGCGTTGCAAGGCAGCACCACGGCCTCCTTGCTAAGGCCGGAGGGCGGGGGGCGGACAGAGATATGAATGCGCTAAACCATGCCAAAAATCCTTAGGCTGGGGAACTGAGTGCTGATTCACTCTTCATGCTTCAGGAGAGCTCTCTGGGGAGATGACAACTGAATGACAGGAGGGACACAATCACAACAAGGCCATACCCTCCAGAGATGCACTGGACACCTGACAGCATGGCATGAGTCCTGTGTGCTCACTGTCACCATTTTGCTGATGAAGATATGGGTCATGGAGAGTTTAAGACCACCGACTCCCAGTCACCCAGGGGTGCCATTTGGTCTGGACTTCCCCTATTGTTCCCTGCACAAAGGGCTTGGTCCCTGGCTCAGTGCAGGTCAGAGTGAGGCCTTGTGGGAGGGCCTGAGGGCCTGGGGTCTCACCCTTGAGGGGAGGCAGACCCAGGCCCTCCTGTCTTGCGGGTTCTGGGTGTCAGGTGAGTGTTGTTGCTCTACCACATACTCCACCGTGCTACACTGCCTCTCCACAGGCCTGACAGCAAAGGACCAACTGACTTGGACACTGTGAGACAAAATGAAGCTGCTTCTCTGTTCAGGGATTGTCCCAGAAATTTTAGCACAGTGGAAGACTGGCCAGGCTTCCCTTCACCCTCCACAGTATGTCTGCATGGTCCTAGGTCCGCTTGAGGGTGTTCTGTCTGCCTGACCTTGGAGAGTTCGCAGACAGGCCCAGGGAAACTGATCATGGTTTTCTGAAATAGGCTCTGGAAGATACCAAAGCAGTCCTGACACCCAGGGCACAGCTGGCACTGCATACAGGCACCCAACTGTCCCTGAAGAATTGACCATGGGTCCCCTGGCCCACATGATATGGCATATCAGTCTCAGGTCCAGATTGAATCTGAGAACATCAGTGTTTTCTTTTCCTGAAAAAGCAGAAAAAGATTCTGAAAAATCATTGGCCAGGAATTCCAGCCTCTCCCACTGTGAGAGGGAGGGTCTGCTCCAGGCCAAGACCTCTCCTCTGCAAACAGGGACCATAGGAAGCAGTTTGCTTCTCCCTCTCTAGCTCCCCATGGTGCTTTCCTCCTGAGCTCTGCACAAAGCCTCATTCCGCAAGCCCCTCGTCATGCTGTTTTGAGATGGTTGGGGCCAGCGGGTGGTTAAAACAAGCTCTCCTCCAAACCTAGGAACCTCTGTACCAAGTTGGAGGAAAAGAAAACAATGTGACTAGTGAATAAGCCTGAACAAGCCTGGGACACTCATCCCAGGCCAAAGGGAACAGTTTCCTTTCTCTGCACAGCTGCCATAGCCCTGCATGACTCTTCTAGGTAAAAGTAACTGGTCCTCCAAGAAGAGGACCTGACAGCAATGCCTGTTACAAGAGTGACAGCTGGGCGGGGGGGAACTACCCCCTTGGGCACCCTCTCCTGTCCCTCTCTCAGGACAGGAGCTCTCTTTCTCTTAATAAATATATTCTGCTCATAAAAAAATAATAATCCCCCTCCTCCCCAAAAAAGAGTGACAGCTGGGAAGCTGCCTGTGTGAGCTGTTGGCTGTATCTGAGGGAAAACAACTTCCTCACAGTGCTGTGATCTGAGGAGCTTTGCTGCTCAGCTGCTCCTGCCCGTCACATAAATGGGATCAGAGTGCATTTTCTTGGGTGACCGCATCTTGGGATGATTCCCAGAGCCTTAAGAAATCTTGCCCTGGGTCCCCGGGCCACAAAGCGGCAAGAGGCTATTTCCTTTATTAAAGGATTTACAGCTATTTCACAGCAACAGGGATAAAACTTAAAATTATAAGTTTTCTAAAGCAAATGCTCTAAGAAAAGAGAAGGAGAGTCTCTTCTCATTTGGCAGAAAGATTTAAGTCTGTTATTTTTAATTTACATTTGCTCTTATATTGGCATTGGCAAAACTTTGGTTTTAGATCATTCTTTTAAAAAATAAACTGTAAGATACTTTTAAGGCAAGAAAAAGGTAAATTTTCTGGAAGCTGAGTCTTGGGGGAAATGAAAGTCACTACTCTTGGTGATGTAAAGCACTTCATGCAAAACAGTTTGCACATTTTAAAGTAGTTTCAAAAGTCAGCAGTTGTGCAACCAACAGCAGTTGCCATGGTAACAAAGTTGGTGTTATTCTAATCCACTTGGTGAGGAGCTGATGGGGCTGCTGCTGGGCCAGGGAAACTCTATTCTGATGTGGAGTTTTGGGGGTTTTCTCCATGTACCAGGAAGAGCCAGGCTGTGCACACTGTGGAAACCAAGATGGAAAGAGAGGAATACAGAACATTCTGAGTGCCCAGGGGAACTGGGATGGCGAGGACGGCAGCGGTAAAGCCCCCACAGGTACATAGGATCTGAGACTGCTCTGCTTGCTTCCTTCCAGTGACACACACTGTCTCTGCTTCTCGGGGGAGGACACGGAGCTTAGAGTCCAAGGTCACAGAACAGGTGACAGTGTGAGGCACGGATTCTCTACAAGGTTTGATCTCCAAGGAAGAGGGGCTGGCAGTGCTGATCTGCGGGGAGATTACCAGAGATGTGGGGTCACAGGTGTCTCAGTTACCCTTCTTTCATTGTTCTGCTGGGACAAAATACTCGACACCCAAAATCCAGCTAAATATGGACTAATCCCTCAAAAAAACTGTGAGCTAAGTAAGCCTTTCCTCCCTTAATTCTGGGTGTCAGATATTTTGTCCCAGCAATGAGAGAAGGTAACTGAGACAGAATTTGGTACCAGGAGTGGGGTCATTGCTGTGACTACCCAACCATGTTGTTCAAGAGCTTTTGGGAATGACTTATATGAAGAGATAGGAAAGGTTTGGATTTTTTGCCTGGAAGAGAATCACTAGAATGCTTTTGACCATTCTGTGTAGGAGATTGCTCTAGTCAGAGCTCAGAAACCAGAAGGCTGATAGAAATCCTACATGTAAAGACCAGACTGGGGAGGAAGCTTTGCCTGAGTCCCTTGAGAGCCACAGGAGTCGTGAAGATGATTTCACTTTGCAGACCTTGTGCTCCAGCCCCAGCCCATGGGCTGCTCACCAGAATGCATTGAGCCTAGAGTTGGTGCCCAGGCTGATGCTCTGGGGGCCACACCTAGAGAGCTGGGCTGGCTCTCCCCAGCTCTTGTGGATATGGGAGAGCTGGGAATGCAGGGCCAAGCCCTCGTCTGGGCTGTAATGCTCAGAGCTCCTTTGGTTAGGCCAAGGTGCCACTGCCAGAGATGGCAGCCGCAGCTGGAGCAGCTACTCAAGCAAGAGCAAACTGCTGCCCCTGTGGAGGAGGCAGAGGCCTGGGCAGCAGCCCACCCCAGCCATGGGGGAGGACGGTGCTCGACGCCCGTCCACCTTTGTGCCCACATGCTGTGCCAAGGCTAACATACATATTAGGTTTTCCCGCTCTTGCTTTCCTGCAGCTTTCATATGGTAGATTTAGAAATATAGAAGTGACTACTTCTATATTAATTCTCTGCTGATTGATAAATAATTGTGTATTTATCTACAGAGTACATGTGCACATCATGGAAAGATTCAACTAGCCTGATTAACACATGTCTAATTAATCTCACCAACTTAGCATTGGTTTTGTGGTGAGGTTGTTAAAAAGCTAGTCTCTTAGTCCCTCTGAAATGGATGGCGTATTAAGCCATGTGTGGTCCCCAAGCAGTGCCGTGGGTCCCTTGGCCTTGTTCCCCAGTCTACATGAAATGTACCTTTATCAGCATTTTCCCTTTCTCTACCCCTCCTTTTCTTCCACAGCCGTTAGTACTTTCTGTTCTCTGTCTAATGAGATCAGCTGTTTTATTTTATTTTATTTTTGCATTTTAGGGAAGGTTCTACAGGGTATTCAGGGTCTGAAATCAGCTATTTTAGATTCTATACATAACAATTTGTCCTTCTGTGCCTGGACTATCTCACAGCACAGTTTCACCTGTGCTGTCAGGAATCACAAGAGGTCCTTTTCAAAAACTGTATACTATTGCACTCTGTAGTAGCTTCTTCTTCTTCTTCTTCTTCTTCTTCTTCTTCTTCTTCTTCTTCTTCTTCTTCTTCTTCTTCTTCTTCTTCTTCTTCTTCCTCTTCTTCTGACTTAATTCATTTTATTTTTTCTTATGTAAAAACCCTTTATGTTGTAGCTACTGCTGGAGCTTGAGTCCTTTGGACAGAGACTCTGGTGTGGGTTTTCACAAGATGGTCGGTGAATTCCTGATAGGGAAACTTGGTGAACACGGTCTCTTTCCCAGGTCAGGGGTCAGATACCTGTAGGTCTTGGAGATGGCATCAAAGGTGGCCTTAGCAAAGTTGCCCAAAGTAGCAGTGCAGCCCCTATAGGTGTAGCAGTCATCAATACCAGCCATCAGCAGCAGCTTCTTGGGCACAGGGGCTGAGATGATGCCAGTGCCTCTGGGGGCAGGGATCAGACGCACCAACACAGAGCCACAGCGCCTGTCACCTTGCAAGGAACAGTGTGGGGCTTGCTGATCTTGTTTCCCCAGTAATCTCTCCTTACAGGGACAATGGAGAGGTTGGCCAGGATAATGGTCCCACGAAAGGCAGTGGCTACTTCCTTAGAACACTACACCCAGGCCAACATGACCGTTGTAGTCCCCAGTGGCGACAAATGCTTGAACATAGTCCGCTGGCCAGCAGTTTGCTTCTGCGCAGGCATGATCTTCAGAACTTCATCCTGGAGGGATGTGCCCAGGAAAAAGTCAATAATCTCAGACTCCTTGATGGCTAAGGAAAAAGGTAAATTTCCTCCAGGGACTTGATCTTCATGTCTCTGACCAGCTGACCCAGCTTGATGACAGGAATCCACTCTTGATCCTCTGCCTTACCACTGCAAGCCCGGCGGCCTCGGCCCCAGCCTCTGCCTAACCCGCAACCTCGAAGGCCACTCCTGAAGCCTCCTCGGAGGCCGCCGCGGCCTCCTATGCCTGGGCCCCCGGAGGCCCCTCCCGCTGCACCGGCATCATCTGCCATTTGGTGTTTCCCAGAAAAAGAAGCAGTAGTTTCTTCTGAGACTATTCCTGTGCTGTCTGTTGTAAAATTTCCTGTTCATAGTTTTGTTTAAATCTTCTCTTTTTCCCTCTCTGTTAGTATAGCTGAAAGTCTATATATTATCTTTTTTAAATAATCTAGTTTTGTTGATCTTTTCAGTTGCTTTTCTATACTCTATTTTGTGTACTTTCTGCTCTGATCTGTTATTTCTTTCCCTGTGCTAGCTTTGCTCATCTCATCTCTAGTTCCTCAAGTTTTATGTTACTTGAAATCTTTTTAGTTTAGGTCATACAGCTGTAATGGGACTGTGCTTGCTGCTTCCCAAAGTTTTGGTGTAGTCTATTTCCATCTTCATCTAAAGACATTTTTTCAATTCATTTCTTTTTTAAACTTTTCTTTGACTCACTGGTCATTCAGGAGTGTGTAGTTTAGTTCTCACGTGCTGGAGAGTTTCCCAGTATTTCTCCTGTTATGTTTTTGGTTTTTAATGCCATTGCAGTTAAAAAGGATCCCGGACATGATTGTTTCGCTTTCTTAAGTGGATGAAGATTGTCCTGTTGCCTGACATCTGTTCTGTGTTGTGCATGCACTTGAGAAGAGCGAGTTGTGCTGTTCTTGGGTCAGCATCAGATTTGCTTTTCTTCGTTCCATTTAGTTCAGAGTGCAGCTTGAGACCACTTCCCTTGCTGTCTTAGTTGCTTTCTCATTGCTGAGACAAAATACCCAACACTCATAAGTTAAGGGGGTAAAGTTTATTCTGACTCGTGGCTCATAGAGGGCTCACTTCATGATCAGCTGCCTGCAGGGCATGGCAGCACAGCCGAGGGTAACCTCAGAGGAGAAACAGCATGTAGCAGGGCAGGCAGGAAGCAATGAGGGATCGAGGGAGGAGGGGGCCAGGCCACAGCGACTTGCCTCTTCCTCTCAGTACCCAGCTCTACTGCTCTCAGTGGACTAATCCAGTGCCATACACCCATGCCACACATCCATAGCACACATCCAGAGCCACACACCCATGCCACACATCTGTGGCACACATCCAGTGCCACACACCCGTGACCCAGTCATTCCCCAAGGCCCTGTCTATGCGCATGGGAAGCTGTGGGGGACACTTGAGCTCTGGCTCAAGCCAGAATACTTACCTTCTGTCCACATGATCCCACCAGATTTGAATGAGGGGCAGGAAAGGCATAGCAATTGCACAGCCTCGGGATGTTGTGCTGTATAGGGTTGAGCATAACAGGTTTGATGGTCTGAACATGTTCTTCCTCATGATACATGTGCTGGGTAATTAGGAAAAATGTTTTTAAAATGATCCTCAGAATTTTCAAATTCACAGTATTGTCTGCTTTAAGTTTTTGGACATTTTCATTATGAAGACAAAATACAACAGTCTAAAGTCAGTTTTATAAGTCAATGTATGCAGTAAATTTTTTTCCCTCTCAATAATGGCTTGTAATGGGCTGGAGAGATGGCTCAGTGGTCTAAAGCACCTACTTGAAACAAGCTTGGCAAAGCACAGGGACCGCGGTTCGATCCCCCAGCACCACATGCCAGC
>NW_004524775.1:4115745-4244841 GCF_000260255.1 Octodon degus
AAGTGGTTGGGACAGATATATAGTTGCATTCTCTTAATGAATAGAATGATTTGTTCTAATGGTGTTTGTAAATAGGATCTCAAGTCCACATCTCGTATAGCAATTAACCACTAAGAAGAATGTATGCAGTGTGTTATTTGTTGAAACTGTACTTCCGATTTGATTTGAAACTGTCTCATTGCTGTTTATCAATAAAATTTTGGGAAAAAAAGATATATGTGACTGGTAAATAAAATGCACAAACATTTGTTTAAACAGATCAGGAAGCAGGGAACATGGAAAATCTGTCGATCTGATGTCATTTGATGCATCCAGGGCTGGAGACCAGTGTGCCGTCCCTAGCAGGAGACACAGGCAAGGTGTGCAGGACGTCACTGAGACGGGCCTCAACGACATAGTGCCGGGAGGGTGCAGGATTAGAACACAAGACTGAGAACAGCAATGGCAAGCACACGCTGACAAGACTGTGGTGTGCATCCTCAGAAAGACTTACAGATAGAGCCACACATATAAAATAGAAGAGTCTCATGGGGAGGAGGACAATCAGGAGAGGGTAGGGATCATAGGTGTTTTTTGTATTGAGGGCAGGGTCTACGGGGTCTCACTCCACAGACTGGACTGGTAATGATCCTCCTGTTTTCAGCCTCCCAAGTGCTGGCCTTGCAGGCATGTGCCACCATGCCCAGTCTCGGTGGCTCAGCGTGCCCCAGGGGCTGGGCCGGCATGGCAGGCCAGGGATCAAACCCCCAGCCCCTGTGTCTTCCTAAGAAGAGAAAATTGTTTCTAAAAGACCATTTTATAATACTTTTAAATTTTGTTTTGCTATTATGCGTATTTCATATTTGAATTGTTATTTTTTCCTCTTCTAAATCAGGAAAAGAGCCTTCCACCCACAATATTCTGGAGAGAGATGAATATTCACCATCTCGCTTTTGAAACTGACACTTATCTTGTGATTCAAAGAGAAAAGGTGGTAGGAATAAATAACTATAAAATGTAATCCAAAAACTTGGGAAAACAAATTGGGTCTTATTAGTAAAATCTGAGCTGGGTACATTCATCAGTGTGGGGGATTTATTTATTTGGTTATCTTAATTTGGATGAAGATTTTAATTACTGACTTTACTTCTTTTATAGGAATTAAGTTCTGTTTCTCTATAGTTTGGGTATGCATATACCATTAGATATGAAACCTGTTGCTCAGACATGATATTCTCATTCACTAATCTTCTACATGCAGAAAGCAAAGTAGCTCACCAAAAAAATCCTAAAGACTGTGACTCCAGCATTCTGGAAGGCTGAGGCAGGAGGACCACAAGTTTGAGCCTAATCTGGGCAATTTAGCAACTCAGTAAGAATAAAAATGGATGAAGGATGTAGCTCATTGTAAAGGCCCTGGGTTCCATCAAAGGAAAGAAAGAGAAAAAAACCAAAGAAAGAAAAGAAAAGGATGAGGGAAAGAAAGGGAGGCAGGAAGGGCAGGAGGGAGGGAGGGCTTAGGATGGGTCACCTCCAATTCTGTGGGCTGCTGCTGCATGGCTGAGGCAGCTGCCACATATGGGATTTCCCAGCTAGTTCTAGGTGAGATTGTTGGCAACACCTGGTCCCTGGAGCCACAGCGAGACTGCAGCCCGGCTTGGAGCCTGGGGATGAGGTGCTCTGTGCTCAGGTCCTGGGCCTTCTGGGCCGTGTCCGCAAAATCCCATTTTTGTTTGGGGTGGGAAACTAGAACTCCACGGCAATCAGGGGCCTCCCCACCCTTGGCAGAGCCCTCAAGGGTAGTGGACAGCTCTGCAGAAGTGTGGAACCTCCCTTTGGGGTCATGCCTGGCCCTCACACTCACCTCAACTCCAGCCCCCACCAGGACCAGAGGAAGAGCCACTGCCTTCCCCCCACATCTGCCCCCTTTCATGTGCAGAGAACAGAGAGGAGCCTGGCAGTAACACACCGGGCCCAGCAGGGAGCAGGCACCTTCGAGGCAGTGCAGTGACTTCAAACTCAGAGTCATGGTACTCCGTCAGGGTTCTGTGTCCAGGAGGGAGGCGGGGCGGAGCCTCCACCTCCTGCTTGTGCTCTCATCCCACACTCAGGCTTCGTCAGGAAGCGGCAACTTGGCGCTCCTACTTGGCGTGTGTGTGTGGTGTGTGTGTGTCTCCCTGTCCAGTGGCTCAGCCTGGACTTTCCAATACCATGACTACTGAGAGTCAAGCAGAAAGGACCCGTGTACAGGTGCTTGTCCAGTGCCACCTCTGCCATGTCTGCAATGTTTGACCACAGCTCTGGTAGGTTGGGTGACTCCCTGGTAATTAGAAGTGGACAGAGAAGCCCAGCCTCTGGGCCTGGGGTACAGCCAGCGCCTCCTGCACTCCACTCCTGTGGGGCTCCTGGGTTCCCCACCTGAGGTGGTCACTGGAGGGCCTCAGGTAGGACAAGGGCAGGCCCCATCTGGAAGGCCTGGTAAGTGACAGGTGGCCTCCAGCTGCCTCTTCATCACCAGCTGTGGAGCTGGTGTCCCTTCCTCCCTCCCTGGAGGTCTGCCGTCCTCTCCTTGGTCCTACTTGTTTGCCTCAGCAGCCAGAGAATAAAGGAGTTCTTCTGGGACTCTGGGCTAGAAGCTTAAGCAGATCCTAGCTGTGCTCTCATGTGGATACCCTGTCCAGGTCTGTCCCAGGGCCCAGCCACCAGTGGAGGGGTGGGCACAGGGGTCATTGAGAGGCTGAGTGAGTCAGCAGGAACCAGAAGCTGTACACGGTCCTGTGTGGCCAAGCATGAGCCTATGCTTTCATGGGCTTCAGCTGGAGAGCTGCCTCCCACCATGTGAGCCTGGTGGCCTGGTCACCAGCCTCCAGCTCTGCTAGACCTGCTAGGCCAGCACAGGGACCCCCTGGGCTGCACAGGACCTTGAGATGGAATGGTCCCTTGGAGCCACCTCCAGTCCTATACCAGCCTGTGGCCTCCCTTTCTGTATCACCACTTGGCTGTTAGACCAACTCTAGTTTCAGGCTCCCAGGTGACAGGTGGCTGCCCTGCTGTCACTCCACTTCTTTCCTTAGCCAGCATCTGGCTTTTGACTCCTGGGGCCCCATACCACCCCTGTTACAGTCCAAAGCCCTGGAGCCTTCCCCAGTAGAATAACGAGGCACCCAGGCTGCTTGGGTTTCTAACCTTGTGCTCCTCAGATAGACCATGGGTGCTTGAGCCAAGGACACCATAGTAGCCATGTGTAGATGCTGATAGGAGCATTGCACTCTGGGAAGGATTTGCTTGGGACTCTCATTTGCTCATTCATTGGTTCTGTCTGTCATCCCTGGCACCTCCTACTTGCCAGGTGAGAGAGTGTGGGAGCAGGAACACCGTCCATGTGGCCACTGCCCCTTCTCCCAGCCCAATCCACTCTTCCTCTGGACAGTGCTGACATTTCCTTAGCAGGCACCTTTTAAGCCCTGCAGCAAACCAGAGAGGCAAAGTCCTCAAGGAGCTTAAGTCCACAAGGAAGGTACAGCACACAAGCCACAAGGTTCAGGCAGCTCCACTGCAATGGAACTCCCAGGGTGTCCTCACAGGGACAGAACCAGGCTGGCAGGAACAGCACACGCTGGCCTAAGAGTTCCAAGAGACCAACAGAAAACTTGGTAAACACAAACCAGGAACAAGTGTTGGGGGGCACTGAGGGCTGTGAGGTCCAACACCCAGCTGGCAAGAGCCAGGGCTCAGGAGGTTCCAGGAGGCCAGGTACCGCACCGCACACATCTCACCTGGCCTCCACCTTGCCACCTCCCAACCTCTCAGCCTTCGCCAACTCAGTGTCTCTGCAGGCTTTCAGGAAGGTCACATGGCACTTTGCAAGGACACAATGGCTATTCTAGCGCTTTTGTCCCTGGGGCAGCCACACATCCCTCCTGTCACTGTCTGCACTCTCCTGGAACTCCCAGAGCTCCACGTCCTCCATGCTTTCTTCTAGTGTACTCTGCACAGAGCTATGGGATTCCCACTCTGATCTCAGCTCTGATCTCCTGTGCTTTTTGTCCAATCCCAGTTTGACAACCTGTTGCAAGAGTCTGACACTGTGCTGACAACCAGAGCAGCAGTCTGGTCTGCCCCTGGCCTAAACATAGCAATCACTGTCCTCACTGGATGACATTGGTAGTGGGCTCACTCCAAATTCCTTCTAATAAAATAAGGGGCTACACTATGAGGCATTACACCTGTTTCCCAAGCTGTGGGGCAGAAGGTGGTGTCTAAGGAGCTGGGGACAGGTGACCTGCCCTCTCCTCATGCTGCAAAGCTGCTCAGGCTGTGCTCAGCCATGCTCTGAGGATTTTGTTCAAAGCTGCAGGAGCCACACTGATCACAGTCTGCACAAGTTAGTCCCTTCTGGGATTTGACACCCAACTCCATCACAACCACTGAATGTGGGGATGGTCGTGCCCATTTAGGGACAAGAAAATGGAGACATAAGAAAGTTAATCCTGTACAAAAGATGGTACAGGGCTACAGGATAAATCCTGAGAGTACTTGGCTGAACTTATCAGATACAAAAGTTACATTTCTTGTTATATAGGTCTTGCTGTATCTTGGTCTTAACTATCCAGCAGAAAAGTATAAAAATGAGGTATATAAAGTAAATCCATATTCATACGATGAGCTGTAAAAGGCTCAAGTCAATAACTTCTGAGGATAACCCACTAATATTAGACTGATAGACAGTGTTAGATTGTTTAGTTGAATTCAAACACCTCTAGTATTTAGATGCCAATAGAATATTCACCTCTGATGGAACAAAAAAAAAAGGATACAAAGGAAAGATCATTTTATATTTATATATATAAAATAGTTAGGATAAATTTACAGCTTTCAGTTAATTCAATGAGAAGAAAGAGGTGTACTAACAGTGTTTGGACAGAATATCCTGTCTGCTTCTTGTACTATGGATAACCACTAAGAAAATAACAATGTACAGTGTATTGACTATCAAAACTGTCCTATTCACAGAGAGCACATTGGCCAAGCAATGGCCGTGACTCATCCACATGGCTGACACTGACAAAGGTTCTACAATCTGAGGTACAGGATCTCAGGATAAATCCTGAGGGGATTTCACTGACCTTACCAGACCCTAAAGCTACAACTCTTGTTGCATAGGTCTTGCTTTACCTTGGTCTTAACCATTCAGTAGAAAAGTATGAATTCGAAATATAAGAAATAAAGCCATGCTGTTATGTTGAGCTGTAGGGGACTCAGGTCAACAATTTCTGACATTGCCAGTCAAGTGGAAGACCCAATACTATTATGGGCTACTGGACTCTTTTAGAATATTTTGCTGAGTTAACACACCTATAATATTCAAATAATGGAACTTAACAAAAAAAGGGTATACAGATGAATGTCCATTTTGTATCTGTGTTTTCAAAGTGGTTAGGATAGATATATAGTTACATTCTCTTAATGAATAGAGTGATTTGTTCTAATGGTGTTTGTAAATAAGATATCATGTCCGCATCTTGTACAGCAATTAACCACTAGGAAAAAAACATGCAATGGGATAAATATTGAAACTATCATACTAATTTGATTTGAAAAAAAAACTGTCCTATTAATCAGCTGTGAAACTGTCTCATTCATATTTATTTCTCAATAAAAAAATAAATATAAAAAAGCCTCAAATTTATCCTTTTTATAGCTGAATAATACTCCATTTTGATAGCTTAGTAGAATAAGTGCTTCCCTGGCAAGCACAAGGGCCTAAGTTCAATCCCCGGTTCCAAAAAAAAAAAAGAAAGAAAGAAAGAAAGAAAGAAAGAAAGAAAGAAAGAAAGAAAGAAAGAAAGTCAATCCTTTGTCTCATGTCACTAGCCAGAGAGTGAGGACTGGGGCTGTGCTTGCAGCCTGTCAAGGATGCACTCCCCCCCATGTCCTTAGCCTGCACTGTTCCTGGGTCCCCAGCACTGGACTCCTGAGCCAGGTACTGGCTGCCTGGTGCCACTAAACAGGCCCAGCATGGTCATGCCAGGGCCTAGGCTCAACTGCACATTGCGTCTTGGTCCTGCTCTTGCCCTGCTCTGCCGAAGCCCCAGGACGTCTCTAACCCTGGACAGCTTAGCATCCTTTGGACCTGGGGCTCAGGCCACCTTTCTGCCCTAATTAGAGCCTCAGGCTCTTGCTCCCTTCTCCCACACTAGAACCTCCTGCCTCTGCAGATCCAGGGCCCTCCTCAACCAGCCCCCAGCTCCCAGTTGACCCCAGTGGCCCTGTCACAGCCTGCCGTGAAGAGGGGAACTGGCCAGGGAGGAGAGCATGGCCCTGGTGTGTAGAGTCTTGAGCCCAAGGCAGGGGGCTGCCATCTAGGATTAGAATCAGACACTAAAAGTAAGGCTGGGGTCCTACAGCCAGCCTGGTACCCACAGAGGTTTAACCACTACCCAGGTTCCCCTGCTCCAGGAGAAGCCCACTCCCCACAGGGAAGGCCTGCAAAGCAGAGCAGAGGCTCATTTTCAGACTCACTTGCCCTTTTAGGTTAGCATCCTTGTTCAGTGAAGCACATGAGCAACTGTACATGACAGTCCTACATGCCTGACACCCCTCGGTTAAGGGTCTGCTGCTCCCACTAGATTTAGGAATCCCAGAGTGTGAGAGTCCTGTCTCATTAATCTTTGAATACCTCTCTGGCCCAGTACAGAGGTGGTCCCTAAAACCCATTGGATAAGTGCATGCATGGATGCATCTCTCAGCAACTCTGTGGCTTCCCTGTCTAGTGCATGCCAACAATACCAGCTCTGTCCTATTTGATTTCCCTCAGGCTCACCCTTCCCCATGCCCTGGCAGACTCTTCTGCAGCACGAGAGCACAAACCCCGCCACCTCCTTCCAGGAGGGTGACAAGCAGCAGAGCTGACACTCATCTTCTCACCCCGTGGAGGAGGGGTGTGCCCTCCCTGGAGTCTCACAAACAAGCTCCCCACCACTCCCCTCGGGATGTGCGTCTGCACTTTCCCCAGCTGGCTGAGCTATTCTGGGCATTCCTTCAAGTGTCACTGGCGACTTAGAACTCACCTGTGACGAGCTGCCAGATTCGCTTACAGAATGCAGTTCTAAAAGCAGCTAACAATGCCACAAGATGACGGGAGAGGAGAAGCAGCGGGATCTGGTCTTCAGTTTAAGACATAAATATCTGAAAATGAGAAATTCTTCAGAGCTAGGCTCCCTGCTGGAATATTTAGTGCCTGGTTACATAAAAAGCCACAGAAGCCAGGCAGATGGGGGCTGGGCCCTGACTAGGGTGCTCGAGTGGGTGCCGGGGTATCTGACGCGCCTCTACCCCACTGCCCATCACCATTGGACAGGAGCCACAGGCAAAGGCAAACATGCAGGGTGGCACACAGGGCCTGTGCTGTGCCACAGGACCAGAAGAGGTATACAGCAAGATGCAAAGGGCCTTGCCTTCCTTCTCTGGAGAGAACTGAGGTCACACCCTGACATCCATCCTAGGGATGGAGATGCAAGCTATGTCCTGGTGTTCAGAGCTGGCCTCAGTTGGGCGGGCAGAGACAGAGAAGAGAGGTTCCCAGGCAAAGGAGGCTGAGGGAAGAGGAAACAGGAAGCTGGCTCTCAAGCTCCAGAGGACTTAGGAGGGCACACACACTGAGGGCCTTAGAGGTACAGTGCTCTAGAAACCCCACAGGGCACCACATCTGAGGACAGCCATGCCTGCGGCTCATGTGCTGCAGCATGTCCTGCATGACTGGAAGTAACCTCTGGTGGGATCTGATCCAATTTACATGGGGTCCATGCAGGGACAGAAACCCCTCCAATAGACAAAGGGGGCTTGGAGTGAATCACCATTCTGGAAGTCACACAGAGGCTCTGACTGGTGGCTTCCAGGGGCCGGGAGCTCTTTTTGTTGCCTGGCTCCCTGCCGAAGAGTGTGTCCTTGCTAATAAATCTGTTTTTGCTCCTGTCTCTATGTATCCTGATCAATTATTTGTTGGGGACACCAAGAACATAGGACACCATTCACAATCCAAACAGCACCCACCAGCTCACAGGGACTCCAGCTTTGGCTCAGGGGCACCTGGGCCTTAGCAGGCTCAGCGCAGAGCTCTTGGGCTTCAAGAGCCCAGCCTGCATGGAGGAGCTGTGCTTGCTCAGGAAAGGCCATGTGGATGAGAGCAGGAGCCTCTGTCTGCAGCCACGTGGGGCCAGAGGGCACAGCGCGTCCTGGCCCCCCTCGGGCAAGAAGCTCCAGCAGGGCCTCAGCCAGGGTGCCCAGAATCTCAGAACCAGATCTGATCCAATTTATAAAAGTAAAACTGTGGGAGTTTCTTACACAAGACTGTGAGGAGGCAGAGCTGTAGCCAGGCCTTGCCAACCTCCAAGGCACCAACCTCAGGCATCTCTGGCTCAGAGCAAAAGGAAACAACGTTTTAGGGATCATCTTGCCTAGCAGAATGTGGTGCAGATCAGACCACAAGAGGAAGACAAACATGGTGAAAAAAGCTGCCTCGCATTTGGAGGCTGCCATGTTTGCAAGAAACATTCATGAACAAGACTCCTGTCACCCCGCTGGCAACCTGTCAAGCTGATATGGACCCAGTCCACAGAGCAAACCCTGAGGCTCAGACAGGCTGGGACTGCAGGGTCCTGGGAGGCTTCCATCTCCATGGGCTCCCCCAGGGTCATGATCCCTCCTGGTTACCCAGAGCTTTCCCACTTTAGCACTAAAACCCCATCGCCTAGGGACACTTCTGACCATGGCCAGCCAGGATGCTGTTCAGGACTGCTGTCAAAGAGGCCCAGCATCCCCAGAACTCGGGTCTTAAACAGGAATAGGTGGTCAGCACCATTCTATCCTGCTATGACAGTGGATGTGGGGGCTAGGACAAGGAGAGGGTGGCATGGTCAGAGCCACTGAACCACCACGGTCAGCACCACACCCTGTCCAGGTATCAGGAAGCAGAGGGAGAAGAGAAGCACTCCTCACTCGCAGAAAGCACCAGAGCTGCATGGACCAGTCCTTGCTCTCCTCTTCTTCCTCAGCTCTGGAAGCCCCTCCGGACAGCAGGATCTCCAGCTGAGGACTGTTTCTGACACCCATTCCCAACAGCCAGTAAGGTAAAGTGGGGTTACTAGGAGGTCTTCCAGGAAGCCACTTCTGAAAAAGTCAGAAAAAAAAAAAAAAGTCAGCCAGGCAGCAAACTCTTTGCCCTTTTATTTATTCTTCTTGCCTGTAACTTGACTGTTTTGGCTCAAGTGCCAGCAGCCATCTTTGGACTGTGAAGAGGAAAGCAACATGCTAATAAAGTGAGAGAAAAAAGACAGGGAGAAGCGGGGCCCCTCATAACCAGGGAGCCACCATCTGCTTCCAGGCTTCCTATGTGTGTGGGTCACTGAAGTGGGTTCTCCTTGTGGGCAGGGGACTGCACTGCGAGGCACTCACAGGCTGGGGACCGAGTGGCTTCCAGGGCTCAGGCTGGCTTCCTGGTCTTGCTTTTCTTTCAGATCTCTGTGCAGCAGCCCACAGTGGTACACAGTGCCACCCTGACACCTGGGACTGCACCATTCTTCCTGCCGTCCATCCAGCTGGCTCTCGTCTGACTGCTTCCAGCCTTCCCCCAGTGGTCAGTGGCATTAATGATCTTGGGAAGAGTGAAGAAAACAAACAGCTGGCTCTTGGCTTTGAAGCCACAAAAGACACTTCCGGAACTGATGGCCTAAAGAAAAGAAAGGCTTTTTAAATTTCATAAGTCTGTGTACTGTACATCTGCAAAAGTTCAGAACATCAGCAAGTGAAGAGAGGCTCCCAGTTTCCTAAGAGTAAAATCAGATGGCAGGAGGGAGAAGACAGCCTTCATCCCCTCCCCCTAGTTGCTGGGACGTGTGAAAGGACACCTTCACAGCATGTGGGAAAACCACTTTCAACCTAAATGATCATTGCTAGCCATACCACCAACTGAGCGAGAGCAGACTGCAGGCTCTTCTCCCTGTCCACAGGAGTCCTAGCTGCAGGTGCTCAGAGCCAGGGGCACCTCGCAGGAGAAGGACATAGGGTATCAGCAGCAGGGGCCCAGGTGCAGGGCGGGAACCTGGAGCCGCAGGCACAGGCAAAGGCAGGTGAATGACAAGTAGGCCACAGCTGGACCGTGCCACAATGGACAGCTCGCACAGCGTGGGGATGAGCGCAAGGCTGTGCTGGGGCTGGAGGCGGCGCTTGCGGGAGAGTAAGGTTCACATCCACCAGGGCCAGACTCTCCCCAGGCGGCCGGCACGAATGAGCAGCGCCCACGCGAGCGTCGCTGTGCAAGACAGGAGGCGAAGGCCTTGAGGACAAGAGGAGCAGAAAGCCAGCCCCTTGCCTTGGCACAGGTATTAAATCGTGAAGTACAGGCAGAGCTTTGAAAACAGTAGCTGACCAGTAGCACACATTTTTAAATATGCCGCGGAACGAATTTTAACACACTGGAAAGCAGCAATGTGACAGCTCTGTACTTGTGTTGGTGGGTAAAACATTATTAATTTAAACGTGTAAGATGGAATTTTAATCAACTTTTCACAGCTAAGGACACAAACAATAGACCTAGAAAACGTTTATGCTAAACCAGAACCAGTTGTTTCCTAACACACGCGTGTTTTAACTTTTACTTTGAAGCAACTGCAGACTCACAGCAAGCAGCAGGAAGGGGATAGAGGGTCCATCTGTGCCCTTCCACCATCCCCCAGTGTTAAGCGTTGTGTCCCTGCAGGATGGTGGGAAGCTAGGAGACTGACGTCAGCGCAGGGCCTGGGTTTTGCTCCCAACTCTTTACCCATGTGAGCTTCTAGGATTCACTGTAACAAAGATGCGGGGAGATAACTCAGTAGAATAAGTGCTTGCCTGGCAAGCGTAGGATCCTGAGTTCAATCCCTGGTTCCGCAAAAAAAAAAAAAAGAAGAAGAAATAAAAATAAAGATGCAGGGCTGTTTCATCACTACGAAGACCTCTCTCCTGCTTCCCTTGGGTACTAAAATCCAGGGAACTGCTCGCCTTTCTCCCGCTGTGGTGCCCTTGTGTTTTCAGCACTGATAAGTGGCATCGACAGTGCTTTCCCTGTTCCACTAGCACCTGCCTGAGTTCTGCAGGGTCTGCACGCACACGATCTCGTCCCTTCTGTTGCTGAGAAGTGTTCCACAGTGTGTCAGGGTCGCACAGTGACCACTCACTTGCTGAATTTCATCCTGGGTGTTTTCAGGTTTGGGGCAGTTGCAATAAAGTGGATATTGGCATTTCTGCACACATTTTATGTGGATGAAATTTCATTTCTCTGGGATAAATGCCCAGGAGTGTGATTTTTGGTCTTATAGTAAGCACACGTTTATTTCTGCAAAAACTGCCAACTCCCAGAATGTTTGTGCCACTTTGTATTTTCATCAGCAGTGTAGAAGAGATCATTTCTTCACATCTTTGCCAGAATTTACCATTATCATTTCCTAATTTCATTTTCCCTAAAAGGTTTGAAGCGGTAGCTCACTGAGTCTTCTCTGCGTCTCCATAGCAGCTGCACCTGTGAGCGTCTTCCCTGGCTCCCTTGCCAGCTGCTTGTTCTTGGTGCATGACATTTTCTAATTGTGGTGTGGCAGTTCCTAATTGTCCTGTTTGGCGGCGAATGTTGAGTTGTGAGAAGAATGTATATATTCTAGATTGGAACTCTTTTTCAACTATGTGGCTTACAAATATTTTCTCCCAGCTATAGCTTGTCTATTCGTGCTCTTCACAGGCCATTTTAATAATGACCGTGCTTATGTCCAACTTACTGATACTTCCCAATTCATTACCTCAGACTAATATTTACCTGACAGAAAAATCAGACAAAAACAGTTCACAAAATAAAAACATATACCCTATCATTCACAGCTATAGATGCTTACTCCTTAATAAAATATTAACAAACAGGATTCAGTGACATGTCAAAAGGACCTTTGTGCACACCAGCCCTGACAATGTGAGGTGCCTCAGTGTTCAAAGGTCACTGAACACGCTGACTATTTAGGACACTAATAACCTACCATATCATCAGCTCAAATTAGCTTTTAAACTGGTGCAGGAAAATCATTTGATAAAGTTCAGCCTTTTATCATTTCATGACCATATCTCTCAGAAAACTAAGAATTTAGAGGAAATTCTTCAACTTAATAAAATATGCTTATTTTCAAATCCTACAGTTAGCATCATATTTAAAGGAGAAAACCTGAACACACCCTTCCAAACCATGCACCAGAAAGGAACAAACAGTCTGACTACCACCATTCAAAACCCTATCCAGGCTGGGGAGATGGCTCAGTAGAATAAGCGCTTCCCTGGCAAGCACAAGGGCCTGAGTTCAATCCCCGGTTCTGCAAAAAAAACAAAACAAAACAAAACCAAAAAAACACCATCAACAACAACAACAACTATCCATTTTAGGTTTTCCTATTACATAATCATTTCCTATTACATAAAATGGGGAAATCAGAAGGAATCAGGAGAACTCACACAGAGAGTAAGTCCTCAAGAAGGGGCTTCCACTTCTGGGTTGGGACCAGTGGAAAAGAAAATGGGGGACACCTGCTGTCTCCTGAGGGCTGTTTATAGGGAAGAGGGAGTCCTGCTCCACAGTGCAAGGAGCCTTACCCCAGCCTCCCCAGAGCTTGAGACCAGAGCCATGGAGCAGAACAGACTTCAGAGGCCACATCCATGGGACACACAGGTGGGGCCTGGCAGAGCTGGCTGAAGGAGTAGGGGGACCTGTCCGTCATAAGCTCCCAGAACCCGCTAGAACTTCTCCAGACCCCCACAAGGTTCAGACTCCGTGAGGGGCTGCTATTTCCACTCCGCAGCATAGGCTGCCTGTGCTGAGGCAGGGTACACTTTTAACTTTGCTTCTATACTCTTTTTGGTCTTCCCTTACCCCTTCAGTCCTCCTCACCTTTGAAATAAACTTTTGGCACTGTGTTTGGTTTGTCTCATCTGCTTGTTTGCTCCAGACAAGAAGGACCTGGAGTACTTTTCCAGGCATGCCATTTTTTAAAGGAAGTACAGTTCACTCCAGCTGCCAGGGAGTGGCACTGAGGGAGGAAGTGCTGCCTAGCCGAGGTCCCACCGAGGAGGCAGAGAGAGAGCTAGTGTTGAATGTTCAGGCACGGCTAGGGTGCTTATCAAGATGCGCAGAGAACTGACAAGCGCACACCTACTTGCAAGTGTGAGCAGCTTCATTTAGCGAAGATCACAGGACATTGTGCCCAGGGCAAGTCCATGCTGGCAAAAGATAAGGCACAAGTAGAAGAGGTTCCAAGTGACAGAAAGGCAAGCACTGCACACAGGTCACAGCCTGTGGAAGCAGCAGCAGCAGCGGCTCTACCCCACCAGGCTCTTGGAATGTAAAGGATGTGTACATTGGCCCAGGTGCCTCCTGAGGTGTTTTTTGTTGTTGTTGTTGTTGTTGTTGTTTTTGCTGTACCGGGGATTGAACTCAGGACCCTGAGCTTGCCAGGCAAGCACTTATTCTACTGAACCATCTCCCCAGCCCCCTTCTGAGATTTGAGTGTGATGGGCAAGCCTGACTGACTGGGTGCGTTGTCATCCTCGGAGCGCTGTCCCGGAATTTTCTCTAACCGACCTGTGATCCTCTGATGAGGTGAGACAGGAGAAGGTAAGTGGAACTGAGCTGGGAGACCTAACACGAGTGTGGTCTGGCCTAGAGAATCAGTGACCTGTCTATGGCCATACCACCCTGAGTGCACCCGATCGCATCTGATCTCAGAAGCTAAGCAGGGTCGGGCCTGGTTAGTACTTGGATGGGAGAATCAGTGACCTCCTGCCATCTCCTAGGACAACAGAAGGCAGAATGGCCCTGGGCGCTATTTAAATGGGTAGAGGACAGTGACTCCTTATCTCCAGGGGTGGGGTGGGCACAATGCAACCTTGTGTTCTGCTGAGGCCCATCCAGGACCACAGCATCTTGGAGGCACTGGGCAACTGGTAGCAGGAATCACACAGCAAAAGATCCCATGGTCAGGGCTTGATCTCCTACTGGCTGCCACCACCCACGAGTTGGGTCCAGCAGGAAAGAAAGGGGAAGCAAAACCCTGACCAAGCAGCAAGGTGTACTCGTTGGATGTTTGTCTGTCAGGCGGCCCAAGACAGAAACAGCCTGACTATAGGTGAGAGCGTCACACTGGCCTGAGGAAGTCACGGTGTGAGCACTGGCCAGCAGAGGAGGAGCACCTGTGGGGACCTCAGAGTCAGCAGGGTGGAGCGAGGAAAGCAGGCAGGTGGCAGGGAAAGGTAACTTGCTGAAGGGAAGACCACAACTGTGGCAGGACCCTCACCTCTCCAACTCAGCAGGGCCTTCAGGACCTGAGCCCAGGCTACCAGTGGGGAAGGACTGCTCCGAGGGGTGTCAGCTTCTCCTCTCGTACTTAGGCCCCTAAAAAAGAAAGGCCATGCTCTTTCCTATGCACCCACCAGCCAGATTTCTTACCAGGAAACCCGCAAACCCTTCTGTCCTCCCCAGGGACCTGTGGCTAATGAAGCTGGTGAAACACCAGGATGTCCCGAAGCTCTGCTCTCCACAAGTTGGCCAAAGCTCACATGAGCCAGGCATGGTAGCCCTCACCTGTGGTCCCAGCACTCTGGCAATTGAAACAGGAGGAGTTTGAGTCCAGCCGGGGCAGTACTGAGATACTCTGTCTCAAAAGAAAAATGAAAGTGCTGGGTAGAAAGCTCAACACAAAAGTCCTGGCTTCAGTCTTAGCACTGCAAAGTCCAGCAAACAAACAAACAATAAATAAAACTTCTATGGCTCACCACAGGGAGTCATAGTTCCCCTGAAGTTCTGCCCTCCTTCTTGAGAGTGGCCAGTGGCCAGTGACCTGAGAAGATATAAAGATGGCCAAAATTCCTCTATTTCACTGCCTGCAGTTCCTCCCCTGCCCTGTTCCACCTGCCATCAAGGGGCAGAACGGCCACCCTATTGCAGTCCCTTCCATGCCTGTGGAGTCAGCACCCCTTGCACAGCCACCAATGGCCTCCAGGTTGCCTGAGCCACCTGACTGCCACAGAGGGATACAGGTGCTCCCAGGAACACATGTCCTCCCACAGCACCAATACGGCAAAAACAAGGGCAAAACGCAGGGCACTCTCTTTCCACATTGGAAGGGGCTCAATGGCTGTGCCTACAGCTAAAGAAGACGAGAGCTTCTTATGATCGCACCCCACCCACCAGTCAGCAAACACCCAGTTGCCTGTCTGCCCACTACACCCATCCAGGGCAAGGCAGGAGGCTGGTGACCTGCACAGTGGCTGCAGTGCAGCACCACAGTCCAGAGTGCACAGCATCGCTCCCAGCCTGCTGCAAACCAAGACAGCCACGCCTGGGAGCCACACACGGAGGCCTGGCACAGGCAGCTCAGCCAGAGAAGCATCACCTCCAGCTGCACTGAGCCACACACGTGGCCTCCGTGGGCCCCAGTCTGAGCTGCCTCCAGTCCAGGCTCCCTGCAGGGGGCTCGCCAGGGAGGCTGTGTCCAGTGTGTCTAGTTTAGGGATGATGCAGGCCCTCGTCCAGATCCACACGCCACCCTCTCTGTGGACCTCACAGGCAGGCTCCCGCCTCTGCCTTCTGCCACCTAGTGGAGACATTGTGGGAGCAAAGGAGGCTCCATTCCTCCTGTTCTCACCTGTCAGGTGACCACAGCATACTGGTGGCCCTGTGGTGATGATCATAGCTCTTGTCTCCTGACTCCATACAACTCCTGGGATGAGTAACCGCTTTGTCTAGCCCAGCTGGGGATGGCGCCCATTAGAACCAGTCCTAGAGTCCTACTCCATCCATTTGCTGACCTAAATATATCTCCTTTAATACTCCTGATACAAACTTTCTGACAATACTCAAAGTGGGCCATCTAGTTCCCAACTTTACACACAGCCTGTTTGCAAGGCCCCTGTGACTGCCCCAAGGCAGAGCCCAGAGCTGCTTCTGAACCTCATGACGGCTGGAGCCTGATCCTATAGATCTAAAGCCTGGTGCCTGGGAGGATTGTGCACCTTTGCAATGAGATGCTGTCATCAGAAAACCAAGGGATCGTACAGATGTGAAAGCTGAGACAAAGGAGAAGTGCTCTGCAGATGAAGGACATCGTGTCACTGAACAGATGTATGTCTTTGTGAAATCCCCTTTGAGACACCTTTGTGTCACCTGCAAGAGAGGAAAGGCCATCATCACATGGATTTCGCATCTTAGAGTTGATGGGCCGGACCACTAATTCATGGCACATAGAAGGGACAAGGCCTCATGTGGGCAAGGAGACCTGTGGAGCACAACCTGGCTTCAGAGGTACCCACACCTCAGCATCAAGATGGAGAAAATGGAGCAAAGAGGCTCCTGGCTCTGGCTTTAGGGGAAAGATGGGTTCAAAGCCCCACCGGGCCTCAGAAGGACCAGAGCTCTAGACACTCTCAGGAGCTGCTTAGGAGCCATATGGAAGATGCCAGAAAGAAAGGGATAAGATACCACCAGGGGTCTGAATTCAGGCTGAAGTAGCAGCCACTTGGAGAAGCACATGGGGAGCCCCAAGTTAACCTTGTGTTAATCCAAGTTAACACAGTATCAAACACAGTGTGTCTGGGAATCTCTCGGGAGCCAGAGCACAGTGACCCCCCCCCAAAGGGCCAGCTTCAGAAGCTGTAGGGAGCTGAGACCAGGAAAGGGACAGACAGGAGTCTGTAGCCATAGAATGCCTGAACTGATGACTCAGGAGGCTCTGTGGAAACCCTAAGATCTACAGGCAGAAGACAGTAATCTCCCTCCTGGCTCTCTGTGCTCCAGAGCAGCCGAGTAGGGTGATGCTGGCAGGACTGGTGGAATCACATGAATTCAGCCCTGCCACATGGAAGTGGTCAGATGATGGTGCTCACTGCTCTGAGACGTGGTTTGCACCGGAACCCATCATCTCCTCCTTGCCCTTAAGAGGCCAGTCTATACTTCCTAACTCCTCCGAGCTGTGAGTGGCCCAAGCACTACTTCTCCCAGTGGAATGTGTGCAGGAGAGAGCGCCACTTTTGAGACAGGTGCATGTTGCCACACTTGCCTCCCTCCCCAGAGAACCTGCCCGTGTGGCATGCAGGAGCCAGCAAAGCATGTCAGCAGCAGACCCACCTGATGGAGGCTGGAAAGGCACTGCCAGAATTCTGGAACACTATGCAAGCAAGCCTTGCCTGGGTGTAGAAGTACACTTCTGAGCAGAAGCCACACACTTCTGGATTCATTTGTTAGACTCCAGGCCTAAGCTGGCCTCCAGAGGGCACTTGGGCTCTGAGGGAGCCCCCCACACGCACACCCATCAAGGGCTAGAAAGTGTTGTAGGGGCAGGGTGCTTACTCTGGGAGTTATCAGCCAATTATTTACCACTTTGGACTAATCAACTCCAGTAAGAAACCGCTCAGATTTTTCTTCTTTTACTTAAAAATTGGAAATCAGCCTAATAATGATGGATTTTTGTTGTTGTTTTGAGACAGGGTCTCACTATGCAGTTCAGGCTGACCTTCAACTCACTTTGTTGCCCAGGATGGCCTCAAACCCAAAGCAATCCTCCCGCCTCAGCTTCTTGAGTGCTGGGATTACAGATTTGTGCCCCCATGCCTGGCTAACAATGGGTTTTTAAACCTCTCTAAATTACATTCCTCAAGAGCCTCTCTTACAAAAAAAAAAAAAAAAAAAAAAAAAGCCTCTTTTATTTTGACTCTACAACAAACTTCCCACTAGTCTATGTGGGCTTGGGACCAGCTATTCCTTGTGTAATAGTAGCAGAACATGTGCTTCTCTAGGACTGCTAGAATTTTCTAGAACTTTGCCATATAGACCATGAATATTCTAAGAGCTAATGCTCTGCCTGCTGTTTTTTGAATTATTAGCATATATTTACTGCGCACAAGAGTTACATTCTGCACACTTGGGACGCGTACATTACACATCTAGGGTCTTCCTTCATCTCCTTCTTCTTCCCCTCCCTCCCTTGGTCCCCTTCCCATCTGCATAAGATCCATCACCCTTTTTCTGTTATCTGTCTTTTACTTTACTCTTCATTTATCACTTAGGTTTCTCCTGTAAGAGAAACCATGTAATATTTAAGCTTGTGTGCTGGATTTATTTCCCTTAACCTTATGATCTCATGGTGCATTTGTTTTCCTACAAATGCCCCAAGAATTTCTAAAAGTCTCTGCATATCTTGGTTCTACTTATGTACCATAGTAACTTTTTATTACAAAAAGTAAAAAATACAGATAATCATAGAAGAACATTGAATCTAAATGAGAAGCAGATCACATATGCCCACCTCTCCTCCCACTCCTGTGAAATGATTCAAGAGATCAGATTAGCTGGACCTGACTCTAATGCAGGAGGAGGTAAAACTCAGGCTTATTTTTCATTTTATGCCATGTCAACCCTAGGCCTCTGCCTGTAACAAAGTTTGATCCAGAGACAGTGGTAGAAAGGCAGGAGTCCGGGCTCTGGGTTCTCGCTGCAAATCTGAGACCAGCCTGGGCCAGGGAGTTTAAGGCCAGCTTGGACTACATAGCAAGGCTATGCCTGAAAAATAAATAAATAAAAATAAAAATTTTGTGGCAATATGAAAAAAAATTCCCACATACTATCAAGTAACCAGAGAATGAGATTCAGATAGCATGTATTTTGTACAGGCTGAAGCAGGAAGAGCATAAGTTTGAGTCCAGTCTGGGTCACTGTCTCAAAATTAAAAACGAGTGCGAGAGCACTTGCCTAAAGTGTACAAGTCCCTAGTTGGATCCCCAGCGCTACACATATACCTGCCCTTTGTTTCATTATTTGTAAGGAAGTCAGCAGCAGCAGCAACACAGGTCTGGCCCGTGGGTCCAGGAAAGGCAGCGGCCACTCAGAGTGGGCTCGGTGTGGACGCTCCTGACTTGCCCCAGACACTTTCCCAGAAGGTGTGTGCGCGCGCGTTGAGGCAGGTTCCCGGGACACTGGCCGCGCTGCAGCCTCCGGCTCCTGCTCCGCGTGGTGCCGCGCTCTGAGCCCTGCGCACTGCGCTCTGCGCCCTGCGCCCTGCGCCCTGCGCTCTGCGGCAGACGCGGCGCGCGTTCCCTGATCCGCACCAGCTCGCGCCTCCGGATGCAGCGTGCGGGCGCGGTGACGTTCTCGGATAAATGCCGAGTAACTGTGTAGGCGAATGGGAGCTAAAAATAAGCACGGAAAATCTATCATTAAGGTATCACTGCGCCCGCGCAACTACTGAAGGCTCCCCGGCTCCGCCTTCAGGCTCCGGGCATCTGCAAAAACTCTTCAGCCGGACCTCGGCCGCACGGCAGCGCCAGGAATTAAGACACCGCTGGAAATAAGTAAAACAAGCCCCCATCCCCAGCCCGCCCCGAGACCTCGTCTAGGAGGCCACTCGAAGGGCCCGGAGCTGAGGCGCCAAGGGACCCATCTCGCCATCACCCTCTTCTATCCACCTGGGGTTAGGAAAATACGGTCCTGGGGGGCGGAGATGCCGGATGAGAAAATGAGCAGGACTTGACCCTGGGTCCGCACTGCGCCACGCCGCGCCTCGGGGGGCACACATCCCGGGATCCAGGGGCGGCGAGGCCCCAGGTTCCCCGGGTTCGATGAAACCGATCCGATTCGCTCTGAACACCCGGGGAAGGGGCGGCGGGGGCGGCCGGCCAAGCGCGCGCGCGCGCGTGTCCCTTCCGCGCGGGGACGGCCTCGCGGGCCGCGTCACCTGGCTCCGCCCGCCTTCGGCTAGCCGGGCAGGGCGGCGGCCTCTGCGGCCCAGGCGCTGCGGAACCGGCGGATCCAGGAGCCGACCGCGAGTGTAGACGCGGGGGCGGAGCGCGAGCGCGCGGATGGGCTGCGGGGCCGCGCCGCCGCGCGGGGAGAGGACGTGAGCGCCGGCCGCGGCCTGCGAGCATCATGCAGAAGGGCATCCGGCTCAACGACGGCCACGTCGCTTCTCTGGGGCTGCTGGCACGCAAGGACGGCACGCGCAAGGGCTACCTGAGCAAGCGGAGCGCGGACAACACGAAATGGCAGACCAAGTGGTTCGCGCTGCTGCAGAACCTGCTTTTCTACTTCGAGAGCGACTCGAGCTCTCGGCCCTCGGGGCTGTACCTGCTGGAAGGTTGCGTGTGCGACCGCGCGCCCTCGCCCAAGCCGGCGCCCTCGGCCAAGGAGCCGCTGGAGAAGCAGGTGAGGGTACGGGCGCTGAGGAGTGCGCGGCGGGGAGGGACGGGCGAGGACCTCGAACCCGCGTCGAGACCGGAGGGGCGCCGCGCTGTGCCCCGCCAAACAGTGTCACCCTGGCGGGAGCGTCCGCTCAAGCACCACTTGGGTGCAGCTCCGTGTGGCGGCACCTGCGCCCCGCGAACCGCATGGTCGGCTCCAAAGGCCGCTGGGGCGCGGGTCTTGGCCGTGGGCGCGACGCTCCTCCCCGTTCACAGCCGCAGGGCCCCGGGGCCTGGACACACACAGCCTGGGTGATGGGAGGAAGGTGAGCCCTCTGCGGTCTTCAAAGGTCTGTCCTGCTTAGGGGAGGGTGATGATAACGGGTCCTCGGATGCTACCACTAAGAGGAACCTGACATCCACAGGGCCCGAGCAGCCTGGGACACTAAGGACCTGAGAGCTATATTGAGGTGCCCCAGGGTCTGAGGTTGTCTTAAGCCGCAACTGCACCAAACTGGCTGCATTGAATGTATCCCTAGAAGTCTCACTCCTTATCAAGACAGACATCCCAGCTCAGCCTGCCCAGCCAACCCCTTCTCTCCTCAAAGTAGCCCTGCGCACTGGGAGATGGTTCTGGGGCCGGGAGTGCACAGGAATGTTTGAGAGTGGGTCTCTGGGAAAGACCAACTAATTAGGCTGGAACCCCCAGGCAGAGAGCAGGCAGCCACTTACATTCAGAACTCCAAACAGGCTGAAGGACCCAGCAGAGACTAGGCTGTCCAACCTGGTAACCTGCCCTTCTCCAGCCCTAAGGTCCTGGTGTCTGCCCTGGCCAGAGTCCTTGACCCTCAACCCTCAGCCCTTCCCCAGTGGACCACCTGGGCCAGGGTGGGTAGAGGTGGGAGAGGGCACCGGTGAATGTGGGTTCACAGTGTCTATTCCCTGGGCCTGGATGGGAAGACGGAAGGGCCTGGGGCCAAATCGCAGCTTCCTACTTTAGATGTGTGACTTCAGTTAACATGCTGAGCTTCTCTGAATCTGTCTTGTGGTCTGTGGAATGGGGATAATAACTGACACCTCTGGGATTCTGATTTTACTGAGTTAAATGTTGTTTATGAAGGGATGCTCCAAGTACAGTTTAGTGGGGGGGGGGTCTAATAAATCTTAATTAAATCTGAATTCTGGGCAACAATATCTAGGAAACTGCATGTTGAAGCCGGAAGACAGCCCAGAAAGCATGAGACTCATCTTTCCCATTTCACAGACCACAGCACTGAGGAGCAGAGAGGGAAATGGTTGCCCAAGAGCACAGAGAATCTGGCAGAGTCAGACCTAGAACTCACTTAGCAGTCAGCCTGGGAGCAAGCGTGTGTGAGCTTGTCCCCAGAGCACTTCAGGCAGAGTTGAGCTGGGAGCAGCAGGTGGCCGGTGCTGCCCTGCTGGGTGCAGGTCTGTGGAAGACTCATCACGCCTCCTGTCCTAACCCCATGTTGTGCTGTGTCCTCTAGACAGGTTCGGTGCACATGGGAGTAGGTCGTGCCCCTTGGCTCTTCGTGTGTGCAGAAGTGTAATGTCCTTTCCAATGTTTGCCAGAGATCAGTGCCCCAGCAGCTGCTCCTGCTCCTCCTTGACTTGGCATCCCTGTAGCATGAGGCCCTGCACCCAGGGCAAAAGGCTTCAACTCACTCATGACACTGTCTGGGTCACACAAACTTTGATTCCAGCCCTGCTGGACACAGGGGTGCCCGAGTTAACAGCCCAATGAAGCTATCAGCCTGACAGGACTGGCTAGAGTCTGGTGAAGAGTGTCTTAGTACCGCATCGTATTTATGTAGGTCCAGACTTCTCTATGGGCCACAAGATGGTTTGTGAGGAATGGGGGCCATGCCTTTGCTGGGTGCTCTCTCAATTTCAAGGTAGATGCATAGGAAGCACTCTCAGAGTTGGACCTGTGGGTGCATTGTTACTTCTGCCTTCTGCACTTGAGGACAAATCAGTGTAAGGCCCTAGTTGAGCCATTAGCCTAAGGAGCTGATGGCCACATGCCCTGGGGAAAAGAGACACAGATAAGAGTGAGCTCTTTGCCCTAGGAAGATACTCTGATCCTGGGCTTCGTGGGGGACTTCCAAAGCTCAGGCCATGCACCAGGCCCTCCCGACCCTGTGCATTCCCACCTACTACATCCGGGGCTGTCTTGGGGCACTGGAGCTTTGGCCCTGGAGCCGGCATCTCAGGCTATCAGATCCGCACAGCCTCGTTCCCGCATCTCCCCCATCCTGGCCTGATTGTCAGTTCTAGTTCATCTCCTCCCACCACTCAGCCCACACCACAAAGTCGGGTGGTGTGGGCCCAGAGTTGGCTGCTCCACGGCATCACACAGTGCTGTGCAGTAGAGGCACTGCACATGGGCTCTTGCAGCTCAAGTAACAGTGCTCTTAGCCCTGGTTTCTCAGGAGAAGAGCAACCAGAGTGGGTCAGAGCGTGGACTCGAGGCTCTTCCTGTTCACGGAGAACAGAAGGGCTCAGGCAAATCCTTGCCACCGTAGCCTCCTCACCTGATGGGGGCAGTGCTCTGGAAGCCACCAGGCAAGTGCCCTGTCCCCAGACACGATGAAGCCCTGTTCCTGTTATCTTTCACCGGACATATGGGTTCACACCAGCCTGAAGGCTTGGAGACAAACAGCCACCCACTGAGGCAGAAATGAAGCTCACTTTGGCTGTGCCCTTCTGCCTCTGCTGGTGTTAGCCCAGCCTGAGCATACTTGAGCTCTGCCAGTCCTGAGCTCACAAACCAAACAGCAGACATGGCCAGCAGCTCGGAGGGAGAACCTGCACACTGGGATCCAGCAAGCATGGCACTGGCAGTGGATGGTGCTGCCCTCACGTGCCTGGAAGGAGTGGGGTGAACATGGCCCTGACTGTGTCCTGAGGGGACAGCAGGCAGGGCTCAGGGAGCAGGCCACACACCCACACCTGGCTGGGTGCCATCCACAGCTTGCTTGCAGTGCTGGGCCTGGATGGGGGTCCTGCAGGTTCAGAGAAGAAAAAAACTTCTGCCCATGGAAAACTTCTTCTGATGGGAACCTGCCCATCAGCCACAGCAACTGCCCAGGGCAGGGACACACCTCCCTTGAGGCCCCTCCTGAGGTAGGAGCTAGGGCCCTGCTTAAATAGCCTCTGCCTGCTGCCCACTCACCCATCCCAATGCTCCCTCTGGGTAGCCGGCCACCAGGATCCTTCACTGTTACTATATCCTTTTAAAATTTTAGCTGATGTATACACTGGTATAAGGGACAGTGTGACATTTTGATTCATATACATAGGGTAGTGATCAGCTTAGGGGAGTCTGCTCGTCCATCCCCTTTAACTGAATCATTTTTAGACTCTTCTGCCAGCACCGGGAGCCACTTAAGTCAGGCCAGGCTGGCCAGCCTTCTCCCTCTTCCTTCCCTGGCCTGGCCAGAGCATCAGAACGCCAGCCTCTGTCTCCTCTCTCCTCCCTCAAGGCCTCTGCTGGAGTGGGCTCAACCTGTCCCATGTCCTTGGGATACCAGCCTCTTCTGTTTTGGGTCCTCACCTAAAAGTCACCTCCCCAAAAGAGGCCTCCCCCTCCAGGGCCACATAACACTCCCCCTCACAAGGAACGGCATCCCAGACCACGTCCTCTGCCCTTTGGGAATGGCTGTCCCTCAGGGCTAAGCACCAGCCAGCTAGGATAGGAAAGGCCTCTGGGCTGGTACAGCTACAAGTGGTGCTGGGGGTAGAAGCTCCAGAAGGAAGAGGGAACCAGGGCTCTGTTGTGAAGGCTTGGTCAGCAGGTGCTTCCTGAAATTGCAGGGCCTGTGTTCTGCTGGCTACCAGAAAAGAGTTTTGTGAGCCTACCTGCTGACATTCTCATCTCTGCCTCAGGTCTCTGAGCAGATAGATCACAGGGAGTGAAAGGCAGCAGGAGGTTTGCGGATGGGAGATGAGTATGGGGGCCTGGGGCAGAAGGGTTTGGTCCCCCTCCAGGTCTTCAGGCGTGCTTGTTATGGAGATAGATGAAGCCTGTGTGTGTACCTCCATGGGCTCAGGAGGTAGCTGCCCTGTGCCCACAGCCCAGGAGGGAGCAGGTGTATCAATGGAGGGTGGCTGAGAACTGTGCCAGCCTTGCATAGCCTTCACAGTCCCTCGAGGTCCCCTGCGTGAGACCCAGCCGGCCTGTCCTTGGGCAGCTGGGAGGTGTGTGCTTGCCCACCTCCCATTCGTCTTCCCCTTCTGCCCACTGGAACACCCCATTCCTCCCATTCAGGGACAAAGCCTGAGGATTTACCAAGCCACGTGACAGTGAAGTTGACATGTCCCTCCCTAGGTCCCTTTAGACATCCTGCTTTCCTCTGCTAAGCTACAGTGTTCTTGCCTCATTCTGGGAATCCCTGGAACTGCACCCACATCCCCCAAAGTGGCCTCTTTTACATTCTAGGTTTCCACATGAGAGCTCATCTTTAATGCTTCCCAAAGTTTGTCCTTCTTCACGGTATCACTGAGCACCCTTCAGATGACATGTTGTGGATATAGATTAAAATGGCTTTGAAGCACTCGACTGAAAACATCGAATAATAACAGTAAATATCATTTATTGGGCACCCAGATCATGCCAGGCCCAGGTGCATGTCTCAGATATGGCACCTTCCTTCACTATGCCAGCAGCCCCGGGGGGGGGGGTATCTCTTGGCCCATTTTCCAGATGGCAGACAGAGCTCAGGTTTAAATTGTTGCTCCAGAGTTTGAGAGTTACAGTATGTGGAGCGCTGCACATATGGAGGGGGGCGCTATCAATTACAGCCCTGCACAGTTACAGCACCGCATGTGGACTCCAGAGGGGGCTGGTTCTTACCAGTTTCTGCCAGGAGAGACTGGAAGAAACGATTGAAAACCTGTTGATGCTGCACAAAGCTGGCTTTGTGTGTTGGGTGAGAGCTCCGCAGCTGAGCCCTGTGCTGACGGCCCTGTGTGGCACGCCCCTGTGGGTCTCCCTGAAACTGGTCTTGAGAGCTCACATGGCTGGCAGCAGAGCCTGACCCAGATGCTCACGCAGGGCCCTGGGCCCAACATATTCCTGCCACCTAGATGCTTCCAATAGCAGCAGTTATTCAGGGAGTGGTTAGGGACCCCAAAACCCCACACCCGTCTCCACTGGGGTGGAGCTAGGCCGTTTCCACCTCCATTCTGGAGGAGCTCCCTCCTCTGCCTGTGGCAGCATGGGCCTTCCAGTGGTGGGCTTCAGACCCATCTGTGGGTCCCCCCTCTGCCACCTCCCAGCTTAGGAAGGACTTCAAGTCCCTGACCCTCAGTTTCCCCATCAAGGGCAGCCCGGGTGTGGTGCTGAGGCCTGAAACGGCCTGGCAAGCATCAGAGGTCTATGCTGATGAGGGTTTTACTATTGGGGCAACAGCCCAGGCTCTCCCAGCTGTGGCAGATTTGAGGAGGGCTGCCCTCTTGCCATGACACTTCAGGTCTCTGCCTTCCTTGCCTATGGCCATGGAGTGAACAAGGGAGGGGACTTAACCACTTGGGTCAGCTTCAGACTTCTGGTCTCTAGCAGCAGCTTGGTGGCTTTGCTTCTTGGGAGTTTCCAACACCTCTTGGGGCCAGGCCTGTGCCTTTGGGGCACCACGACCACAGGCAAAAGGTTGGTGCTGACTGGAAGAGGGGAAAGAGCATGGGTCATAGTGAGCAACACATAGCACCCAGGCAAATCAGGGACACAGGCGACCATGGGGAGGATTCTGCCAGGCTGGGAAAAAGGAAGGCTCCCAAAGAAAGGGCACAGTCAAGCAGGGTATGGAGGCTGTGTGAGGCTTGGGACCTCCTAGGAGCACCCAAGTCCTGTACTTCAGAGCTCAGGTCGCGCCCAGGCCTGGTAGGGAGCTGGTCAGCTGTGTCTCTCTGTACCTGAAAGATCTCTGTGGGGGAGAAGGCAGGAGGAGAGCCCATCTGGAGGCTACAAAACTGAGTAAGGTGCAGGGTGCGATCCAGAGTGCAAAGGTCCATTCCTGCACCCAGGCTCTGGGTCCCCAGGACTGCCCATGAGTCCTGGGATGCCCCCAGTAGGCTGCCCATGGGAGGGCATTGGCAGGCCTGGTCAGGCATGCACCTTCGCTTGGCAGGGTACCTTTCAGATGAGTCCTGGAGGTCAGGCTCCCAGGAAAGGCCACAGCTGCCCTGTGGTCACCATGTCTCCTGCAGGCTAGGGTCACGGTCCCCACAGACACCAGCACTGAGCTATCTCTGCAAGCAACAGAATACAGATCAGTCCTCTCCTGATTCGGTAAGGGAACAACAAGGGGGTGCATACTTTGAGCTGGAGACTTCAGTCAACCACTTTCTCCCTAAAGATGAAATTGTTATTTCCTGGAGATACTGCACTTCTTAGCTGAACTTCGATTTTGGTCAAATTGGAAGCTCCAACTTAGATTTGAAATAAAAGCCTTTCAACTAGGAGTGCATAAGTGAATTTTTAATGAACTTAACTGTGCAGTTTTCCAGAAATTCACCTAAAAATGCAGAGATGCCTGGGCCAGACTGATTTTCCCTCTTTCAGAACCATAACTAGAACAGAGCTAACTGTTCAAATGCCTCTTGGCTCTTGCATGAACCCAGGGACTCAGTAAGAGTGAAAGAACATGGTCACATTGGGCTCTTCCCTGCCCTGTCCTCTGAGCCTGCCACTGTCCTTCATCCTTCTAGTGCTGCCCTCTACCATGCTGCCCACCACTGGGTTAAGCTTAGGCCGTGGGGAGGCAGAGTCCCAGGAGAGCCGGTGCTGCATGCCTAGTGTGGGGAGGTTCCTGGTGGCCTGGGGAAAGGGAAACAGGCTGATATGGGGCACTCCCTGCCTTTTGCATAAATGAGTGAGAGTCCCAGTGTCCTAGGAGCTCGAGTAAGCAAATGTTGTTGGCAGATATAGCAGCTGCCTTTAGTGAGGACCACATCCAGGAGACTGGAGAATGGGCTCTAGGGAAGAGCCTGGTGGCTGGACTGTGCAGTGAGGTAGAGAACAGGTGTCAGCCAGAACTCTGCCACTGCCATGGCTGTGCTTGCCTTGGGGTTAGGGTTGGTGGTGTATCCTGCAATCAGCACCTAGGAGGTGCAGGAGGGCCATACACTTTGCACCTAGCCACAACTCTTTCCAGGTTCCCCTGCTTCTCCTGGACAGCGTCTATCCAGTGCATGCCCAGATGTGAGCATGCACTCAGGGTCGATATGGGGATTGTCACTTCCTCTGAAAACCAGCACTTCTGATGTGGAGAGCTGATGGACTGCCCTTTCTATGGCTGTATAGTGTTATGTGGATGTGCTCTAGGTTTTTACAGTTTTGAGGGATACTTGAGTAACTTAACACCTTTTGCTGTTGAAAGCAAAGATATAATTAATAAATATCTATATTGATGAGCCATTCCTGACTGAGCACATACATGTTATGTTCCAGCTGCTGTTTGAGCCTTCTCTTACAAATGGGGCAGTTGGTAGGTGAACAATGGGCAGACAGGCTGAGGCACAGGGACGGTGAAAAGATGTTTGCTTAGGACTGGGTGAGGGTGGCAGCCCCAAGGCCATCTCCCCCCGGGCCACTTGCAGTGCCTCAGTCACACAAGGTCAGCAGTAGAAGTTTGGTGGCTACAAAGATGGAGCCTTGGCCTCAGAAGCAGCACGTTCAACACTGGGGTGTGTGTGTGTGTGTGTGTGTGTGTGTGTGTGTGTGTGTGAGTGTGTGTGACGGAAATTTGGACAAAGGGCCTTCTCACTGAGCTGCCTTCCCAGGCCCCCTTTTTTGAGTCAACCTCTCCATAAATTGCTCAGCCTATGCTCAAATTTACCACCCTGCTTCAGCCTCCTGAAGTACTGGAATCCCAGGTGTGTGCCACCACGCCCATCTCAAGGCTGGCTCTGAGGAGCTGCAGCAGCCCTTCAGGGCTCTGGCTTTGCAGTTACTCCCCTGCCCCTGCCTCCCTGTGGCCAGCAGGGGCTGCACAGGTCCTTCCCTGTTGTAGGTTGGGCTGCAGGCCACCAGAGACCAGAGTCTTATACTGGACCTGGGACTGCCACTCAGTCTGGCAGAGGCCTTGGGGCCTGAGCAAGGACCTGAGAACTTGGAGGCAGGCGGGGAGCAAGGAGCCAGCAAGAGCCAGCAGCAGGCTTGGGCACAGGTTGCCTCTGCCCCTGGCACTGCCATACTGAGAGGCCAGGGCCAGACATCCTGTCTGGTTTGGGAACCAGGAACCCAGAGAAGCTGCATCCATATTTAGGAAGGCCCTGAAATCCACATTGTGTTCCCAGGGGAGCTCCTAGCACCAAGGCAAGAGCCGTGTGGATTGGTAGGTGCTGCCTGGAACCAGGAGTGCCAGGAGGCTGGGTAGGAGTGGTGCTGTGCAGCTCAGGAGCCAGGCAGGGGCTCCCTGGAGCCCTGACCATGGGAACAGAGGACACAGGGAGCCCAGGAGCCCTTTCTCCCCTTTGGAGAGAAGAGAGGCAATGAGAAGAACTCCAAGCCAGGACACATGCACATGCACACATGCACATGCAGACACATGCGTGTGCAGGGCTGTCTGGAGCACAGCATCACATATATGGGGACAGTGAACAGCTGACTGAGGCCCAGGCCACAAAGCCTGACCCTGACAGACAGGGCCACAGAGTGGATCCTGGTTCAGATGGCAGTGACCAGGGTGACAGTGCCTGCCCTCTCGGAAGTATAGTGGGTCTGAATTCTGAGACCCAGGCTGGACAAAGGTGGCACAGTGGGTGTGGGAGTTGCAGCCATGAACAGGGAAGGCCTAGAGTCCAGAGAGTACAAAGAGAGGGGCATATGGGGTGTAGCAGCCAGGGGACACTGACCCTCAGTGTGCGTGGGTCTCGAAACCACTGAAGCACTCTGGGCCAGCCCTCTAGGCCTCATCCTCAGGACAGCAGCCAACCCATGCAGTGTGTGTGTGTGCGCGCAAGTGTGGATGCACACATATGTGTTTTCTAGTAGTTCATAATGAGGAGGCCAAGCAGACCCACTATGTGACCTTGTGAAGGGTTTGATGGTTTAGAAAGCATCCCTGTGCCCCTTCATGAGCCTGGAATATCTGCATAATCTGTCTGAACTACATATAAGATGGTTTTGTTTTTTGGCTTTTTGGTTTTGATTTTTGTGTTTTTTTTTGTTTTGGGTTTTTTTTTGTATTTTAGGGAAGGGTCTACAGGGTGTTCAGGTTCTCACTGCTAGATAGATTGGACTCATAGTGATCTGCCTGTTCACAGCCTCCCAAGAACTGGGATTACAGGCGTGCGCCACCACGCCCAGTCTCAATTGCTGTCTCAGTGGGCCCAGGGGGCAGTGCCTGCATGGCAGGCCTAAGGATCGAACCTGGCCCCTGCACCTTCTTGCAGGTGCTATAATCTGCTGAGCTATTTGGCTGACCCTGTAAGATGGTTTTGTGAATGAGGAAACTCCACAGCAGCACCATAACCCTAACACTGTATGCAGCCTAAGCCTGAGGTCCTTATACCCTAACACAAACTGCACCCTGGGCCTGAACACACTTCCTAGACTGTGTCTCACAGAGGACCAGTAGATCTTTCTGCAAACCGGAAATGCAAGGGCCCCTGCTGGAGTAAGTTCCATGAGCCACTCCTTGCCCTCCTCATCAGATGGTCAGAATCTCTTGTGTAAAGCCTTCCCAGTGGGGGCCAGTGTAGCCCAGGATGGCTCTGCAGTGTTTGATGTTTTCAGGTGGGGTCTTTCCTTGGAAAGGAGCAGGAGCCCACTCGTGTTCCAGAACAGCCCCACAGAAGGAGGCTCTGGAGTAACAGCAGTGCTGACCTGTGGAGCCAAGTGGGAAATCCGTCTCTGAAGCCCAGACCTGTGGCATCTCAGCCCCAGGCTCCCTGCTGTGTGCTGGGCTCAGCATCTGGACTCTGCCTCTCAAGGTGCTCTGGCCTGGGGCGTGGAGCTCAGTGCACAGCTTGTATCCTGCTCTCTTGTCACCTCTGCAGCTTCCTGCATCCCCAGCTGGGTGACTCCAGGGATATTTCGAGGCTGCACTGGGTCCTTGCCTGCAGGGATGTGGGTCTCAGAGGGCACAAAGCTAAGGGAGACAAATGTCAACTCTCAGGGTCCTCCCAGAGTCTGCACACTGGATGCCAGCAGAACCAGCTGGGCTTTCAGAGTTATCGGATACCCCAACTCATTTTCACAGCTCTGGAGAGGGTCCTAAATGCTTGTTCCCTGATGTCATAGATGTGCAGGCTGGAGGGAGTTGTGGTAGCAGGAAAAACAGGCATGCAGAAGGTGGTTGTGAGGGATGGGACGGGACTGTGGAAGAGCGGGCAGCTTTGCCAGGAAGGAGGCTGCAGCTCCTGAAGGATGTGGCCCAGCTTCTGCCAGAAAACTATCCTTTGGGTGTTTGTTTGTTTGTTTTGGAAGTCTTGCTATGAAGTTTAGTCTGCCTTTGAACTCGCTGTGTATCCCAGGCGGACTGCACTTACAGCAGCCTTCCTGCCTCAGCTTCCAAATGCTGGGATTACAAGCATGCACCACCACTCCTGCTGCTCACCATTATTAATACCAGTCATATGTGGCTGGCCCAGGGCCGTTACCACTCTGCCAATGCCAGAGAGGAGCCCAAAGGTCAGGGGCTGGAGGCGGTTGGGGGCTGGAGGTGGTCAGGGGCCCAAGGCTGCCAGAGCCCTTAGCCTTGAGTGTAGCCAGCCAGCTTTCCTTGATGTCGCCCAGTTTTGTTCCACCCTGTGCTGGCTCACTGCAGCCAGGTGAGCTGGAGCTCCTCTGCCTAGACAAGTGGACCGCTGGCCACTCCCTGCCTGGCAGCAGGGTCATCATTCATTCTGTGCTCAGCACCTGGACTGCAGGCAGAAGCTAGGTGGAGAGAGGCAGGAGGTAGAGGTTAAGTGGTCCCTCATGTCCAGTGTCTTGAGTGGGGGAGTTTCTGTTGACCCTGCCCAGGCACTGTGGGAACCCAAGCTCAGTTGGCCGAAGAGGGGACATCGATCCAGCCAGACCGACCTTCATGGAAGGAAGGGGGTGGGTAGCAGAGGCCTGAGGCACAAGTAGAGAGAGAAAGGGTAGAAACAAACCATAAAGAAAGGAGGACAAACAGGAAGTAGAGGCAGAGAGAAAGAAAGAATACACAAGACCTTCCCAGGCCAGTGAACCAGGAGGCAGGCTTGTTCTAGAGCTGCGCCTCCCTGTAGCACACGGGGCCTTACCTGGGTCCTCACCCAGCTACAGCCCTGCACACACCGGGCTCTGCTCCTTGTGAAGAGCTTCCTGTGTCTTCCGAGGGTACCATCTGAAGCTGCAGCAGCCCTCCAGAATGGCTCCAGGTGAAGACAGTGAGCTCTGAGTGCCATAGGAAGGCACAGCCGGGGCTCTGGACAGCCCAAGCCAGCCAGGTCCCTAAGACATGGGTGTTTCAGACCCTTAGTGCTTTGCAGCTGCTTTCTTTGATGTTGCCCAAGACTTTGCCCCATAGTTATGTAATGAATCCAGGTCTAGTAGTTGATCAATTTTGTTCAAAGTACCCGCACTTTGAATTAGGCTCAGCCTTGCTGTCCAGCCCAGGAGAACAATGTTACAAAGGAATTGCAGTGAAGGAGTAGAATAAAGTGCCCGTTAGTGGCCAGACATCCCTGTTAACTTAGCCAGGCCTCCCGCGCCCATGAGAGGAAAGAGTCTTTTCTGTGCCTGCTGTGTGAGGGAGAAGCTGAAATGGGAGGCATGCAGGTGGCCAGGGGCTACACAGGCAGCACAGGGCCTTTCCATAGTGTAGCACCTCAGCTGTCACCCTAAGCCATGCTACAGAGCTGCCCCTCTTCCTCTCCTGTCAATTAAGGATACTTCTTTACCTCCAGGGGAATTTTGCCTCCTGATGTTCTTCCACCTTTCCAACTCTGCACTGAAGTGAAGGCTAACGGAGCTCATACCCCTCCTGGATCTGCTGGTTACACTCTGACTGGCTCATCACTCCCAGGGAGGGTTGGGTGGGCTGTGGGGTCCTGGCTCAGCTGGGTCCCAGAGCTGGGTGGTTCTGGCCCTGAGAGCTTTCTGTGTTTTCCATCTCCGAAGTCCTGGAAAGTCAATGGGACACCAAGCCTAGCCCAGACCCAGCCTTCCACCCGGAGAGGCAGGAAGCTGGTGGGACCCAGCCTACTGGAGGCCAGGTGCCCAGGCATTGATCCAGCCAGGGACCAGCACTGGGCACCCCTGCCTGGGCTGTAAAACTCTTAGAACATTTTGTGATGGCTCAAATTTCCCAGAGTAAACTGTCAGCCTGAGACATCAAAGGCTTAGCAAGAAGCAGTGGGAGTCCTTTCCCTGTTCCCTTTCCCTCAAACATTGCCTTAAAACCCTATGGCATCCATAACAATAACCTTTGCTTTCACACACTTCACCAAAAGATTTCTTTTTCTCTCAGACTAACCTCAGTCTGCTTTCCCTGTCCCAGTTGCCCAATCCTGATGAAAGAATATCACTTAGCATAGTGAGAAAGAATTTGGCTGTCCTGAGTGTCTGTCACCCCCAGGCCTGGCTTACTTGGAGGGAACCCTGCCTTGGTTTAAAAACCACTGGTGGCCCCACATGCCATCAATCAAAGGGGTGAACTCAAGGTCCTCCCCTCCTCCCAGGCCACACCTGCAGCTGGAGAGGTCTTCACAGTGTAATTAATGTTAGCAAGGGGCAGTGGAGGCTGCTGCTTCCTGGGTCCTTGTGGAGACTGCAGGACCTTGGGATGCAGCAGTTCCTTTGCACCTGCTCATTTCCTCCTTCTACCAGCTGTTACCATCTGTTCTGCACCAGGCAGTCCCAGGCCCATGAGTCTGCCAGGCAGGAGAGGGCTTGGAGAGAAGGACAGGGTGGGTGTGCAGACCTCTGCCCCAGCCCTGGATGGTATGGGAAGTACCACACTCACACCGATCACCCTGCCACACTGAGGCTGCAGCTCATTGGCTACCCTGTCAGAGAAAAGGTGAGAGCTCACCTGGAGGGCACATCAGGGTGGCAGGCCCAGAAACTGCCTTGTCCAGCCAGAAAGTCAGGACACATTCTTACTCATTCATCTCTGATAGTTACTCAAGATAGAAGCTATATCAGTAATAGATGGCAGATAGATAGATAGATAGATAGATAGATAGATAGATAGATAGATAGGGCAAGATAGATAGATGATAAAGGGAGAGATGGTGGTAGATGATAATAGATACAGATGGTAGATGACAGATGGGCACATATGTGCACACGTGTATCTGGCCATGTATCATGGAGATCACAGAACAGATGACAGGAGGCATGGACTCACCTGCCCCAAGCCACCCTTGGGCCACCACAGAAATTTGGCCCTGGGCTTTCCCTACCCAGGAGCATCAGCCTGCTGACTCGGAAGCTTGTTTGTAACCATGAGGACAGCAGCAGGAGGCACACAAGGGCAAGAGCCCCCAAGGGCCCCAGGCTGGGGGTCCTAAGCCCTACTCCCAAGGATGCCCCATGCCACTTCCTCCAGGCCTTGGCCCTCTGTGGCATGGGGCGCACATCTCTACCTGCATCGGGGTCCTCCTCCCTCCTACTGACCACACCTGGGTGTAGCAGGCATATCCAGGCACAGAAGTCAGCTGCCTGCCCTTGCAGACACACCACTGACCAGTGTTTGGTTCTTCTGCACATAGGTCTGTGAGCCAGGTGTTTCCTTTTCCTTAGCACCTCATCCTCTACCCCGTACATATAGGCTTAGTCTGTGTTGTGCCCCCCATCTGTCTCCGCATCCATCCCTGTCTCTACTGATTCCTATGTGTGCTGGTCTCTGCTGGACAGCCCAGAGTCAGAATCCTTGATGACTCAGAAGCACTAGTGTCAGTGGTCCCCCCCCCCCCGGATGCTGCTGGCTGTGTGAGCCAGGTGCTGGGGAATGGCTGCCATGTGAGAGGACCAGGCCACTCTCTGCTGGGGTCTCGAAAAAGCCAGAACACCCGGGGCAGGAGCAGCTCCAGCTCTGGCTGCAGTTGTGCTATTTCCAGCAGAGGCCCCCAGACAGACCCCACAAAGTCAGGATGTGTGCTCAGCTCCAGCACAGCCTGTCATCTCTACTCCCACCAACTGCCTAGGCCTGCAGATGCTTCAGTGTTACAGGCCCCCATGTGATGAAACAGGAATGGCTCTGCCCACCCTACTGCCAGCAGCTACTTTTTGGCTAAAATGCAGCCTGCCAGTCATTCAGCCCAGGTCTTCAAGGGATGACAGAAGCAGGACACCTGCAGGGATGGTGGTGGCCAGGAGGAAGTGGAGTGGACATGGGGATGGCCTGACCTTTAGCTGTGAGGTGGGAGAGGAGTTAAAGTCTTAGGAGCCCTCCACCCCTCCCCGTGTGGCCTGAGGGGTGGGTGCTGGGTATGGACTCTGTCCTCGCCACCAAAGGACACAGGTGCCTGATTGCCTGGGCTAGCTGACTTCTCTGAGGCCAGGTTCCCATGGCGAGGGTGCAGGAGCTGTAGGAGCTAGTACTTCTCCATCAGAACCTACTGACAGAAGCTTCCCCAGAGAGGCCTGAGCCACACGAAGCCCTGCCCTCTGCAGCCTAGGTGGAGAGGCTGCTCCTGCCTCCTACCCAGAGCCCCCATCCTGCCCAGAGCCTCTCTGTGCCTTGTGTCGAAGTCAGGGTTGGGTCTCTCCCCCTGCACCCCTGGAGTTTGTCTCCCTGCTTCTCTCACCTGTGCTCCCAGTGTGGGCCTGCAGCTGGAGGAGAAGATCCTTGTCCAGGAAGCTGTGTGGTCCTGCCACCTTGCTGTCCAGCTGTGTGGCCTCGAGCAAGTAGCACAGTTACTTCAGGATCCATGCCTGAAAATCAGATAATGCCTGCACCACAGGGTGGGTTGGGAGAAAGTATCATGCGCCTGTCACCTCAGGGACAGAGAGGTGCTGGGCAGCACCTGCAGCTGTTTCCACCTGCTTCCCTCCTGGCAGGCAGCAGTACGGGCCCACTGAGTTCAGGTATTTGAGGTTGTAGCTAACATTTCATTCTACAGCCTGTTACCTGTTTCCTAGGAAACAATGAGAGGCACAGTCTTGGCAGTGAGTGTCCCCTCCCCAAACATGTGTGCACATGCTCATGCACACTCTGGCTGCTACCTAGAAGGGCAGTTAACAGAGACGTGTCAGCAGGGGCTTCCAAGAGCATGATGCCTTGTGCTGCTGCTCCTGCCGGCTGGACTCCAAGGGATAAGGGCAGCACCTTTTGGGCACAATTCCACTCAGCTTAGCCCTAGTCAGCCTCTCTGGGTCCCTCTGGGCCCATGTCTGCACCTGCGCTGCTGGTCCTCTCTCTGTGTCCTCTGCCAGCCCCACCCCAGCTGTCTCTAGCTCAGTGGACCCCAGCCTGTGACACCCCAGAGCCCAAGGCATTGTTCTTGATGCTCCCACTCCAGCTGGCTCCCTGCAGTTGGCCCCGACTCTTCCTGTGCCAGCTGCCCTGAATGGACCAGGTGCACACAGCATCCCTGGCCTCCAACCAATGAGAGTCCAATAGAGCCTGTCCTCTGGGAAGCCCCCCCCCCCCGATTTCTCTGGTTAGGTCTGTGAGCCCTGTGGCTCATTTTCTTAGCACTTCCATGTACAGATCACACCACATTATTGCAAACACATTCACGTGCTCGCTAAGTGCCAGGCACTGCACAAACATCCACATGGGCACCTAATTGCATGCCATACTGCTCTGCCCGACAGCCCGGGCAGCCTCACTTTCTGTTGGTCACCTGCACCCAGCACAGAGGCTCTGGGGCTGTGTCTGCTCTGGTCAGCTCTGGCAGAGCACATCCTTGGGTTTTGAGGAATGGTTGGACAATGCTGCGTTGAATTGCTGTCCCTGGCAGGGAGGTTTCTCCAAGTGCTCTCCCTGCCTTCCTTCTAGCCTGTCTGGTGGTTTAAGACCATCTTTTTTGTAATTTGTTGGCAAATAGAGCTTTGTGATTTTCCTTCCTTGTTACATCCTAAGCATAGGTTTTGTTACGTTGTGCAAAAGCCTTTTCAACAGAGTGTGTGAAACCGTTAACTAGAACAGCATTCTGGTGATCACTGCCAGCTCCTGTGGGCTAGCAGACAGCTGGATTGACAGTGGGTGCCACCAGCCGCTGCTGGGACCCTGTAACTAGCTGTCATCTTCTCCTCCCTGCAGCATTACTTTACAGTGAACTTCACCCACGAGAACCAGAAAGCTTTGGAGCTGAGGACAGAGGATGCAAAGGACTGTGACGAGTGGGTGGCAGCCATCGCCCATGCCAGGTATGTCCCAGTCTGCTGGCCCCGCAGGGAGGCTGACTCAGGAAAGTGTGTGTCCCAGAAGCATCCAGGTTGTGCCTCTCCACAGCCAGGGAACACGAAGCATCAGGGGCAGCCTCGCAGCTCCCCTGTCTGGGTTACTTTTCGCTCATTGCTGAGTAGAATATCTGACATCCAGAATTAGGAAAGGTTTATATAGCTCATAGTTTGTGGAGGTTTCAACCCATACTCAGCTGGCTCCAAGGCAAAGTGGCACATGGCAGAGGGCAGCAGTTCACAGAGGTAGAAAACAGCAAAAGCAGCAAGAGTGCAAGGGAGGCACAGAAAGAGCGAGTCTCGTTCCCTCCCTCCTAGTGTATGCAGGCTGCCTGCCCAGGGCAGGTGTGGCACTCACACTTGTAATTCCAGCATTGGACTGTAGATTGACAGAAAACTCTAGAAGCCCACCCATTGACTGCTTGAGGCTTTGGGGGGACATCTAAACACCAACCATAGAACCCCATACTGCTCCAGCCCCACTCATGTGTTGCATGGCCAGGAACAAGTCCTATGTTCCCTTTAGACCTTAGTTTTCTCACCGAACACTGACATTCCCCATACCTCTCTGAGCTTTGACCTGTACCTCCCTTCCCCACAGCAGTCCATGCCCCTCTGGAGGGAGACTCCTGCCAGGTGGGGAGAAAGGTGCTAGAGGGAAAAGGGGCCCAATGCTAGACCACGTCCTTCCTGGGATCTGGGCAGGATGTGTTTGTGAGCTAGGATGCAGGCCCAGGACTAACAGTACCAGGCAGAGCTGAGCACTGTCATGAGCAGCAGGACCCAGACTCATCCTCTGAGCAGACGGTGCTGCTGTGTCTGCCTTTCCATGAAACGTTTGCTCCAGAGGGTGAGGACCATGTACAGTAGTCTTCTTTGCATTCCCAGGGACTTTGATAAGAGTAGAGAAAAGTCGCTCAGCAAATAGGAGTGGAGGAGTACAAAGATGAACAGATGGATGGATGGATGGATGGATGGATGGATGGATGGATGGATGGATAGAGGATGGATGCAAGGCTAGGTGTTGAGTTTACACATGAATGATGGGGGAGAAGAGAAGATGGATAAATCAATGGATGAGTGTTCAAAGTGTAGGTGGAAGATGGCTGTCTGTCTGGCTGGCTGGCTGGCTCGATCCATCAATCAGTTGAATTCTTGTCCCTTCCTTAACCCTTGAATCAGACCAGTTGACCAGAACATCTTATTATGACCATAGCAGTGACCCTTCCCTAAGAGCTACTTCTGTTCTCCAGGTGTATCCCATCTTAGCTGTAGAAACTTAGCAGAGGCAGAGTAGCTCCCAGGTATTTTCCCAGAGATATCACAGTCTGGTCAGGAAGACATTAGGCACATGTGTTCTGGGGTGCCTAGGCTGTGCTAAATACAAAGCATACAAGGGAGACAAACACAGAAAGAGACATTATTTCCATCTTCATGGAAATGGAATTTGGAGAAGGTTAAAAAAAAAAGAGGGTAACATCTGGCCTAAGTGGAGGACTGAGGAGCAGATTTAATGGGTTTAACCATTAATAACTATTTGAACCATTTAAAGTAACCATTTCAAAAACATTTCCAAAACCCCTTTTAATTACAACAGTGGTGCAAGAAAGCTAAATCCAGGAATAACAAGGAAGTAAGTTTGGGTGTCAGAAAATATAAGAGGTTGGATAGTCAGCTGGTAAGAGCCTATGATTGATTTGGAAAACCCTGCTGAGAGGTTTAGCCTTTCCTCTGCAGAGAGTGGGGCACCACTAGGCATGTGCACCAGGGGAGTAATAAGGTCAGAGCTGTGATGCAGAATAGAAATTGCTCAAAAATGCAAAGATCATCTTACTATGAAGATAAAGGACTAAATAAGGAATTTTCTAATGCTAAAGAATGTAATTCATTATGAAGCTATGTACACAAGGATAATTAAATAGAATACTATATCTTTTTCTAATTCCAGAAAAGATGGTTACAAAGATCAATTTATTTTAAAAATAAAGTTGTCAAAAATCTAAATAAAAAAAAGAATAGAAATTGCTGCAGCTGTACAGGGTTGGATTGAGTGAAGAACCAAATTCAGAGGGAGCAACTGGACCACAATCTCCCTGGCATCAAATGCTGTAGAACCAATAACAGGGTTACTCTGAAGGTCAAAACATCTTATGTGAAGGTTGAATGATATTATGTACATGGAGGAATTTTTTTAAATATTGAAGTGTCATGGAATTGTAGTTTGTTATGCAATCTTATAACCAGGGCTACATTGATTTAGAAATTAATACAAACATTTTCAAGAGGCAGTAAAACTCCAAAACCTATATGATAGAATAGTTAAATCACGAAGACTAGAAACAATAAATGTTGGAGAGGGGCTGGAACTACCTTAAGTATTGCAAGGTGCAAAATAGCACAACCAGAAACATTGTTAGGCAGTTGCTTAAAAAGTTAAACATATATCAGCTCAGTCACCCAGCAATTGCTCTTCTTGTGTTTATATAAGAGAAATGAAAAATGCCCACAAAGAGTTTCATATGCAAATGCCACTAACAGCTTTATGCACAGTAGACCAAAGGCTAGACATAGCCAGTGTCTATCAGTGGGCAAAAATATAAGTCAACCTCTGTACTTCATGCAGTGGAATAATGCTGACCAATAAGAAGGATAGGCTAACATTACATGCAGGAAGATGGATGTATTCCAAAATCAGTACACAGAGTGAATCTAGGAAGACAGTGCATGCTATGAGAGTTCAGCTATATAGTTTTAGAACAGGCACAACTGGCCAGGAGTGACAGCTCAGAGTGGGTACTGGGTCTGGAGTGGCTGGACCGCAAGAGGACCTCTTGGAGTGCTGGGAAAGCCCTGTCTTGGTCAGGGTTGATGCATTGGCCACAGTTGATTGGACCATATGTTTAAGATTTGTCTTTCCATAAGATGTGCATTAAACCTTAACTTTTAACAATGAATAATATATATTTCAAAGAGAACATTTTATTTTCTCCTGGTGTATAACAGATTACACAAGCCAGTCATCTTGAAGCAACATCTCTTATCCCAAAGTCCCGTGGGGCTGCTGTCTGGGGTCAGCTGAGGTTTCTGCCCAGGTATCCCAAGGCTGGTCAGGAGGTGTAGGACTGCCCTGTGGACATGTCATCCCAGGCTGCTTCCTGTGTTGGGCAGGATCCAGCCAGGGAGGATGTGGGACTGGCTGTCCACTCCCTTGACGCTCGCCCATGCGCCTTCCACGTAGGCACCTTCTGCCTGAGCCGGCAGCTCCCCACCCCAGACAGCTGCACTGGCACAGAGAGCCTGTTCATGTCCAGACTACCTTCCTGTCACCACACCAGCACCACCTGGCACAGGAGCAGAGCCTGAGCACAAGCAGGCACTCAAGGCGGGTGTGCCGCAGGGGACACCTTGGGGCTGCCCTGAATCTGCCCACCTTAGAGAGGGGCCTGCAGTCACAACAGACCAGACAGTGTGATCTGTATACCATGGCCACCCAGCCCCAGGCCCAGGGACATTTCCCACCTGGCCACGTCTGCAGCACTGGCCTCTACATCAGAGCAGCCCTCTGACTCCGTGTGTCTCCCCTGCTTCACCCCAACCTAGAGAGCACCTCCGTCCCCATGGGGCTCTCGTGGACTCACTCACAGGCCTCTGGGCCTGGCTCCCAGTGAACACTGCTGACTCCATGTCAGGAGGTGCCCACACAGCAGGCATCTGCCTTCCCAGGGCATGCAGGGAGGAGGGCTCAGCTTCTGCCCTCCACCCATGCGCTCAGCCTCCTGGAACCAGGTGCCAGCGGTCAGCAGGCTTCGGGCTTTGCTTGCCAGAGCCTGGGATAGGAGCCAGCCCACCTCTCAGAGGGTCTCCTGTGGAGCAAGGCACATAATGATCACAAACAGGGGAACATTAGTCACTTCTCTGGGGTACACATCACCCAGCCCAGTGGGGCTGGCTTTGGGGAAGACACCCTCCCTGGAGCAGCTGCTCAGGACTGGGGGGCATGAGGAGCTGTGGCCTCTGCCTGCAGCCTCCCATACCAAGTGTGACCTGAGCCAGTGGAGGGCAACCCAACATGAGCTGCTTTCGCAGACACTGTGTGTGCAGATGTGGCCACTGCACACGGCCAGGCTCAGCCAGCTTTCTCCCACAGCAGCCTCCTGGTGTGGTTACGGCTGCAAGCTGGCAGGAGCATAGCTCACAGCCTGCCTTCCAGCAAGGAGAGCTTGCCCAAACCTGCCACCCAGTTCTCATGGCCAGACCCATTCTGTCTCCCACCTGGACAATGACTGCCTGTTTATTCAGGCAAGTTGCGTCTCATCTTGGCCTCAGTTTTTGCACTTATCGCATGGAGCTGTCGAACTCCATCATCCTTGAGTTGTCTTATGGTCTTGGGTGTGTGGGCTTGTTACTATTTTCAGAAGGGAGGGAGGGAGGGAAAGGGAAGAGGATGGTGGTGATTTAAGGGGCTGATGAGGGAAAGGGAGGGGCTTTGGAGGGGAGGGAAGTAGCCTGGCACCTGTCAGAAGGGTTGGGACACTGCTGTTAGTAAGACCATCCAAGAGGAAGAGGGGCTTTCTCACCAGGTGTGATGCGAGGTGGGCAAGGAAAATCTGGCTCCTTATGCTTTTAACTGAATTTTATTGGATATTCATTTTCATAAGAGAAGTTCATAAAGTCCCATTGTAATCTGATAGTGCTGCTGTCCAAGGACACTCTCTCACAGCATGTTATCTGCTTTTGGAGGTGGGTGGCAGGCAAGATGGGAGATTTGTGCTCTTGCCAGTTCCCCCAGGCCCCTGCTGGGTCCCTGCTCTGCCCTAGCTCCAGCTGGCCCACACCTGCACCACACCTGTCCCTTGCTCCCGCCCCAGGGTGCAGCCTCCTGCCCTGGCCACAGGCCTTTCCCACCACAGCCTTCTGGGTTCTTGGCTCCAGCCTGGGGTTATGAGGAGGCTGCCCTTGCCTCATCTTGCTGAAGTGTCACAGATAAGGAGGAAGGAGGCAAGCTGCAGACAGAAAGTCTACCCAGGCAAAGTCTAGAGTCAAGGGCGCCTGTGCCTGTGTGTATGCATGTGTGTGCAAGAAAGCAAAAGAAGCTGGGTATGGTGGCACACACCTGTAATCCCAGGACTCGGGTTTCTGAGCAGGAAGGATTGTTGTAAGTTCAAGGTCAGCCTGGGCTACAAAGTAAGCTCAAGTCTAGCCTGAACTACATAGTGAAACCCTGTCTCAAAAAAGACAGACAGACAGACAGACAGACAGACAGACAGACAGACAGACAGACAGACAGGACAGGACAGGACAGGACAAGACAGGACAGAAAAGGAAGCAAAAAACAGAAGTGTGAGCCAGAACAGTGGAGGGGGAGGGCAGTGTGAGCTGTGGGCTTGGGACAGCTAACAGGATCCAGGGCTGCGAGGCAGCGTCTGGGCCGCATGTCCATGTGTCCCCCACCCCACCCCCGCAGCTACCGTACCCTGGCCACGGAGCACGAGGCACTGATGCAGAAGTACCTGCACCTCCTACAGATCGTGGAGACAGAAAAGACGGTGGCCAAGCAGCTGCGGCAGCAGATTGAAGATGGGGAGGTCGAGATTGAGCGGCTAAAGGCAGAGGTGACTGGGACTGGGGGCTTTGAACTGGGGATGAGGTCTGCGCTTGGGCCAGTTCAGGCCACCCTGGTATCCGGCCGGGCAGGGCACCATTGTGGCCGCTTTCCTGCGCTGCTGTGAGAGCAGCTCCTGCAGAGGTCAGTGGGCAGCAGCATCCCTCCCCGCACACACTTGGGCCTCCTAGGTCAGGATCTTCACAGCCACAGCACCGCAGGTGGGAGCAATGAATGTCTGCCCCTCGGTGTCTTTCCGGTCTCCACCTACCAGAGTTCATGGTGGGAAGGTCTGATGTCTCTCTCCCCCTACTCCACACAAGCTCAAAATAATCTGGACATATCACACAGGGACACAAGCTGAGCCAAAGAGGGGATAGTACCAGCATGGACTCCTGGGATCCATCAGTTGTAAGAATTGCAGGGTTCTGGGCACAAGGACAATGCAAGGCCATTCAGGGTTGGGGATATCTGCTTCCCTTTTCCTATCCTGCTGTCCCCACCCAGCTCCAGCCTCCAGCCTCCTCTGATGACCTTGTAGGACCTCTCAGCCCCAGATTGCATGGGCAGGAAGGACAGCGACGCAGCTGGGACAGCGCAGCTGGGACAGCGACGCCATCACATCCTGCATCACGCACCCCTGGGCAGGGTACCTGCTGTGCCTACACGGAGGTCCCATGGAGGGTGGGATGTGCAGCTTCCCAGCTGCCTGGGCAGAGGGTACCCAAGAATTCCACCTGCAGGTCACTGGCAGGATGGCATGGGTTCCCCGGAGAGCTGCATGGCCCTTCAGCCCCACTTGAAACAGCTCAAAGGAGATTAACAAGGAGCACAAGCACCAGGCGCAGGGCTTTCTGTGCAGGGAACTTCACACCAACAAACCTGTGCTGCCTGAGTGCCAGGCATCCAAAACGACATCATCCTCGCCCTGCAGCAAAGCTCTGAACTCAAGGCAGCATCAGATTCGGCATCTCTCCCCAAAGGTGTCTGACATCCTCCTGCAGGTCTCCAAATCACCCTGACAGTATCAGTCGCCACATCTCACAGGGGAGGAGAGAGCCCAAGTCGCCTGCCCAACGCATGTGGCACAGGGCTGGCACCCAGGTCTCCTGCCCACTCAGCCATCTTCCCACCCAAGTCCAGGCCACTATTGAGCCTTTTTGCACAGGTTGGAGCTCCTTCTCATCCCCACATTTGCTCTGGAGAAATCCTGCCAAGTGCAAGTGCCAGAATGTGCTCTGCCAGCTCCCCACAGACTCAGTGAGCAAAGCTATGCTACAGCCAGCTGGGCGTCCTGTGCCATCCACTGGTCAGGCAAGAAACTCTTGATGACAGGGCAGTGTCCATTGTCACTCTTTCCCTTTCCCTAGGAAGAGCAGGTGCTCCCTATGGGCTTGTGGGATTCAGGCTCTCAGGTAGGTGTACCAAGAAGCAGAAGTTCCTACCTCTGGGTCTAGAGGTGGCAGAGTGTGGCATGCGCCCAGGTCACACAGGCAGGTAGTGTGGGCTTGCCTTAAAAGGCCTGGAGATTTTGGGCCAGAGAAGGGGCACAGTACAAGTAGTCTCTCTTTTCCCCACAGGCACACATGGCACACACATACATGCACGTGTGCATGTGCGTACACACACACACACACACACACACACACACACCCTGCAGGCCAAGGGCCCCTGTTCTCTAGGGAGGCAGGACAAGAAAATCTCATCCTGAGAAGAAACCATCAGCAATACAGGAAGTACAAGAGGCAGGCAGGTAAGCAGCAACCCCAGTGACACACAGACTGAGGTCTCAGTATCAGAGTGAGAGGGACCTGAGGACACTGAGGCCTTAGCAAGGAAGGACCTCACTTCAGTGCTGGATCTGCCGTTCAGTTCTGCCAGTGCTTGACTCAGCCCATGACCCATAGGAGACACCCCAGCATGTTGGGAGGGCCAGCATTACCTGAGGGGCCCCAAGCTCTCAAGTCTACCTGGCCCCCAGCCCTGGCCTGATATACCTGAGGGTTTCTGGGGGCTTTGGTTCCTTTGGCCAGCACTCACTTCCCAGCTGTGCTCTCCAAACTCCTCGAGCTGCTTCCCACAACAGCTATATCTCCTCAGGCTTTGCACTCCTGACCCTCAGGTGGTCACACCAAGATCTGTCAGGATAGGTGGGGTCCTGATGCAGCAACAAACAGCCCCAGATCCTAGTGGTCTAGAACGCAAATGCAGGTAGGTGCCTTGTGCTCTGTGCTTCGGCGGTGGTTCCGCTGCTGACCATGCACCACTGGAGCCTCCCTGGGAGCCAGGGACATGGACAGACAGGGCTCCCTCCATCAGAGTCACAGCATCCCGCAGCAAGGACAGGAAGCTGGCTTAGCTTGAGGGACATGTTGAGGGACAAAGCAGGCTATGTGAGCATGCCCTTCGCAGGGCCTCTGAGAAGTAACTCCACTCACAATATGTAAGAAGGAAGAGTGCCGAGCGGCCACCTCAGCTCTCCTGCCCACTCAGTGGTGGCTGCTATGCTGTCTCCAAGCCCAAGGACTCAGGCTGTCACATGAAACAGATTCTCTCAGCCTTGGATATAATACAGGGTGTCCTCAAGAAAACAGCTTAGAAATAAGAACACATCTCCATTCACGAGCCAGGGTGCCTTGGTCTTCACACCCTGCATATTCTCCTCAATCTTTGCTCACTTTCATACACCAGCTTTCAAGAGCTACTTATTAAATTTATAGGAATTTTGCCATCTGCTGATTTGATTCTTGAATCATTTGAAGTGGGCCATAAGAGAGCACAGCTGGCCCACTCCACAGCATTTATACCACAGCCATTAGCAGAGGCTCCAAGTCTGAATTTTTTTTGCAGGTTGCTGGTCATAGCACTCACATCTTATGCCTGGCTGCATCTTTTTCATGACCAGATGTAGTTTACAGGGCAGGTACAGAATCAAATGGGACTTGGTGGGCTTCAGAACTTGGACAGCAGCAGCAGAGCCTGAAAGCAGGTGCTAGCCCTTCTGAGTCTAGGACTCTGCAGTGTGCAGGGGCCCCTGCCGCCTGTCCTGCTGCTGCAGCCACTCTGCTCTCGGGAGCTCAGCATCTTAGCTGCTTGTTTCTCCTCCTGGAAGGCCCCACCTCTCACAGCCCAACAGCCCTTCAAGGGCGCCTCATGCAAAGGGCACCCATACCTGGAGAGCCTGGGTGGCATGGGTTTCCTTCCTTGTGGTGCTGTGCCAAGTGGAGAGTCGGAGAGCTTCCTGGTAGCAGAACATCTCCTTGACCCATGGGCTCTCCCAAGCCCAAGAGGGCAATCCTAGAGGAATTGCAGACAATTTTTCTTTAAGGTTTAAAATAGAAATCACCTTAGAATCCATTCTGCAGACAAACTGGGATCATATAAAACCCCAGTGTGAAACAGGTCAGAGAGAAGACTGCTCCAGGTAGGTAGGGCGCCCTGGCCCCGCTTTGCCAGCTCTGGCCTCCTAGGGCTGCCCCCAGGAACCACTCCCTCCCACCCTCTGGGCAGGTGTCACACCCTCAGCCTTGGGGCACTCAAATTCTTTCTTAGACTACCTTTTAAATTCTTACATGTCCTTCAGAACTTCTAGAAAACCTTTGCCACTCCAGCGGATACCCACCTCTGCTCTGGGCCCACCTTATGGGATTGTAAGTGACTTCTGTAGCTGCCTGGCCCACTTCTCAGGGGTGACTCCAGGGAACTCCTCTAGGGAGGGGTCTGACTTCTGCAGTCCCAGCTGGTCTCTAGGGCTCGCTCAGGGTTCGACAGAGACAGTCAGGATAGGCAGGTGGGTTGGCATGCGGGAGACTGGGGGCAGGGGGCTGTTGGGCCTGGAGGGGACTAGGGAAGCACACGGAAGCAAGAAGGGCAGTGCTAGGCAGTAGCACTTCAAAGCAAGAAGCACAGAGGTCTTTAGTAAAACCTGGCTTTCTGACAAAAAGAAAGAAATCTGGATTAATTCCTCTGCAAAGCCCCAACAGGACTCACCTGGTTTAAAGTATGTAGGAGGTGGAGAGCAGCTGCCTGCTGCTCTGTGCCCAGGAGAAGGTGCACGGAATTTTCTTGATGAGCAGGTGACCAGAACTCAGACACTGAGGCAGGAGAGGAGTGAAGCAGCTACGTTCAGTGACTGACAAGGTCCAGCTCCCAGGACAGTGCTGATGACGTGGGTAACCGCCAAACACACCAGGGTCAGGGAAAGCCCCTCTCCAGAAGGACTGGTGGGGTGAGAGGAAGACTGCCGCCCTGAGCCCTGGCAGCTCCCACCACCATCTACAGACTGCTCCAAGCGGGAGCAGCCAGCAGCCCTAGATGCTCACAGTTCCCGGGCTCCTGACTTTCTGGCTTTGCTCACCTTTTCTGACCCTTAAATGAAGACCTCAAGGCCACATGCGGTGCCTGCACGGGGAACAGCACAGCTGACCTATTTGCATCTATTTTTGTCCCAGCCCCTGAGGAGCTGATGTCCTGGAATGCCTGTCTCTGAGGAGACACCATCGGTTTTGAGTACAGGCCACCCTAAACCACCCTGCACATACACACCTGTCATCGCCCTAAGGAGAAAGAGTGCAGTGTGCAAAGCCCAAAGCTTAGAGAAAACAGCCTGGCTCAGACCTGGTAACAGGCTGTTGCAAAGGCGTGGATGGACATGAGCATCTCCAAACTGTCTGGAGCTCGTGTGTGTGTGTGTGTGTGTGTGTGTGTGTGTATGCGCGCGCGCGCGTGCGTCTTTAAACCACAGATCACAGAATCAGCCTTCATTTCAAAGTGCAGATATTCTCAAGGGATCACAGAAAGGGCAGCATGGAAAAATAAAAAGAGGAAGACAACGGAGAAGCCATTTCCACACCCAGCGCTTCTGTTAGACGTTTTCAGCCACTCGCCTGCGAAGGCCATGGTAATTTTAGCAGCCAGGGAGTGCAGAGTGGGCAGCTGCTCCACTTTGCTCTCCCGGAGCTGCTCAACGTGCTGCTCTGAGTGCCCATTCACACTGCACTGCAGCCAACAGCTGGCCTTCCAGGAACATAGCCACGTGCTCCCAGTGGCACTGTGGCTGTGTTTGTAGAATCCTGAGCTGCTATCTTTAGATAGGTGAAGCTTAGTGACAGTTTTCTTCTGGTTGCAAGTTTTGTGGCTGCCATTGCTGATTTTTTTAGAATTACTTATGTGCCTGCTGAGCACATTCAGAGTCCTGGTGCAGGCTCAGTACACTGGGAGCACATTAATGAGTAGAACAATGTAGCCTCTCTCCCCAGAACTCACTGCAAAGAATGGAGGGACCTGGCAGTTCCAGCATTCTTCCAGGAAAATGCCCTGTGCTGCAACACTAGGTGTGAACAGGGGCCTTGCAGAGTCCAGAGAGGCTGGACAGACCACACCCCACAATGCCCCCTTGCCTGTCCTTCCAGGCCCCAGGCCTTGGTCTCATCCTTATTCCTGTGCTCTGACTCCCAACAGACAATGGAGATTCTTAAGACTGCTCAAATGTCACTCCAAGATCTAGCTCATCTTTCCTAGAACGAGGTGTCTGGGTTGTGCTCCTCCAGGGACTGTCACACCAAGGAATGCTGCAGGGTGGCCCAGGCAGGGGAGAGCCACCTGCTCTAATCTGATATATCACCAAGTATGGTTCTGCTTTTTAAAAAAATAGACTACCTGAATATCCATTAAGAGACGAGTGCTAAATAAAATATGGTGTATGCATATAGTAACGTGTATTTTATTACTGTACCACTAATAACGGTGTTCAGCCTTAGATAAGGTCATTCTGACACTGCTACCGAGAGGACAAACCTTGAGGATATGAGGTGAATAAGCTGGTCACAGAAAGTCCTGTTGGAGTGTGCATAGGGGAGGCCCTGGTGCAGCAGTCACAGATGCAGGAGGTAGATTATCCTTGCCAGTGGCCAGAATCAAGGGGCATAAAGTTATTATGGCCTCATGGGCACAGTTAGAGTTCCATGAGGAAGACATAGAGGTTCTAGAGCTGCTTGGTGGTGCTGATTGTACCCCACTATGCATAGTCTGGATGCCACTAAGCTGTTCATGTACAGTGATTAAAACTGTGACCAAAATGTAACAGTAAAGGGGCTGATGGTTTGGGGGATGGAGGGAGAGTCACAGACTGAGGCCATGCCTACAGCCTTGCTCTCCGTGTTCTGCAGTCTGGGGTGCTCCTGGCTGCACACCCCAGATAGCCCATACTGTGTGTCGCATCACCTGCCCCCACACTGCTGTGCCCTGGACACGCAGCTGTGTCCAGCTCTGCTAGCTGCTGACCTGCTCTGTTGCAGATCACTTCCCTGCTGAAGGACAATGAGCGCATCCAGTCCACCCAGACTGTCACCCCCAACGATGATGACAGTGACATCAAGAAGATTAAGAAGGTGGGTGCTGCTGTCCAACCTGTCCCCTTAGAGCCAGGAGTGGGCCACATTCCTGGGGCAAGCCACCCTCTTACGCCCACAGCTGCAGGCAGGCTCACCAGCCTTGGTGACAGGGTGACACCTCAACAGGCAGGGTGACACCTTCTGGCTACTGTGTGAATGGGAGGTGCAACCTCATTTTACAGATAAGAAAACAGGCTCTATTAGGGAGGAATGGGTGGTGCTGGAACCAGACCATGCGGGAGATGCCAAAAATCTGCCAGGACCACAGGGCACAACCACACCAGGCTGACTAGCACAGGTAGGATGATGACTGTCCCCCAGGGGAGCAGATGGACCAGAGTCCTGCCAGGTGAGGGGTCAGAGGTCTGGTGCCACCTGGACCAGAGGCTGCAGTCGCTTGGTGTCCCCTAGACCAAGCCCAGTGTGGAGATTTCCACCCACACAGTAGGGTTTTTTGCCTTTGTATTTGTTTCTAGTGTTTTAAAAGGTTCACCAAACAACTGGTTTCTCAAAAGCAGGAATGGCTAACCTTTGTGAGCTACTTCCCATATGCCAGGTGCCGTTCTAGGAGTTGGTAAAGATTCTATGGCTCCTCACTAGAACCCTCTGAGGTTTCCTCATTCTGTCTCATGCTGGGGGAGGCCATGCTTCTGAGAGACACACATCGCCCACGTGGGCACAGCTGAGTGTCCGCACAGTGACTCAGGCTCTGGCTGCAGCACCTGGCCCAAGTCCTCCACTTCTGGGGGGCACTGCATCCTGAAAGAGCCCCAGGGGCAAGGGGGCCTTCCACCAGCCAGCCCAGGTCTCTGAGAACCTGCTGGCCAGCAGCACAGGGCCTTCCACTTGGGTCTGGGCCATATATCCACCACCTTTGCTATGGGTATAGCCCCTGGTGGCCTTTCTGGTCAGGGCATTTGCAAAGGGCCAGTCGACACCAGTCCCTGCCTTCCATCTCCCTGCTCTACCCAGAGCTTCAGTGTTCCAAGCTGCCCCTCCCAACAGACCCACCTCAGAGGTCCTGCTGGGTTGAGGCTTTGGAGTCTTAGCCTCCTCCACATGCTCCAAAGCCTTACCCAGATGCTGCCATACAAGCCTGCTTAGGAGCGAATGCCCAGGGGCCTAGCACAGGTGCACTGTGTCCCTCCCTGTGCCACCGCCAGGATCACTTGGGAGTGAGCACAAACCACTTGTGTGTGTCTGTGTGTGGGCTCAAGGCCCTTGCCCACCTTTCTGCCAACACCAAGCCAGTCCTCGTAGCCTGGTTCCAAGGACAGGCTAGGTAGCTGTGCTCTTCCCCAAAGTCAAGGGAGGCTGCCAGTGAGGCCCGAGGATGAGGTGTGCGACTTTGCCAGGTGCTGTTCAGTTTGATCATTGTCTTCTCTCTGGGTGAGCTAGTGGAGCCCGCTGGGCTTCCACACAAGTCCTTAGATGCAGCAGGGGCATCCAAGCCTGGCACAGCCCGTTCTGCTGAACACCTGCTGCGTGCAGACGTGGGGCCACAGCCTTCTTTCTTCAGTGGGTACTTCTGGTACAAGCCAGGGTCTTGCTGAATTACAGAGGCCTGAAACATGCATTTGTAACCAGTTCTTCAGAGATGCCAGTCTAGTCTGGTCTGTGCTGAGTCATCATCTCTTCAGTCCCATTTCACACATGGGAAAGGACCGAGAGACCCACGGATGTGTTCAGCATTAGGCACGTCTCAGCCAGGCCTGGCCCACACTGGGCTGTGTCCCTGCAAGATGAGTGGGGGAGGGGCAGGGCCAAGGTCTATGCCCTTGGCATGCAGCTGCTAACTCGAGCACTCTGCAGGTGCAGAGCTTCCTGCGGGGCTGGCTGTGCCGGCGGAAGTGGAAGACCATCATCCAGGACTATATCCGCTCGCCTCACGCTGACAGCATGCGCAAGAGGAACCAGGTGGTCTTCAGCATGCTGGAGGCTGAGGCTGAGTATGTTCAGCAGCTGCACATCCTTGTCAACAACTTCCTGCGCCCACTGCGCATGGCAGCCAGCTCCAAGAAGCCTCCCATCACGCATGATGATGTCAGCAGCATCTTCCTGAACAGGTGAGCAGCCAGGGCTGGCCATGAGGAAGGGGCTGGCTGCATGGTGACACAAGCCCAGTGCAGCTTCTGCCATGGACAGCTGAGGAAACTGAGGCCCAGAGAGGAAGGCAGTGGCCTGAGGTTACGTGGACAGGAGCACAGACAAAGGCCTCCACAGTGCCTTTTACACTGATGACCCTGCAGGCACTTTGTCCTCAGTAGAAACTCAGGAGAGACAGGCTTGGCTTTCAGAACCTGGGGAGGTCGAGGCCAGGAGTGCTGCTGAATGGCCTGTCCTGCACAGGGTGGGGCTGTAGTCTGGTACACTACGTGGAGTGTCACCAGTGCCTCCTGGGAGGAGCCAGGTTTCAGTATTTAAGTTACAGTTGCTAAGAACTGAGGACTGTTTTTCTAAACTCTGACTTTTCACCCTGGTGTGGGAGGCCCAGAAGCTCAGGGCAGTGCTGGGCCTGAAGGTGAGAGTCTGAGGGGTAGGGCCCCAGCAAGACCTATGCATGGAAGAGAAACAGCAAGATGGGGGTCGCTGTCCTGATCAGCGCTCTCAGGGTGCCAGCCCTGCCCTGTGAGGCCCACTTCCTGCCGAGCGTCAGCTGCCCTGCGCTGGGGCTTCTTGAGCTTCTCTTCCTGCTGCATGAAGTGTCCCACTGGGACTGGCTTCCCCGTGGTCTGCAAGGACAACCACAGCCTATACCAGGCTGCACAATGGGGAGCCAAGTTGTGCTTTCTGTGCTGGCCGGGCACAGTGACTGCGATCCAGGTCCGGCTCAGCCCGTGGGGAGGCAGTGTTGCTGGGTGCTAGTTCTGGGCACCTGTGGTCGGGGTGCTTCAGAGCTCTGGCACCCACCCTCTTTTGGAAGCATTTTCTTAGCAGGTAATTTAAAGGAGCTTTCTGGTGGGTCATAAAATTGTGAACCCTGGATGAAAGCAACAAACATGAAGTTATGGGCAGTGTTGCTTGCGCATGATTCTGATCGCGGAGCTAGAGTAAATGTGGTATGGCCTGAATATTCATTCTACTGCGTTTTTAAAAAACAATCGTCACTTAGTGATTTCCCAGTCCCCAGCGATCCCCGGTTACCTCTTCTCCCTCACCGTCACCCTCCCTGGGCCCCAGCCAGGTTGGAGGCACCTGGTGAGGCGTCGAGGCTGCATCTGGTGGGGACCCAGGGCCCAGGCACATACGTGGCTGCCGAGGCCAGGAGTGAGGCAGGCAGGAAGTGAGGTCAGAGTGGGCAGAAGAGAGAGGGATGGGGCAGGCAGGAGCAGGAAGCCTCTGGCCTCAGGAGTCCCAGACACTGGCTCACTGACCCGCAGGGGCTTGTTCGCATACCTGTGACCTCAGTTCTCACACGTGAGGTAAAGGGGCTTAGACAATCTCTAAGCCAAGAGAAAGTAGATATTTTCTTTTTTCTGAAGACTGGTGATATATTTCCAGAAACCCAGGTAGGGCTTGTGGCCCTGGAGGCCTGGAACATGGCTGTGTTCCTTTGGGACAAATCGTAGGCAGCTTCTGGCTCGTGGGACCTGGGACCAGTGGGACCCAGGGACCTGCATTCCCACTCAAGGTAGGTGCTGCCGGACTGCCCGCTAACCAGCCACATGGAGCCTGAGGCTGGAGACAAGCACAGCGTGTCCAGGGCCATGGCCCCATAAGGAGAAGACCTGACAAGTGTCACATACTCTGCGTGGTTGACTCCTGTGGCAGGTGAGGTCCACGCTGCCGAGAGCTCAATGTCTTTTTGTGCGTATTGATTTTTCCTTAACTTTGTTACACTTCATCGCTTGATCTTCAATAGAAGTGTTTTAACCACAGATCTTTGGTTAAAAATGTTTATGCAGCTCATAGAATCTGTTGAAAAGTTGTTTTAAAAAAGTCACAACAGTATTTTATATTTCATCTTTTAAGAACTGAATAGATCCACTTGGATAATTTCAACTGAGAGCAGATGGGGAGGGGAAGGGTATTCATCTGCTATTAAAGCTGGCTTTTTTTTTTTTTTAAGTGGGGAATTGAACTCAGGACCTTGTGCTTGCCAGGCAGGCACTGTGCCACTGAGCTATACCCCGAGACTGAAGCCAACATTTTCCAGTGACCTCAAAAAGAAAGAGAAGCAGAGCTGTGGCCCCTACCCAGCAGGGACCCAACCCTGATTCGGGTGCAAGCCTGGGCAGAGCAGGGAGCTCCTTCCGCTCCACTGACAGCTGGGCCACAGACAAGGACGCAGGGTGAGCTCCAGGCCCACCTCCAGGGGCCGCTGAGCAGGCATTGCCAGGGCATGGACATAAGCACTGCCTAAAGTGTGCCAGTGTGCTTCGAAGGACAGTCCTCCTGGTTGGGAGAACAGCTGTACAAAGCCTCAGGCCAAGAGGCAGGAGGACCCGCCGGAGATCTCAGCAGAGAAGGTCAGGGCTGTCTCCGAGGCTCAGCCTGGGGAGGGGACTGGACGGCAGAGTGGCAGCTATGGCCTTGAGGGGGCCTGACCCAGCAGGCAGGGGCAGCCAGAGGTGGTGGTGCCAAGCCCAGCCCCTGCTGCCTTGTGCCCCAGGTGTTGGGTGGCCTAGGGCTCATGGAAAGGGGCAAGAGGGTTCCAGAAAGGAGGGAGCACCCATCTTAGCACGAGCCGGACAGGGGAGCCCTTGTCAGAACAGGAAGGAGGTCCTTTGGGGTGTGTCCTCGGCAACCCCAGCTTGGACTCAGTGGCGTCAGGGATGTGACTGTCCCCAGGGCCTCCGCATGCTCTGCCCAGGCCTCCTGGAGCAAGGGCCCTGTGCCTCTTCCACAGCCTTGGGTCTGATGAGTCTCTCACAGACCCCCATGTCCCAACAACCATGGCTTCTGTTTCCTGCTGAGCGTTCAAAGCCCCTTGCTCATAATAAAATGGGGGGAAGGGGCTGCAATTTCAGGGGCAGACAGACTTGGGATGGGGTCCTGGTTGGACAGAAGCTCCACATGGAAGCCGTCCTCCCTGAGCTGCTCCCTGACACTGCTGATGCCCTGCTGGGCTGTCTCCCTTTCTCCATCAGGGGTCCAAGGTCAGTGATTCCAGCCTCAGTGATCGCACTGACCCTGATCAAAACAGTAGGCATCTGATAAATTCTCAAGGCCTCTGTGATATGGACCAAAAGGTCATCAGAAAAGGCTGGGCCTGGAAGGTTGCCCTGCCTCTTAGAGGGTATCTGGGCCAGGTGGAGGTGTTTGTGCACAGCGTTTTGTGCCAGAGCCGGCAGATCCCAGTGTGTGTAGCAGTGCATCCTGTGCACACTGAATGTAGTGCAGACGTTCCTGACTCGCATCCCCATGTAGAGCCCATCTCAGACACACACACAGAGCAGGTTCAACACTGGACATCCGCTGGAGTAACTTAACATCTTGTCGCAGGACTGGCTCTGGGTCACCTGGGAACTTGAAAGTTCTCGACTCTCAAATTCCATATGAATTTCATACACCCTATCTGTTTGAAACCTCTGAATTAATTTGTAGAACCCAAATGCCATGTCAAGACTTTGTAAATTGCTCTTCTATGCTGTTTCAGGCATAATGGTAAGAAAAGGGTCTGTGTGTGTTCAGTCAAAAGAAGTTTTTCCCAAGCCTTTTCAAAATTCACCTATGGTTGGATCTGCAGGTATGGAGCCTGGGGACACAGAGGGCATCTGTGTGTCCAGTGCTGATGCTGATGGTCCCTGAAGTGAGTGGAAGTCAGGTAGGTGGGAATAAGGACGGGGCCTTGTGACCACCTCCTCAGTGCCTGGCTACATGGAGGTGGCTGCACTTCTCATAGCATAAAGAACAGCTAGAGTAACTTTCTCTCCCTGGCACAGCCCCACCAGCCTGCTGCAGAATCATATTCTGTGGGTGATATACTCATGTGCTGGTGCTATGAGCCTGCTCCTCAGGGGAACCCTAGGAGGCTGGAACCCAGGCTCCAAGAGTGTCCAGGGCATGTTCAGGGTAGCCTAGGGCTTTCACTGGGGCCTGCTCTGAGTTGAGGCTTAGGACTTCCCTGCTTCCTCATTGATTATAGGCTGGAGTCCTTTCCATGAGCTCATCTTCCTTGTTGTGTGCACCAGCTGTGAGTGCCCTGGAGCAGAGTCCAGGTCAGGCCCCAGCACAGAGTGTGGGTTCCACTTGAGGAGCAGAGGCCTCATGCCTGCACTCAGCTCTCTCTGACTTGCTTTGGGGTGAAAGTGGAAGTCCATGGTAGAAACCCAAGGCTAATTTGGTGGTTCTGTTTCTGGAGCCTGTTAGGGTCCTGGGTAAGCAGAGGCCAACACTAGGGTGGCCGGGCTGCCGAGTGTTAGCTGTGCTTCTCTGAAGGGGAAAGATCTTGGAACCAAGCGTCTGTGGTGGGTGTTGTGGAGACAAGACAGTCGACTCACAGGTTTGGGTGATTTCTCTTTCATAAAGATCAGCCCAGGTGTGATGACTCATGCTTAGAATCCCAGAACTCTAGGACGCTAAGACAGGAGGATCACAAATTCGCGGACAATCTACACAGTTGAACACTACCCTATAAAAATAAACAAGGGCTGGGGCTGTAGCTCAGTGTAAAGGTCTTGGGTTTAGCCCCCTGCACTGGGAAACAGCAAATGGAGAGCTGGGACCCATGGAGTGACCGTGTGAAGACAGGCGCTGCCAGGTGGCAGCGTCTGTGTCCTGCTGCCTGCTCTGATTAGTAGTCTAGGCTTCCTGGCTGGCAGGGGATGAGGCTGGCAGGTGGGGTGTGTGGTGCCAGCAACTTCTGTCTTCCAGGGCTTAACCTTAGGGTTAGTATTTGGCTGTACTAATTTACATCCCACCAGAAGTGAAGGAGGGCTCTTTTTAGCCTGGCAGCCTCACCAGCGTTTGTTTTTTATATTCTTTTTTTTTTTTACTTTTTATTTATTTATTTATTTTACTTTTTTTGTATTTTAGGGAAGGGTCTACAAAGTGTTCAGGGTCTCACTACTAGATCAGACTCATAGTGATCCGTCTGTTTACAGCCTCCCAAGAGCTAGGATTACAGGCGCACACCACCACACCCAGTTTCAGTTTCTGTCTCAGTGCACCCAGGGGGCAGGGGCGGGGCCAGCACAGCAGGCCCAGGGATCAGGGATTGAACCCCTGGCCCTTGCACCTGCCTGTAGGCGCTTTAATCCACTAAGATATTTGGCCAGCCCTTACTTTTATATTCTCGCTGTACAGCCATTCTGGCTATAGAGAAATGAATTCCATGTCTCATTTGCATTTCCCTAATGGCTAAAGAAATGAGACATTTATTCATATACTTATTGAGCATTTGTACTTCTTTTGAGAAGTATCTGTTCAATTCATGGCTGTTTGAGTTTTTGGTGCTGTTTTGTTAGTTGTTTGTATAGTTTAGATCCTCTGGGAAGAGTAGCTGGCAAAGATTTTCTTCCATTCTGTAGGCTGTCTCTTCACTCCATGTAGGAACTTTTTAATTTGATGTGATCTCATTTGTTAATTCTTGCTGTTATTTCCTGTGCTGATGGAATCTAACTCTGGAAGCCTTTGCCTATACCTGTGGCTTCAGCATTCTTTTTTGTTTTCCTTTAGCAATTGCAAAGTTGCAGGTCTTATACCTAGGTGTTTGATCCATTTTGAACTGGTATTTTACAGGATGAGAGTAGATTGTCAATCTTCTTTTGTTGTTGTTGGCTTTTTTTTTGTTTTGTTTTGTTTTGTTTTGTTTTTGTATTTGATACAGGTCTCACTACACAGCTTAGACTTGTAGTGATCCTCCTGCTTTCAGCCTCCCCAGTGCTGGGATTACAGGCATGCACCACCATGCCCATGGCCAGCTCTGCATGCCCAGGAGCAGGGCCAGTACAGCATGTGGTGCCGGGGATTGAACCCCAGTCCTTGTGCTTGTCTAGGCAGGCTCTTAGTCTGCTGAGCTATCACACCAGCCCTGGATTGTCAATCTTCTACAAGTGGACTGTCTGGTTTTACCAGCACCATTTGTTAAAGAGGCTGTTTTGTCTCCAACTCTCCAGCATGTAGTGTTGGCCCATTTGTCCATTATCAGATGACTGAAGTTATGTGGTGCTTTTTCTGTCCTCTGTTGGTCTACATGTCTGTTTTTGTGCCAGTAACATGCTGTTTTTATTATTATGACTTTGTAGTATGATTTAAAACTAAGTATTATGATACCTCCACCCTTACTCTTTTTTGCTGTTACAATTGCTTTGACTATTCCAGGTCTCTTGTGTTTTCATGTGAATTTTAGGATTCTAGTTCTGTGAAGAATGTCATTTGGGATTTTGGCAAGAATTGTATTGAATCTGTAGAATACTTTGGTAATATGGCTATTTTAACAATTTAATCCTGCCAATTCATGAACATGGGAGGTCTTTTTATCTTCTAGTATCTTCATTTTCTTTCTTCCAGAATTCTGAATTTTTTATTACAGAGGCCTTCCATGTCTTTGATTGGACTGATCTCTGGATATTTTTAAGCTATTGTCAATGGAATAATTTTCTTGACTTCTTTCTCAGTCCATTGTTGGTGAATGAGAAAAATCTATTCATTTTTTTAATATTGATCTTGTATCCTACTATTTTGTTGAATTGATTTTTCACTCCTAAATGTCTTGAGAAAGTCATTAAAATCATCTAAATATAGGGTCATTTTGTCTGCAATGTCTTTTTTTTTTTTTTTTTGCTTAATTGCTCTAAGTAAAATTTTAAGAATTATATAGAATAGAATTGTTAAGAGTGAACATACTTGTCTCATCTCTGATTTTAGAGGAAATGCCTTCAGTTTTTCCCATTTAAAATGATGCTGGCTCTGGCTTTGTATTGAGGTATAATCATTAGACATCTAGTTTCTTCAGGGCTGTAATCATGGAGGGATGTTAAATTTGGTCAAAAGTTTTTTCTGCATTAGTTGAGATGCTCATGTGACATTTATCCTTGGTTCTATTTATGTGTATTATGTTTATTGATTTGTGTATATGGAACCATCTTTGCATCCCTGTAATGAACCCAATGTGATTATGGTGGGTGATCTTTCTAATGTGTTGTTGAACTCAACTTGAAAATGTTTTATTAAGGATTTTGGCATCTGTGTTCATCATGATATTGGTCTGTAGTTCTCTTTTTTATTCTTGTCATCATCCGGTTTTGGTATCAGGGTGATGTTGGCCTCATAAAATGAGTTTGAAAAGATTCCTTTCCTTTCTCTTTCATAGGATCATTTAAGGAGCATTGGTTCTTCTGCAGAGGTCTGGTAAAATTCAACAGCAAACCTATCTTGTCCTCAGCTTTTCTTTGTTGGGAGGCTTTTTATTACTGTTTCAATCTCCTTGTTCCTTAGTGATCTGTTTGGCTTTTATATGCCCTCTTGGCTCAGATTTGGTAGCAATATATCTAGAAATTTATTTTTTTCCAGGTTTTCCAGCTGATTAGAGTCTAGGTTTTCAAAGTTGTCCCTAATAACCACCTGACCTTTGTTGGCATTTGTTGTACCATCCCTTTTCACTTTCAATTGTGTTGACTTGGGTCTTTCTTCTCTTTGTTTGGTACGTTTGGCTAAGGGTTTGTCAATCTTGTTTACCTTTTCAAAACAAACTTATTTCACTGATTATGTCCATTCTCTTATTCTTTATCTCATTAATTCCTCTGATCTTTATTATTTTTTTTCCTTCTGTTGGGTTTGGTTTTGGTTTGTTCTTGGTTTTCTAAGATACTTAGATGCATCATTAAATTATTAATTTGAGATCTCTAATTTTTGGCGTAAGTATGCATAGCTCTAAATTTCCCTTTTGAAACTATCTTTGCTATGTCCCAGAGATTCTAGTATGCTCTATTTCATTTTTGTTTGATTCTAAGAATTTTTAAATTTTCTCCTTGGTTTCTTCAATGATCAAAAATAAATTATTCAATCTCCATTTGTCTACAGTTTCTGTGGTTTCACTTGCTGTTGATTTCTAGTTTTATTCCTATTATCTGATAAAATGTGAAAAGTTATTTCAGTTTTTTATATTTGGTAAAGCTTGTTTTATGGCCTGAAAAATAATCAATTTGGAGAACATCCTATGAACTGTTGAGCAGACTGTGTACTCTGTAGTTGTTGGATTAAATGTTCTGTAGACATCTGTTAAGTCCATTTGGTCTGTAGTATAGTTTAATTCTGATGATTCTTTGTTGACTTTTTATATCTGCCTATCTGTTTGTGAGAGTGGAGTATTGAAGTCATCCACTTGTACTGTACTGGGACATATATGTCCCTTTATGTTGAATAATATTTGTTTTGAAAAATTGGGCACACTGAATATTTGCAAGTATTAAATCTCTTTGGTGGATTTTTGCCCTGTTGGTCCAATTTTGTCTTGAAGATGGTTTTGACAGATACAAGTGTAGCTACCACTGCTTGCTTCTAATTTCCTTTTGTGTTGAACATTTCTACCCTTTTGCTTTCATCTAATGTATGTCTTTACTAGCAAGGTTTGTTTTTTGCAGGTGGGAAAGAAAATGGATCTCATTTTCTAGTACAACCTGATAGGATCTTAGTTACTTTTCTCATTGCTGAGACAAAAATACCTGACACCCATATTTAAGAAATGGGGAAAGATTTATTTAGCTCACAGTGTGTAGGGTTGGCACATGGCAGAGGGACAACCATTCATGGCAGCAGAAGACAGGCAGCAAAGGCAGCAAGAGACAGACAGGCAGGCAGGCAGGCAGCAAAGGCAGCAAGAGACAGTAGGCGGGCAGCAGGTGGGCCTTTTGTATACAGGGGAGTGCCTCCCTGGAGCCCTAACCCCAGCAGTAGACTGTGAGTCAGTCACACATGGCAGATCCCACCACCTCTGAAGAGCTGCCGCACACGACTGCATGAGCTGTGAGGGGGACCCCAGACGCAAACCACAGCTGCTCATCTGTGCCTTTCAGTAGCAGGAAGCACCACTTATAGAGTGCTTGCTCATTCCTGTCATTTTGTTGTTTTGTAATGTTTCATTCTTTTCTAATTTTTAATAGTTTAGCTAGTCTTTCGTGTGTAGGGTACTTTCAAGTGTGTTCTGCAGTGCTAGCTTAGCAGTCACGATACTTTTTAGTTTTGCTTATATTGGGAGGTGTTTATTTCTCCTTGAGTTTTGGGGAATAGCTTTTCTGGATATACTGTCTAGGTTGGCACTTACTTTCTCAGTGGCTTGAAATTCATTGTTACATGCCCTCCTGGCCTTCAGGGTGTCTACAGAGACAGGTGAAGTAATCCTGAGAGGCTTGCCTCTGTAAGTGACTTGGTGTTTCCCTTGTGGCTCTCTACACTTTTTCCTTGTTCTGAACTCTTGCCATTTTAGCTGTGATGTGATGTAGACCTACTCTGAGCACGGTGGGGTCCTAATGCCTCCTGTGTCTGCGTGTATATATCTTCACCAAGGTTTGGGATGTTTTCTCTTATTTCAGTAAATAGAACCTTGACACCTTTTTTTGTAATGCTGCTGTTTTATTTCCCAGAGCTCTTGGATGTTTCATTCATAATTTCTTGAGTTTTTTGTTATTTGTTTGTTTATTGATGTCTGTGTGTCATAATTCCATAACCTTATCTTCCAACTCTGAAATTCTGTCTTCTTCTTGATTTCCTCTCCTAGTCAGGCTTGGCACTGAAGTTGGTCTTTTTCATCTCACTTATTATGCTCTTCATTTCTATTTGGCTTTTCTTAAGACTATTTCTCTCTCTCTTCTGCATGTCCTGCATTGTCTCCCTTAGGTCATTCAGCTGTGTGTTTGTATCCTCTTTGAAGTCATTACTCATTTTAAAAATCAGTCTTTTGAATTCTTTGGCATTTCATCTACTTCAGTGTATTTCCACTGGATTGCTGGTGAATTATGGGAATTTGGAGGAGTCATGTTGCTTTGTTTATTCATACTTTATGTGTTTCTATGTTGAGACTCGTGACTTTGTATCGATGGCTGTATCTTCCACTTTCATGTGAGGATCTTCTTAGTGACCAGCCTTCCTCTGAGGGTTCAATCCCATCAAAAATCAAAGAGGAGATAACAAATCACAGTACTGTTGGGAGCACAAGGTCAAACAAAATAATGATATACAGTAAAAGCCAATTAAAAGCAGAAAGTACAGTACCATTAACAATAAAAAATAAATGAGCAATAATAATAAACTAAGCTGTGGTGGCACAGGCCTGTCAACTCAGCACCCAGAGGCTGAAGCGGCAGGGTTATGTGAGCTCACAGCCAGCCTGGACTACACTTGGGCTCTGTCTCACATCATCATTGTCACCCTCATCATCATCACTGAAACTGAAAAGCAGCAGGAGTTTTTGTAATAATAATGAAAAGAGAGGGTGAGAAAAGAGATGAAGTGAAATGTAATAAAGAAGGAAGGAAGCCAGGCATGGTAACACATGCCCTTAATCTCAGCCCTCTGGGAGGCTGAGGCAGGAGGATCATGGTTGCAAGTTTATCTTGGACAACTTGGTGATTATACCTTGTCTCAAAATTAAAAAAAAAAAATTAAAGGCTGAGATATAGCTTGGTGCAAATCCCTGGGTTCCATCCCTGGAAGAAAAGAGGGAAGGAAAGAGAAAAGTAAAATAAAGAGGAAAGTGAGATTAAAAATCCAATTAAAGAATAAAAAGTACTGAGACACTGATTGCCCCAGCAGGGAAAGTGGGGCACACACAGAAACATGATAGTTTTGAATCACTATCCCTCCCCTATATCTGTCAGTTCCAATACTAAGGGCCTAAGTAAAAACCACCCACCCAAAACCATCATGGAGCAACCATTTGAACTCATTTCTCTTTTAGTTTCTTGGCTATAATCCCAGCACTCAGGAGGCTGCGGCAGGAGGATTGATGCAAGTTCAAGGCCAGCCTGCACTACAAAGTGAGACCCTGTCTTAAAAAAAATTAAAAAAATAAAAAAAGACATAGAATTCCAGCCAAATAGTTCAGCAGATTAAAGCCCCCGCAAGCAAGTGCAGGGGCCAGGGCTTTGATCTCCCGGCCTGCTGTGCTGGCCCCACCCCCAGGGTGTGCTGAGACTGTGATTAAGACTGGGTGTGGTGGCACATGTCTGTAATCCCAGCACTTGGGAGGCTGTAAACAGGCGGATCACTATGGGTCTAATCTAGGAGTGAGACCCTGAACACCCTGTAGAACTTTCCCTAAAATACAGAAAAAAAAAAAGAGAGAGCTTTGACCCCTACAGCCAATTATTTAAGAAATACAATTCAGGTTTTTTGTTTTCGTTTGGTTTGGTTTTGCGGAACCAGGGATCGAACTCAGGCCCTTGTGCTTGCCAGGCAAGTGCTTATTCTACTGAGCTGTCTTTCTCTTTTCTTTTTGTATTTAGTACAGGGTCTCACTACGCAGATCGGACTCGTAGTGATTCTCCTGTTTTCAGCCTCCCCAGCGCTGGGATTGCAGGTGTGTGCTACCACGCCCAGGCTCAGTCAGCACGGTCTCAGGGTGCCCCGGGGCGGGGCCCGCACAGCATGCTGGATATGGGAAGGAGGTGCAATGTGTAAAGTTGTAGCTACCACAGGTAGCGACTGCCCTGACAGATCTTCATCAAGTAGAAGGAAAACCCAGGCAGGACGTAACCATTCCAGACACCATTAACACTTACGAGTCAGGAGCAGAGATCAGCAGAGGTGGCCTGGGGCTTGAGGGGGAGCAACTGCAGGCATGCTGGGAACCTGGGAGCCTAGGACTTGAAGCAGCCTGGGAAGGTGACTGGACCGCCGAGGACCCCGAAGCTGCTTCTGCTGCAGGAGTACAGGAGGGTACTCGGAGGGAATCTACTCCCAAAGAAGCCGGGGAGCACTGCCGAGAGAGCACTCGGAGGACTGTGAATGCTGCCCAAGCTGTGACAAGGAGGCAGCAGGCTTCACAGGTGCTGACTCTGGTTTTGAAGGAGGGTCTGCTGTGGGTAAAACGCTGTCAAACAGCGTTGCATGACACGGAGGAATTGTGAAAGGTCAGCTAAGGTGGCAGAGTTCACTACTGTCTTATTTTAAGAAGTCACCCAACCACCCTCACCTGCAGCAGCCAACAGCAAAGCCAGGCCTCCCCCAGCACAGAGACGGACTCCCTGAAGGGAAGACGCTTGCTAGCACCTTTTGGCAAGGAAGTGTTTTTAATTAGTGTGTGTGCACTTAGGGTCACGCAGTTACAACCAATAGGCTACAGTGCAATGTAAACGCAACTTCTAGACGCACCAGGGCGTGAAAACGACCACGCTGCTCAAGCTGTGGGTGTATTGCTTTCACTGGGGAACAGCAGACTGCAGCACCTCTGAGGCACCCCTGTGCAGGGTTACAGTCCTAGCTCAGTGAGGCCCTAACTTGCCTCTCTGAAGCCTGCGCAGTGCGGGAGTGCAAGGAGCCCATGTCCTCCCCAGCACATCTGAGCTGTTTGCTGGCGCCCCACTAAGCCTGATGTCTCAGTACTCAAGGTATTCTAGAAGGCACTAGATGTATGCCAAGTCCTGCTTGTGTGGCCCCCTGAAGAACCCACGAAAGTCCCTTTCCACCACACCCACCTCAGGCCAAGGTGCACCCGTGTTCTCTCTGTTGGTCTCTCAGACCTGTAGGACCTTTGTGTAGACACACATATTCCTCAGCACTGGTGCCTGTGTGTCCACTCAGCACACTGGTCCATGGCCATGCCAGACTAACCTCTACCCTGCAGTGCCCTGCAGCCCAGAGTGTCCTTTAGGAGACCACAGACACCCACAACCATGACAGAAATGAGCATGCGCCGGTTGCGGTTCCTGCTGGTCTCAGCTTGCACAAGCTTTCCTTTCCTCTCACTCTCTGTGGGGTGCGGTGGAGTCCATAGCTGTCCCTTGGCAGGAGGTGCCATGCTCTGATAGCTCTTTCTTTGTCCCCTCCTCTTTTCCACCCTAGCTGCACCTGCAGAGCAGAGTACACAGGGTGTTGCAAACATGGGTTGTGAGTCTGTGGGCTCTCGGGACCCTTCTGCCCTAGGCCCCCATTGCCCTGGGCCCTGGACCTTGGCTCCAGCTCAAAGGGCATCTTTAGCAGCCTACTTAGCAGCAGCCCACTGTCCTGGTTCTGAGGACTGTGCCCCACCGCAGGAAACAAGCACCTGGCTGTGGGACAAGTGCAGAGGCTAGGATGCAGAATGTGGCCAAGAAAGAGGGCAAGCCCAGGGCTGCCCTTGACTCCAGCAACCTTATCCTCCGTCCCAGAGCCTCAGTCTCCCTGTCCATACATCAGGTGCAAAGTTCCCAGACCCTTTTGGGAAACCTCTGGTCTCAAGACAGGGGTAGGAGCAGAGAAGCAGGGAGGACCATGAGAAGGGCCACTCCCCAGAGACTGAGCTGTTCCTACTGTCCCTGTCCCAAGAGCTCTTGTAACAGGGCGAGCCAGGGCCAGGCTCCACTGGCTGCCTGGAGGTCCAAGGGGAGCAAGAGAGCCTGGACTGGCAGTGCCTCAGAGTGCATCACATGGCACCAAGCCTGGCTTAGTAGCTGGGAGCTCTGGGTCCTTTGGCATCTCTGACTTCAACTCCCAAAGCAAGGGCAGTGTTGGGGCTGTGGGGAACACCTGCACTGAGATTTTTCTCAGCTCCTGCACTGTGGCTCCAAGGTGCCAGGCGTCTAGCTAAGATCACAGCTGGGGAGGGTAAAGTGGTCAGAACCATTCTGTGGGGTCCCAGGGGTCTTTTCACAACAGCAGCAGCTGTTCCTCATGCTCTTCAGACCCCAGGGTCATCCACATATCTTGGGGACCAGCAAGTGGGGGCTCAGGGCACACAGTGGGACACAAACCAGAGTGGCTCCTGGCCCAGTAGCCTCATGGTGCAGACCCTGGGCCTCCTGCAGCTGATCTGCTGCTGCGGCCCCACCACCCCTACCCTGCAAGGCTGAGGCATCACGGGGGCTGCACTCACACCTGTCCCTGCCCTACGCTCTCATGCTATGTCTTCATCCTACTAATGGACCCTGTATAGAAGGCCTGCAACAGGGGTGGCCTCACACTGTGGGCAGCTGAAGCAGGAGAATGGCAAATTTGAGTCCAGCCTGGGCAATGTAGCAACTTAGTCAGACCCTTTCAGGCTGGGGATGTGGCCCCATACAAGGCCCTGGGTTCAGTCTTCAGTATTGCGAAGAGGGAAAGAAGGGATTGGAAGGAAGGAAGGAAGGAAGGAAGGAAGGAAGGAAGGAGTGAGGAAGGAGAGAGGGATGGAGGGAGGGAAGGAAGAAGAGCAAGGAGGAAGGAAGGAAGGAATAAAGGAAGAAGGGAAAGAAAGAAAGAAGTGAAGGAAGGAAAGAAAGAAAGGAAGGAAGAAAGGATGGAAGAAAAGAGGGGGAGGGAGGGAGAAAGTAAATAGGGAGGGAGGGAGGGAAGGAAGGAAGAAGGGAAAGGAGGAAGGAAAGAAGGAATAAAGGGAGAAGGGAAAGAAGGAAGAAAGGATGGAAGAAAAGAAGAGAGGGAGGGAGGGAGGATGGAAGGAAAGAAGAAAGGAAGGAAGGAAAGGAGGAAAGAAGGAAGGAAGAGCGATCTCACAGAGGGCAGATATTGCTGCTGCAGAACCCACAGAAGGTGCAGCGGCGGGATCCACTTGAGGAGGGCAGCACGACCTCGGCTGGAGCCCGGCTTCTGCTCTCTCTTGCAGTGAAACCATCATGTTTCTGCACCAGATCTTCTACCAGGGACTGAAGGCCCGCATCTCCAGCTGGCCCACGCTGGTCCTGGGTGAGTACGTTTGTGCTGTCCAGAGTCCTGCTGAGGGTCACCCTGAAAGACAAAGACATGCTGTGCTTGCAAGCCAGCCACAAGTGATGACCTCAGCCCCCAGAACCCCCAGGATGCAGGGAGGGAAGACAAGCTGGGAAAAACCATTTTAGGACTGAGGCAGTTTTAATTTTTTCCTACTTTCCCTTTGGAAAGGATATATACATACCCACTTGAGAACATTTGAAATCCCAGCAAAGTAGAAAAGTTTTAAAATATCCATCATTCTGGTTCCCAGATATACTCCTAAAAGCTGTGTATTTAACTCCAGTGTTTACCTTGCGCCGATCTTGAGCTCCCCCCATTTTACATGATTGCAAACATGCTACATTACAGGGTTTGAATCTTTATATGTTGTTCTGCTTTGTGTTTTGCTTTGTTTTTTACTTAAATCGGTGCTTTCTCATGCTGGAAGTGTGGACTAGTTGTGCAGTGCCCAGGCCCCAGATGGTGCTGCCATCCCAGCGGGGGCTCGCACTGTTGACCTCAGAGCGTTGGCAGGGGCTGCCCTCAGACACGACCACCTCTGCCTACAGAGCAGTCTCCCTTTTAGAGGCTGTTCTGGGATAAGTTTCAAAGCAGATTTCCAGAAGCAAGATGCGTGAGCACATAAAAGGCTCTGCTTCTCCCTGTTGTCCGCTGCTGTCCCCAGAGCTGCCGCACCGGGCACCAGGAGGGCGGACGATAGGTACCCTGAAACTCACCCACACCTCCTGCAGGCACCACTTCCTCCTTCCTCCACGTGGTGGGTGAAGGGGGAGTCTATGTCGCCTCCATAACACAACCCAGAAGCAGCCACCTGGGCTGGGTACATAGGCCCCTGGGGCCGCTATCTGTGCTTCTCACAGTTTTCCTCAGAATCAAAATAAAACAGGCACTTCTGGCCCCCTGAAGACTCCAGGCTTTGGGCTGCAGCTCAATCTGAACCCTAAGGTTGCCCCTTGGTTGGTGCAGGGAGCATAATTTCTTCCAGATTTTCTTTTTCTTTTTTTTTTTTTTTTTTTTTTTGGCGGAACCAGGGATTGAACTCAGGCCTTTGCACTTGCCAGGGAAGCGTTTAATCCACTGAGCCATCTCCCCGGCCCCCCTCTTCCAGATTTTAAATGGGGTTCCTAGCAAGAGGTTTCACCCCATCCTGTGAAATGCTGTGGAGCAGGTTTGGGGAGACTGCTTGGAATTTGGGGGTATGATATCGACACTCAGGATGAGGGCAGACGGACTAGAGCTCTGAAGGGCAGGGAGTCATGGAATGGGGGTGGGGGCTCCGAAGACCCCCTCAGAGCCAGCTGCTGCCATAGCTTGTGCCCCATTTCTGCAGTAAGAGGTGCTTTGGGAGAGCAGGCCCAAGAGCCAGAGCAGGGGCAGGGAAGGCAAGCCGTGCCACCTTGCAGAAATGCCCTGGGCCCAGGCTGGGCTTCTGGGGCCTGGGCCACGCTCCACAGTGGGTGTCTCTCTCCCCTCCAGTCCCAGTGTGCTGTGGGAAGGGTCTCTGGATCTGGACCTGCCCACCTCCTGGGTGTGGCTGCCACAGGCCTGTGGGGCCCCATCACACGACCCCTCTTCCTTGCAGCGGACCTCTTCGACATCCTGCTGCCCATGCTTAACATCTACCAGGAGTTTGTGCGGAACCACCAGTACAGCCTCCAGATCCTGGCCCACTGCAAGCAGAACCGAGACTTCGACAAGCTGCTGAAGCACTACGAAGCCAAGCCTGACTGTGAGGAGCGTACCCTGGAGACCTTCCTCACCTACCCCATGTTCCAGGTGTGCGGCTGTGGGGCTGGGCTGGGGTGGTGACACAGCAGCGTGCCAACCACCCTGGGCAGTGCTGCCTGAGGGGCACTGTGGGTGCACAGGCAGGGTCCCTGCCCCAGGCTCAGGAGTCTTTGTGGTCTCCACTGCCCCTCCACTTGCCTTCACAGTGCTGCTGTAGCCTGTGCCCCGCCTCTCCCCGTCTCATGCCTCCTTGTCTGCGGCCTCACCCCAAGTCCATCTGTCACTCCACAGATTCCCAGGTACATCCTGACACTGCATGAGCTGCTGGCCCACACACCCCACGAGCACGTGGAGCGCAACAGCCTGGACTACGCCAAGTCTAAACTAGAAGAGCTGTCCAGGTGAGGGGGGCTCAGGGGACCTGGGGAGAGGCTGTCCAGGGAGGGCCCCCTGGAGCAGGTAGAAGGGCCACAGCTCAGGCTTAGGGACATGGCCTCCCCCTTGAGAGGCAGTCCTGTGAGGCCCTGGCACAGCATGGGTCCCACGAGGCCCAGGCATCCATGTTATACTTCTTCAGGGTAGGAGCCACTCAGGGCTCTGAGTTCTTCTGCTCTTCTATGTCTGGAGCTCAGGCAGGGACTCTGGCCTAAGGTTTCCATCCACAGCAGACAGCAAGGAGCAGGTGCTCCTGACTTGACCCCATCTAGAGGTCCCTGGCCTTCAGCCATGCCTTTACCTGGTCCTCTCTTAGCCCCTGAGTCCAGACTTCCTCTCTGAGGATAGACTAGGCCCAGGGAGGTGGATGACATCCAGATTCTGGGTGCAGCTTGAAGGAAGAGTCCATGGGGTTTTCTTTAGATCAGGTGTAGTTGAGAACAAGGCTTCTGAATGGTGACCAGAGGCTGGAGCTGCCACTGACCCAGGTAGGTTTGGAGGGGCAAGGACTCACTGCAGAGTTGAGCTTGAGGCCCAGATGGATGTCCAAGACAGAGACAGAGCCATTCCTCAGCCCATGTACTAGATACATCACCAAGGGAGCGAGTCTAGATGGAGAAGTTGAGTCCCTTAAAGTACCTGTGGCTTTACCACCCAGGCGGCCTGCTTGGGGTCTCTACCTCACAGAGGCAGGCCAAGAGGGGCTTCTGGTCAGATGCTGCCAGAGCCATCAGAGATGCCGGACTGCAGGGCTGCAGGCCCAATAGTGCCCTGAAAAGCTTTCTGGGTTGAGCAGGGACGAGGTCTGGACTCCCTTGGGCAGAGGCTGGATGAGGCCTGAGCAGGCATGGCACAAGCTGCCCAATCCTTTCACAAATCAGCAGAGTGTCATATCTGGGGTGGATTCAGTGTCATCCATGTGAGTGTGAGCAGTGGCAAGGCCATTCATGGAAGGAAAAAGCTGAATCCTGTCAAGCCCAGGGCCAAGCCCTGCTTACTCCTCCCTAGGGAGAAAGCTGGGACCCCAAGCCCATGGTCCAGACCCTGACCTCTCCCCCAGGATCTGCACAGGGAGCCTGCTGTCTCTCCCACACCCAGCAGCACTGAGCTCAGCCCTAGAGGCCTGGAGGAGGCTTTTGCTGGCACCATGACCACAGTCTCTTCCTCTTCCTTCTGCGGGGCAGTGAGCGGAGAAGGGCTATAGATAAAGCAGCCACCCTCTCTCGGGGCCTGGACCTCGTCCTGCGCTTGCTGATCACCAACACCATCGCTCGGAGTCCGAGGAGCTTTCCTGAGCCCCCTAGCTGTGCGCACAGATGGGTCTCCAACACTGTTCCCAGCTGACGCCGACAACAGATTGTGCTTCACTCCAGAGACCCACTGTGCTACTCTGAGGTCACCCCTTGTGCCCAAACTGAGCTTCCTCAGGAAAACCCCAGCCTAGGAGAGAGAAGCAGTTCTCGGCCCCATGGCTCCCTCCAGCTGGGAGTCCATTTCCAAGGAGCCATCCTGTGCCAAAATGGCCTGGCTTCCCAGGGTAGTGTTAATGGGGAAGAAAGGGAAAGCTGAGGCTTCTGTAGAAGAGGCCCCAAGTAGGTGTCCTGGTCTGCATAATACCTAAACAGCCTAGTCAGTTTAAGCCTGAAATGCAATCCCTAAAGCAGAAAAAAGGGTGCATTTTTGCCCCAGTGCTAATGATGCAGTGACTGTAGCCGCCCAGCCCCCACGTGGGCAGGTGTGGAGCTCGGCCTGCGCTGCTCCAGCTTCCACCCAGAGTCCTGCAGGGGAGGAGGTGGCTCCCAGCACGCCAGCCATCTGCTCCTTGCCGAGTGGGCTGGCTTGGCGCAGACCCAGTGCAGCAGGGTCCGCTTTCCTGCCATGAGGCCGCAGCCGGAGAGCGTGTACCCTTCCCTGGTAGCCTTCCCTCTAGGTGACCTCACTGTAAGCGTTCAGGCCTCTGAAGGCCAATCAGCTCATGCTCTTCTTGGAGGAGGTGGCATGCTTTTCCAGAGGCCCCTCTTAACCCTGCCCTCAGAGTGATTCATGTCTATCCTAAGAATCCTCAAAAACCATTGAGGTTAAATAGGATCACAAGTCCGCATCTTGTACAGCAATTAACCTCTAAGAAGAATATATGCAGTGTATTATTTGTTGAAAAATTAAAAAAAAAATAAATTAAAAAAAAAAAAACATTGAGGCAAAAATGGCAGCTACAACCCGCCTTTTCCTACCAAAGCTGTTCCTAAGAAGTAATTAAATGTCACCCTCTCCTGGAAAGTTGGGGTGTTGCAGGAGTCAGAACCCAAGCAAAGAGGGGTTCCACCCTATGCCCCAGGACAAGAATCCCTAGAAGTCTCAGGCTGAGGCCAGTCATTCACACAGTCCACTGGGTTCTAGGTGCTCCAGAAACGTAAGCCTTTCCGGGGCCCAGGTAGTGTTACAGTGACAGCCAGGCCTCCCCAGCGTTTCTTCTCTGGAGAGAGAATGACAGCTCCTGTGGGACGGTGACACGCCGTGGCTATGCAGGCACAGGGCCACCCCTCCACACTCGCACCCTCCCGGCCTGAACAGAGACCCTGGAGACCATGTCCAGCCTTCGAATGGAGGCCAGCACCCTCCTCCCTGGTGGCAGTGCAGCCTGCCAATGGCTGTACTCTTTCCTGTTCCCACAGGGTAATGCACGATGAGGTCAGTGAGACAGAGAACATCCGGAAGAACCTGGCCATCGAGCGCATGATCATCGAAGGCTGTGAGATCCTCCTGGACACCAGCCAGACCTTCGTTAGACAAGGTGTGCTGAGTGCACATGCTGCGGAGGGGCACAGCCCTCAGGGACACAGCCCGCTGGCCTGGCTGAGTAACATTGGCACGTGCTGTGCGGCTGGTAGGCTGTGGTGGGTCTGCAGATACCGAGTTTGTGCGCAGAGATGCAGATGCTACTGCTTTCCAATTTTCTTTTCTCCACGTGCAAACATCATCTTACCCAGATGATCTTGGCTCTCTTGTTGTAAACACTGACACTTCCTTTTGTGAAAAAGAGCAGAGGATGAGTACAGACAGTGCTGACCCTGTAAGTCACAGGCATTTGGAGGTCCCAAGGAGGGGGACACCAGGGTTAGCCCTGTAGAGCTCTCCAAGGCATAAGGTCTGATGTTCACCTTGATGCTTCTGAAGGTCACTTGTTCACCTTTTCACCTTCCAGGTGACTAGGGTGGTGGATGCCTCCTGAGTGGGCCTCCAAGTCCTGTCCACATGGCCCTCATACTGTGTCCATAAGAAACTGGCAAGAGTAGCCCACTGCCTTCCTCAACCACCCTGTGATGTGCTGGCCCAGGGCCAGCCCACCCATCCCCCAGCACCCAGCACTAGGTGCCCTCCATGGCATCTGGGACCTCTGCAGGAACCCAAGTGGGCACCTGTCCATAGTCATCAGGAGTAGCCTCTGTTCCCTGCAGCAGGCCAGGCCAGCTTGTAGACAGGACAGGTGCTGCTAGCCAGCCCTTTCCCACACCTACCTTTTCTGAGCCAGGCTCTGGAGTTGCCTGGAGAATGGAGCCACCCACAACAAGCCTGTGTTGGGGAGACCCAGGAAGCAGGAAGGCCACAGAGAGGTACATCCCAGAAGCAGTGGGCCAGGTGGCCAGAGCAAGCCAGAGTCTGAAGGTCTCTCTTCTCTTTCTAAAGGGAAAGAGAAGTAGATTTGCACTGGGGAGTGAGGAAGGGCTTTCAAGATGGTGGTGAGAGGTGAAGGAGCAGCCTCAGCCAGGATGGAGCTCATGGGTCCTAAGTACAGTGGAGAAGGGGGCCAGAGCCCCGTCAGGTGGGGACTGGAGTAAGTCTAGTGCCCCAGCCATGGTCTAGGCTGGACTCTGCAATGCAGGCAAGGTTGACTAGCCACGTCTCTGTGGATGTGGGGACCTGGGGTGCACCTGACCACGCCATCCTCACTCCCACCTGTTCAGCACCACTACTACCACCACTATGCTCCCCACCAGGTGGTGCCTTGTGGCCCCTCCATACCCAGAGGAGGGCTGGAAGGGGGTCCCTGGACATTTTCGTGAGGACTTGGGTTTGTTTGTCCCATGGGCCCCTGGTGCCGCCTTCAGCCAAAGCCGCCAGAGGCCACTTGCCACCCTGGTAGCGAGCTCAGGTCTCTTCTCCACTGCAGGTTCCCTCATCCAGGTGCCCATGTCAGAGAAGGGCAAAATCACCAGGGGCCGCCTGGGCTCACTGTCCTTGAGGAAAGAGGGCGAGCGTCAGTGCTTCCTGTTCTCCAAGCACCTCATCATCTGCACCCGTGGTTCTGGGGGGAAGCTGCACCTGACCAAGGTAGGGGCCAGACGGAGGTGCTCGGGTCACACAGACAGCAGCCAGGGTGTGAGAGATGTGTGCACATGTGTGCGTGCACACACACACATACACACACACACCCTGGTTTCACTGGAATGGGCACAGCAGGTGTCCCAAACCCCTTGGAGGAATCGTGGGAAAGGGGAAGGCACATCTTAGAGCCCCCAAGGCCACACTGCACCTGGACACCTGGACGGGTGAGTGGGGTGTGGAGAGACCCTTAACAGGTCCATGTGTATGGTACATGTGTGCGTAAATGTGTGTATAGTGTGTGTAGATGTACGTGCATGTTTGTGTGGGTATGTTCTTATGTGCGTGCACTGTGTAGATTTGTGTATGCATGTGTTTATGTAAATGTATATGTATGCAGCTCCATGTGCACATGCATATTGTAGATGTGTGTTATATGTAGATATGTGTATGTATGGGTTTGTGTGACTACTTGTGTATATATACAAGTGTGCATGTGTAGATGTATGTGTGTAGATATGTGTGTACATATGAGTACATGTTAACATATGTGCATAGATGTATGTACATGTGTATAGGTACAGTGTGTCTGTTTACATGTGCAGGAGCTGCCCTGGGCTAAGGTAGCCACACTGCAGAGCCTGCCCACAGCTGCTCAGGATCTCAGGACCTCAGCATTTGCCCGGCCATCCCAGGGCATGAGGGGCAGAAGCACGCAGACCCTGTACTCTCGCGGCCACGGGGCTTTGCCCAGCAGTGCATCCTGAGATGTGACCTCCATTCCCCCGCCCCTTCCCTTCCTCCTCTGTGAAGGCTTCTAGCACAGCCCAGGCAGAGCCCCCTGCTCTCCACACAGCTCTGTGCATCACGCTGCTCTGAATTCAGAACCTGGCCCCACTTCTGTCCCTATTGACATACCATCTGTTGAGCAAGGGTGATGGAGCCACTGTCCCTGGGAAGCCTCTGTCCAGGTCCCCGTCTGCCAGCGTGTGGTCCCCACAGAAGCAGGCTGGGCTCACATCTAAGCACAGTGTAGTCAGGAAGGGCTAGGAGGACAGCGATTAAGTCACAGCATCAGGGAAACCATTCTCCTAGCCCACAGTGTCTGGCCGTAACCTCCTGTTGCCCTAAGAGATCAAGCAGCCCCTTGAGACATAGCCTGCTTATGTTAACATGTTAACAAATTAGTTCACTGTCTGCACCAGAAAATTTAATTTTAAAACATTGAGTACTCTAGTTCCAACAAATCATGTACCAAGGAAATCTTTGGGTTCTGAAGACCCACTGGGCCCACCAATAGCTGGGGAACAGCAAGACAGATTCCATAGGCGACATCATACAGCTTCTTGCTGAGTCAGAAAGCACAGTTTTACGTTGTTAGTTTTATTGCATTCTATTTGGAGATTTTCCCCTTTTATGAGTTCTAAAAGGTTAGCATACTGGCAAAGAATGCAGAAGAAGGGCCTTGTATAAACTCACAGCAAGACCCCAGACAACTCACATGGCTGCCCAAGTCTCAGTTTACTTGCGTGCTAAGGAAGTTTCCTTACCTTCTTCCCAGCAATGCTGGAACACAGTGAGCACTCAGTGACATAATGATAGTGAGCTTACTTGCACGTGATAGTGAGCTTCTGGCATGCCAGTAGCTTTTGTGTAACAGCCACACACTCCTTCAAGTAGAGATGAGTGCTTTGAATTCCCGCAGCAGGCAACTGAGTAGCACTGCCCACTTCCCATTTGACAGATACACACAGTTAGACAGGAGGCAGTCAGTGGCTGAGCTGGGGCTTGAACCCAGGCAGTCTGGCTCCAGATTGTGTTCTTAATTGCTGTTTCAATCCTCCCATGGAGCCAAAGTTGAAGTCAGGAAAGGAGAAGGCTACCAAGCTGCCAGACCTAACACTACCGTGAGAGTTGTTGTCAGGACCTTAAGAAAGAAATCAGAGTTAATGAGGCTCCCAGGACAAGGAAGCCAGTAACACTGGTTAGGCCCGTAAGTCCTGAGAGCCATGAAGGGATGAGAACTTGGCCTTCGGAGCCCATCAGGATGGCAGATGAGCCACATGACCAACCTGTGATGTCCTCTTGAGACAGCAAGAGCTTACACTCTCTGCCTTCCTGTTTCTGTGGGCCACCAGGAGTTTATGGCAAGATCCGAGCTGGGGCCACAGTGCTCTGAAGCTGTGGCTGGATGCGGGCATTTTCCAAGATGGCAACTCGCAGGGCCACTGACTGGAGCCTCAGCTGCTCATCTGTACACCTCTCCACACAGCATGGCAGTTGGTTTTCCTCACAACACGCACCTCCAGAGCTGGCCAGAGTGCAGGCAGCAGGCTGCACTTCCAGATTCGCATGCTGTTACTTCCCCCTCACTCTTCTGTCAGACACCAGTCCCTGAGCCCAGCCCAGCCCAAGAGGAGGGGAATTCGGCTTCAGCTAGCAGGGGAGGAGGGTCAGCGAGTCTGCAGGTGTGGCTCAGAGCACTGCAGGCTCTCTTCCTCAGCACGGTGTCCAGGGGCCTCTCACCTCACGTGCCCACACACTCGGGCAGGAAGCACTTTGCTGGTGCTCCGATGATGGAAATGAGTAGCATACCTGGCAGGACTCAGCCCTCTGCTCTCCAGACACCTCTAGAAGCTGGCCAGGTAACTTGGGTGAGGCATCACACATTCTGAGTTCATTTCTTTGACTGCAAAATGAGAGTCACAATAATATAAATGATTCTTCACTTTGGCCCAGCTCCTTGTTGGTAACATGAGGGGTTTGGCCTAGAACAGATTCCCAGATTCTGTGGACCTGGGACTCTGAGGTGGGGTCCAAAGAGGCATGGGGCCAGATGGAGGTCACATGGCACAGCTCAACCTCGCCCTCTATCCAGGGAGGCCCCTCAAGGCAGTCTTCTTCTACCCTTGTCGTTGGGCTTGATGTGAAGACCAAGTCCTGGTCTTGCAAGATATAAGATCACTTGGCAAGTTACACACACACACATACACACATGCTCAGATACCCTCTGTCAAGGGCCTCCCAATCCTGACTTTTGGGACTCCTGAAGGAACTTGGCCCTGATCCAGGGTGTGTCTGCTGCTCTCTTTCAGAATGGAGTCATATCCCTCATCGACTGCACTTTGTTGGAGGACCCGGAAAGCTCAGAGGAGGAAGGTCAGTGTGCAGGACATCCCCAGAAAGGTCTGTCCAACTTTGGCCTTGGCTGGGACAAAAGCAGATGTAGCATAGCTAGCAGGGGGAAGTCATGGACCCCCTTAGGTTGTTTCATCCTACTAGGGTGGACGGCTTCCACTGGATTGGGGGCTGTATGTTCTTAGGGTACCTCTCACCCGTGTGTACGTGGGGCCCCAGCTCTGCCCACATGGGAAAGATGGGATGGGGTGTCTTGGCCTGGTGCTGAGTCTGTTTGGCTCATGGTTCTTCTAGAGGCTGGGAAGTCCAAGATGAAGACTCCCCTTTGGTGAAGGCCTCCTTGCTGTGTCATAGATTGGCAGAAAACATTGTGTGGTGAGGGAGGAATGGGAGAGAGAGAAGGGGATGGAACTTGTCATTGTAGGAACCCATTCCCTTCCTCTGTAATGAGTCCACTCCCAGAATAATGCACACATCCTCTTAAAGGTCCTCACCTGTGTTGCCTTGGACATTAAGCTCCTAATTAAGGAACCTTAGAGCCTAAACTCAAACTGCAGCAGGGAAATGAGTGCCACTAATAGAGGGGCACAGGCCTGAGGTTCAGAGAGAGGAGATGCCCCCCTCAGTGGGAGTGGCATGGCCAGGAGGGGAGACAGAATCTGGGGAGAGGAGAAGTGAGGGTGAAAGGACCACTGTGATCTGCGTGTTCTTGGGACTTCCCCCAGAAACCAGAAGTGACTTGGGTCCTTGTGTGGTGAGGAGGTAGAATCAGTACTTTCCTACCTGGGCCTGAGGTAGCCTGCATCTCCCTTCATTATGGCCTCTGCCAAGGCTCAGAGACACCCACCTGTTGGGCAATCCCAACAGGTCCTGCAACCCTGGCCCAGCTGAGCTCTTGGGGAGGGCCCAGACCCACACCTCCTTGGCACCCCAGACCCAGCAAAGCCCAGTCTTGGACATGGGAGTCAAAGCACTGTAGCTCAGCACCCCTGAGGCTGAGCCCAGGGCTCCCCAAGGAAGGATAGATATGCTCCACGACTTAGCTGGATACCTCTCACCAGCCTGATGCTCTCTGGCCTTGACTACAGCTGAACCTTGGGAAAGCCCAGACTTGGGTGGCACTGTCAGACCCCAAAGCTCTATTCTTGGATCCAGGGAGTGGGAGCATGCCCTGAAATCCCACCAAAACCCACACCACGAGCACTCCACTTCTTAGCAAAACAACTTGACCCCCAAGTCAGCCAGAACTCACTTCCCTGTGCCCAGCAGGGAATCCTAAACTTCCTGAGTGTCACAGCTAGAAGGGACAGGGACTCAGAGCCCCAGTCCACTCCTGGATTTTCAAAAGGCTCTGGGATGGCCAATTGCTCTCAGTGGACCTAAGGAGCAAGAGTCAGAGGGCCCACAGTTTTTATTAGTACTAGTGAGGGAGGCAGATGGGAGTTAGGGCAGAGAGTATGGGAAGAATAACTTTTGCAGGCATGGATTGTAAAGGAGGAAAAAGACATGCTTTACCATGTTCTGAGGCTTTCCAATTAGTGGTAAAACAAATAACTTGTTTGGAAAGCCAATACCCTTACTGCTGGAAAGGTATATTTCTTTTTGAGTCTCCTGGCCTTGGCAGAGATGTTAAATCAGGTCCTGACCCTGATATTTCACAGGCTCTTGCTTGAAACTCCATTCCAGCCATCAGTGGGTGGGGAGGGCATGGAGTGGGGGATTCTTACCCAAGAGCTGCCGCATTGGTGTGGTGAGACGCACTGGCACCTTAGCCAGGCTCAGTCACATTCTTTTAGCTAATTAAGGAACATTCATCTCTATATAGCCAGCTCTGCATATCTCAGATAATAGGGTTGAGATAAAGGTCAGGTAAAGACGGAAGCAAAGGGTTTTATTTCTTGGGGAACATGACTTTATGTCCCCCGCATTGGGGAAAGGACATGTTTAGAAGAATCCTTAAACTATGACAGTCTTTCTCATAAAATGCTTTCAGTGTTCAAGGGACTTTTCAGGTTAAGAGCAATAATAAAATACCTGGAATTTGTTCCTATGTAGGAAAGCTCAATCCTGGACTGAACGTCCAGCTAGCTATAACAGTTTCAGACATCAGAGCTTTCTGCCCAATACCCTTATGTTGTAGGATGGTCCAGCAGCAAGGTCCAAGGCAAGCTCTAGCCTGACTTAGTGGTCACCCTGCTGGGCTCAGTCCTCACTCAGCAGGGCGAGTAGAGGGCAGATCCGAGCTTTTGGCCCCAAATCCAAGGTGGCCCCTGTGTTCTTAAAAGCTGCTCCTTCACCCCAGGTCTCCACTTCCCTGTTTGAAATGGGGATTCCCCCACCTAGGAAAAATACCCTGGGGGAGCAGATGCTGGTGGCCTAGTACCCGGTGACCTGGGTCCCTTCCCTGGATAAGGCAGGGACCAGCAAAAGATTGTCTAGCTTCAAAAGTGCCCACACTCACTCTGTCAACTTCATGTCTCACAACTGGAAGCCAAAGGATCTGGCCAAGACATAGACCACTTGGATTTTAAGATCGGGGTGGAGCCCAAGGATTCCCCACCCTTCACAGTCATTCTGGTGGCCTCATCCAGGCAGGAGAAAGCAGCATGGACCAGTGACATCAGCCAGGTGAGCAGTGTGCCATTGTGCCCCACCTGGGGCAGGGGATAGCAGCTGCATTGTTCCTCCAAAGACCACAGTGCCCCCAGGCCCACGGCCCCCGCCAGGACTGGGGTCTGCCAGCCCAACCCACTGGCGCAGTCCTTTTAGCCACTCTCCAGCATGGTCCAGGAGCCTTTGCACCTGACTGGCAAGATGATCCATCCACTTTCGCAGAACCGGTGCTAGAGGAGGTCCCAGAGCGGCTGATAGGGAGGTGGATCTGGAAGTCTCTGAGAGGTACCTCCTGGGGTCTGAGGCATCCAGCACCCACCACTCGTGGTGCCAGCCTCTTAGCTGCCACTCCCTGTGACCCTGACACCTGCCTGCCCCGTCACACAGCTTCACAACTGGATGATTCTGATCATGAGCAGAAAAGAGATCTTCTCATGGTAGAACTGTGAAATCCATGTGCAGGGGGCACAGGAGGAAAAACAAGCCTTCTCCCATAACAGTGCTGGCTCCTTTGTTGGGGTGGGCGGGTGGGTGCCTTTTATTTAAAGCTGAATTTTGTTTGGAGAGTCTTCAGAGCTTAACATGGGTGACCAAGAGCTCCCTCTGTGGGAGGACCAGGGCTCCTCACTATCTGTACCCCTACCCCCAGGCACAACATGTGCAGATTTGTAGTTGGAAACCAGCCTGAGAGCATGGGCACTGGTTGGGCGAGGGCAAGGAGAGCCACTCCAGGGCCCAATGGAACTTGTCGTATCCTCACCATATCTCAGGGTGGGCAGCAGAGGTGTCAGTCTTGGGTGGGCCCTGTTCTGCACTTAGGAGAAGGCTTTCACCAGAGAAAGTGAGGCTCGGGGAGCCTGACGAGTCCACCCCACACCCAGATGTTTGGCTGAGCCTGGCCTCCTTCAATGTCTCCCCAGTCCCGCCAGTGCCCTGTGTGGGGCTGGGCACTTGAGCCTGTTTGTCACAGAGCCTCTGGGGGCCCAGGACCTGGGGTGGAGGCCCAGGCCCTCATCCTGTGCCCCTCTGTTTCCAGTGTGTGGACAACATCCGGTGCAATGGGCTCATGATGAATGCATTTGAGGAAAACTCCAAGGTCACAGTGCCACAGATGATCAAGTAAGTGCCCTTCACCTAGTGGAGGGACACTGGCTTTGCACAGATGTCACACGTGACGGGTAGGCTCGGGCGGACAAGCCCTAGGTCTCTGGCAATGCTGAGCCATCTGTTTGTGAGTTAGGATGTCTGCTTTATTTGCAGAGCTTTACTGTCTGTGTGGATTAATGCTTTGGCTTCGTTTTTGTTGTCATTTGCTTTGTAGCTGCACATTACTTTTGTATTAGACTGTCTAAAACATAGTATTAGGAATCACACATTGTGAATGGTTTTAAAAATAACTATTTTTCTTCTCCTAATTACAAAAGAAATACATAGAACATTTCAAAAACAGTGAAAAGTCCAGGACTTCAAGGCCACTATGTTTGTTTGACCAGTCCTTGGGGACATGGATGTGGTGCCTGGTGGCCTTGGCTCACCCAGCCCAGCCCAGAGCCCAGGTGATGCAGCTCCTCTTGCCTGCAGTGGCCACAGGGCTCCTCCCAACCACTCAGCCCTTCCCAGCCCCACCCTGTGTGCACCCTAACCCCAGCCCTTTGCTCACACAGCACACCTCCCAGAACTCAGCACCTGTGTGCTCTCACTAGGAGTCTACCATGTTGTGCGAGCTGTTTGTACTAGGCTTGGTTTCATTTCCCCGTCTCATTACTTCTATCATTTGTATAGCATAGCAGGGCTTTCTTCAGTAATACTGCACTCCATAGTGTGTGGTGAAGGGTAGGGCTGGAGGACAGCTGTGTGCCAGGTGGAGCTGGGGTTTATTCTGCAGGTAGTGAGTTGTGCCTAGGGAATGTCAGGCCTGCCCAGTGCCATGCTGATGGGAGACACAGCTGGGAAGGCATTGAGGCAGCAGGCAGCCAGTAGCCTGGGAAGTCCCTCCGCTGTTTTTAAGCCCCTGAGTTTCCTCCAATTTCTAAGGCAAACTCTTAGCTGTGAGCCCCTGTCCAAATGAAGTTAATTTGGCACAGAATAAACATCACCATTCCAAAAGGTACAAACAGGAAGATAGAAAGCAGTGGGACTAAAGCAAGTCCAAAATCTAGCAGGGCAAACATTAAGTCCCATAGTTCCATGTGGAATATCCAAAGTAATCTGTGATGACTTGTAAGCTCCAAAGATTTTGTGTGGCTCCGTCTCTAAGGCACTTTTAGTGGTAGCTCCCATGGCTTCTTGCTTGGGCTGGCTTTGCTCCCTCCTAGCAGCTTTCTTCAGACAATCCACGTTCCTGACTTTTCCAAACTTCTAGGATTTCCACTGCACTGTAGGCTTCTCACAGCTTCACACACTGCCTTCCCAGGAGCACACTGCCTGGCTTGCCAGGCCTTCTTCTAAAATCTAGGTGGAAGACTTCTTAACCTCCGAAATCCTGCATTCTGCCTGTGCCTGGGACCAACGCCACGTGGATGATGCCAAGGTCTGCCGCCAGCCGGAGCAGCAGCCAGGCTTTCCCCTCTCTTGGCTGCAGGCTTTCCTCTCTCTTGGCTGTAGGGTCGAGTGCCTGGATGGCTGAGCACTCTGACCCTGATTCTGAGGAACAAATTCTCTATGCTGCCGCCATTCTGGAACCTGGTGTGGTTCCCACCACCACTGTCCTGGAACATGGTGCTCTCTGACTTTCTCCTCAAAGCAAACTCTCTCACATTTTCAGTTTTGAGGCTGAAAAGGGTGGAGATTTGCTGCTTCTTGTGATGCCCTTGGGCCATCTTTTCTATTCTCTTGTTTCTTCTCAATAGTGGAGATCTTCTCAGCTCCGGCTTTGCAGTCCACAGCTTTATTGGCACTTCCTTTCTGGCCAAACTCACAACATTTTAAATTATCCTGCTGGGTTCTTTGCTCGTGATTCTCAACATAAATCTGACTAAAAGCCCCCACCAATAGTCATGCCACTTCCTCAACATTTGGCTGCTTTAAAATTTCTTCTACAAGATTAACCAGTCTGCCATGCTTAGTCTCAGGCAACATCTGTGGACAATCTCAAGCAAAATGCAGACAAACTTTCTGCCAAGCCACAACACACATTGTCCAACAACCAATGCAATCCTTTTTCCCAGAAGGAACCTCCCCAGTCTGCTCTTTACAGGCAGGATTTCTATCAACATTCTGGTCATCTGAGCTCTGACCAGAATTTCCCATACGGAACAGCTGAAAGTGTTCTAGTTCTTCTCTTATAAGCTACATCTCTGAATCCTTCCTTTCTCTTCCCATAAGCCATTCCCAAAAATCTCTTAATCCACATGGTCAGATTTAGTCACAGCAATGACCCCACTTTCCTGGTACCTAATTCTGTCTTGGTTACTTTTCTTTCGTTGCTGGGACAAAATACCCAAAATTAAAGAAGGAAAGGTTTACTTAGCTCACAGTGGAGGTTTCGGTCCATACTCAGCGGGCTCCAGGGCAGAGCAGCACAGGGCAGAGGGCAGCCGTTCATGGTGGCAGAAAACAGCACAGAGCACAGGGGGGAGCAGTGACAGCAAGAGCAGCAAGGGAGCTGGAGAGAAAACCTCTCTGCTCTACTTAACTTGCACGCAGGCTGTCTGCCCCCAGCTGAGTGTAGCACTCACACCCGTAATCCCAGCATTGGAGCATGAATTAATCACAAACTCTGCAAGCCGCCCCAATGACTGCATGAGGCTTTGGGGGCACAACTAGATACAACGCACAACAGAATTAAAACAAAATTAACCACAAGTACATCAACAGCGTCCAATAGTACCATAGCTTTCTCCACTCCCAAATTACATTTTTCTCCCCCTACATCTCACTGTACCCCACATGTATTCTCTTAGAGCTCTCAACACTAATCCTTTACTCCACCTCTAAAAGACCTCCAATAGAGTCTGACCCCATCTAACTTTTTTTAGCAATCATTATTTCTCCTATGTACTTCTTCACCTACTGACTTAGCCTTTTTTCCTTTTTCCTGCCACATTACAGCCTGACTGTTAATAACAAAATAGCGTGGAGAGTAAAAATGTGATGAATCCAGGTGTGATGGTGCACACTTGTAATCCCAGCTTTGGGAAGGCTGAAAACAGGAGGATCACTATGAATTCAAACTGCATAGTGAGACCCTGTACCAAATACATTTTTTAAAATCAAAGGAGGAAAAATAATACTTTGCGCAGCAAGATCCTGAAAGTAAGCAGAAGTAGCAATATCATTCTCAGACAAGGTAAACTTAAATCTGAAATGAATCAAAAGCATCAAAGACTGGCACTATATATTAAGGGAGCGATCCAACAGAAAGAAATAACAATTGTAACTATATACACTAAATATTGGGTACCTAACTCCATAAAACAAATATTTCTGGACATAAAAGAGAAAAAAAATTAAAGTGGATGACCTCAATACCCCACTTTCACAAAAAGATATCAACTAAACAAAAAAAAAAAACCTCACCAAATGAATATCATAACTGAGCCATATCTTCAGACAAATGGACCTAATAGATACTTAGAGTGTTCTACCCTACTACAACAAAACACACATTCTTCTCAATGGCAAATGGAAATTTCTTCAAAATAAATTACATAGTTGTCAACAAGCCTGCTTAAATAAATTCAAAAGAATCAAAATCACCCCATATATACTATCAAAACATTTCACAATGAAAACAGTAAATCAATCATTAAAAAAACTCAGAAAATTTATGAACACCTGGCCACTAAATAACGCACTCATAGAAGAAAGCAAAGAAGTGAAATAGCCTTTCGGTTCCACCAATCCGTGGCCTAAGAGGCAGTCGTGGCGCCCAGCCAGAATGGCGATTTCCTGAAGCCCCTCTTGCACAAGGACTGGCAGCGGCGTGTGGCAACGTGGTTCAATCTGCCAGCTCAGCTCGGAAGATCCACAGGCGCAAGGCCCGGCAGGCAAAAGCGCTGCATGGCCCCGTGCCGGCGTCTGGACCCATCTGGCGCATCGTGCACTGTCCCAGGTGCAATACCACACCAAGGCCGAGCCGGCAGGGGCTTCAGTCTGCAGGAGCTGCAGGTGACCGGGATTCATGAGAAGGTGGCCTGCACCATTGGCATTTCAGTGGACCCAAGGTGGTGGAACAAACCCACCGAGTCCCTGCAGGTCAACGTGCAGCAGCTAAAAGAGCACCGCTCCAAGCTCATCCTCTTCCCCAGGAAGCCATTGGCCCCCAAGAAGGGAGACAGCTCTGCTGAAGAACTCAAGTGGGCCACCAGGCCGACAGGACCTGTGACGCCCATCAGGAATGTCTACAAGAAGGGAAGCCAGGGTCATCACAGAGGAGGAAAGAACTTCAAGGCATTCTGCTCATGGCCTGCACCAATGCCCAACTCTTTGGCATCCAAGCGAAGAGAGCCAAGGAAGCCACAGAGAAGGATGTTGAGAAGAAAAAATAAGACACTGTTGGGATCTTGTAATAAATGCTCAGAAAAGCTAAAAAAGAAAAAGAAGGAAAAAAAATGAAATGAAATGAAATAATCCCTGGAACTAGTTTAAGGAAGCAAATCATGAATATCAGAAAAGAAATTAATAAAACAGAAATGAAAAGTAAATGCAAAGCATTAATAAATAAAAGAGCTGCTTTTTTATTCATAATCTTTTTTTAAGTCAACAGAAAATGGAAATATACTTTTTAAAGTTTCTAATACTAGGAGAATATATAAGAGCTGCTTCTTTGAAAGAGTAAATGAAATAAATCCTTAACTAAACTTACCAAAAGGAAAAAATGACACATTAATGCAGTTAGAAATGGAAAGGTAAAATCACAATTGTAACAGAATCTATTTTGCATTCTGTTACATCTCCTAGAAACTGTCAAAATCTAGGAGATTGTTAGTAATTACTATAAAAAATGTACTTCAACAAACTGTAGTATCTTTTAAAAATGGACAGATATTGGCAAATACAACTCAACAAACATCAAAAAAGTCATATATCATAACCATGTAGGCTTTATTCCAGGGATGTAAGAATGATCCAACATATGTAAATCAATAAGTGTGATATACCACATAAACAGAAGCAAGGATGAAATTCAAATAATTATAACAATAAATGCAGGCTGCAGAGATAGCTCAGTAGCACAAGTGCCTGCCTGGCAAGCACAGGGTCCTGAGTTCAGTTCCCAGTCTCAAAAAAAACAATAAATGCAGAAAAAAAATTTGACAAAATCCAACACCCATTTATGAGAAAAATCCTGAAGAAAATAATTATAAAAGGACCTTACCTAACTCTGATAAAAACCATTGATGACAGCCAATGGCCAGCATCACATACAATAGGGAGAGGCTGAAAGCTTTCCCTTTAACACCAGCAAGAATCAAATGTCTTTTTTTTTAAAGGAAGAGTAAGCTTTTTAATCTAATCACTTGCAAATTAATGAGTAATACACCAAAATGGAATTTTTCTGCCCAAGATATTAATCTTAGAAAATTTTGTACATGTATAATGTGGAACATTTTTATTCCTAATTTATACTTTACAAGATATTTGACAACATACAAAGAATACCCAGTACTAGGTGGAGACTGCTTTGTATTATGATTTATTTAAAAATTTTACTGCAAAAAAATTATACCACATAATAAGAACTACCTTTTTCCTATAAAGGCCCTTTGGGCCACTTCTGCAGTGTATAAAAGATGCTTTAGTACCAGTGCTCCCAGGATTGTTACTACAGGCTGAAATATGACTGCAAAGTCCACATGTAGTTCATAGTTCTAAAGAGATACATCCGTTTTGAAGCACAGCAGTCCAGCTAGATTGGCAGGTGACAGTGGAGGACCAGGGTAGTCTATCAGCCTCTATAAGAGGTGTGTGTGAGCCTTCCAGTGCTGTCCTGCTAGCTGTACTGCCTTGCACAAAGGGGCTGCAGATGTGCCATTATGCCAAATGTGGTTCCTCTGGAAAACAAAAATGTCTTGTGTTGCTTCAGTAGACTGCTTCAGTACATGAACAGCAACTGGAAAATAGAAGGGAACAAAAGAGATATGTGTACATAGGGAAGGAAGGAATCAAATTGTCCTTATTTCCAGATTCCATGAACCTTTACATAGAAGACAAAAAAATCCACTAAAAGACTTCTAGAATTAATAACTATGTGCAACACTGTAGCAGGATCCAATCAAAAACCAAAAATTAGTATAGTTCTTGAATATCAATAGTTAAATCACAAAGATAGAAGTTAGGAAAACAATAACATTCTCAGTAGGTCTATGAAAATTAAATAGGAATTAACCTATCCAAAGAAGTGAGAGACCTCTATAATGAAAACTATAGTACTCTGAAAAAGGAGATCAAGGAGGATCTTCAAAAACGGAAAGACATCCCCTGCAGAACCAGTATAGTCATAGTGGCCCTGCTTCCAAAGGTGATGTACAGATTTAATACAATCAAATCAAAGTATCAACAGCATTCCTCACAGAAGTAGGAAAATACAATCTTAAAATTCATGTGGAACTAGATTCAGAATAGCAAAAGCAATACTGGATAAGAACAAAGTAGGAGGCATCACAATCTTGGATTTCAAATTATGTTACAAAGCTAAAGTAATAAAAATAGCATGATAGGGGCTGGTGAGATGGCTCAGTGGTCTAAAGCACCTACTTAGAACAAACTAAGCTAAGCAAAGTACAGGGACTGAGGGGCTGGTGAGATGGCTCAGTGGTCTAAAGCATCTACTTAGAACAAACTTAACAAAGCACAGGGACCGCGGTTCAATCCCCCAGCACCACATGCCAGCCAGCCCCGCCCCCTGGTGGGCTGAGCTGGCCACACACACACACACAAAATAAATAAATAAATAAATAAATAAATAAATAAATAGCGTGATACTAGCACAGAAGCAGACAGGTGTGTCAAAGAAACAGAGTAGAAGACCTGAAAACAATTTCAGGTAAATTCAACCACCTGACCTTTGACAAAGGGACCAAAACCATACACTGGAAGAAAGAGAGCTTCTAACAAGTAATGTTGGAAAAAACTGGCTCTCAACACACAGAACGTTAAATCTAAACCTATATGTCTCACCATGCACTAAAATAAAATAAAAATGGATCAAACATACAAATACTAGAAAAGAAACATTTAACTGCTGGAGGATAGAACAGGTAAAATTATGGAAGGCACAGGTGTAGGCAAGGACTTCCTGAGCAGAACTCCAGTTGCATAAGAAGTAGCACCAAGAGTCGACAGTGGAGCTACATCAAATTGCAAAGCTTCTGCACAGCAGGAACAACCAACAGAGTGAAGCAACAAACTAGAGAATGGGAAAAAAATTACCAGCTACTCCTTAGACAGAGGATTAATGTCAGAATATATAAGGAACTCAGAAACCTTAGATCTCTTCAATAAAAAACCCAGTCAAAAAAAATGGACAACTGAAATAGATACTTCTCAGAAGATACACAAAAGGCTCATAAATACACCAAAAAAATGAACATTGTTGGCCAGTAGAAAAGATATAAATTAAAACAACACTAAGATTCCATCTTACTCCAGAAAGAATGACAATCAAAAAATCAAATAATGGGGCTGAGGAGATGGCTTGGCAGTCTAAGCACCTGCCTGGCATGCACAGGGATCCAGGTTTGATCCCCAGTACTGCATGCTATGCCACTTGCCAGCCACCAAAACAGGGTGTGGTGGCACACTCCTGTGGTTCCAGTGCTGAGGAGGCTGAGATGAAGGGATCACTGCAAGTCCGAGCTGCGTGGCAAGACCCTATACCAAATAAATATGTAAAAATGCAAGATTAAAAAACAATGAGCCAACCATGGTGGCATATGCCTATAATCCCAGCACTCAAGGTGTTGAGGCAGGAGGATTGCTGTGAGTTCGAGGTCAGCCTAGGCTACATAGTGAGTTCAAAGCCAGCCTGGATCAGCACTCTCTTCTTGGACTGCCATCATGTCTAAGTCTGAGTCTCCTAAAGAGCCTGAACAGCTGCAAAAGCTCTTCATCGGAGAGCTGAGCTTTGAAACAATTGATGAGTCTGGAAAGCCTCTGTGAGCAGTATGGACACTCAGAGTGCACGGTAATGAGAGATCACAGCCTCACATGCTCCAGAGAGTGCTGGTCTGTCACTTCCACCACTGAGGAGGAAGTGGTTGCAGACGTAAATGCAGGGCTGCACAAAGAGGAGGGAAGAGGTGTGGAACCAAGACAGGTATCTCAAGGGAAAATTCTCAAAGACCAGCTTCCTAATTATCAGTGAAGAAGAGCTTTGTTGGTGAAGAAGAGCGTCTCTTAATGCTTCTTCTTTAAGAGAAGATACTGAAAGCATCACCTACAAGATTATTCTGAACAGTATGGAAAAAAATTGAACTGATTGCAATCATGATGACCGAGGCAGTGGAAAGAAAGGGGGCTTTACTTTTGTAACATTTGATGACTGTAATTCTGTGGATAAGATTGTTGTTTGAAAATAGCGCACTGTGAACGGCCACAACTGTGAAGTGAGGAAAGTGCTATTGAAGCAGGAGACGGCTAGCGCTTCATCTAGCCAAAGAAGTTGGAATGGTTCTGGAAATTTTGGTGGTGGCTGTGGAGGTGGTTTTGGTTGCAATGGCAGTTTTGGGTGCCAAGGAAACTTCAGTGGTTAAGGTGACTTTGGTGGCAGCCATGGTGGGGGTGGATATGTTGGCAGTGGAGATGGCTACAGTGGACTTGGTAATAATGGAAGCAGTTATAGAGGTGGTGGAAGCTACAATGAATTTGGCAATTACTGCAATCAGCCTTCAAATTTTGGACTCACAAAGGGAATAAACTTTGGAGGCAAAAGCTCTGGGCCTTATGGTGGTGGAGGCCAGTATTTTAAACCACAAAATCAAGGTGGCTCTGGTGGCTCCAGCAGCAGCAGTAGCTATGGCAGTGGCAGAAGGCTTTAAACACTTTCAGGAAACAAAGCTTAGCAGGAGAGGAGAGCCAGAGAAGTGACAGGGAAACTACAGGTTCCAACAGATTTGTGAATTCAGCCAAGCACGATGGTGGCAGGGCCCAGCTGCTACAAAGAAGACATATTTTAGACAATACTCATGGGTATGGGCAAAAAACTCGAAGACTGTATTTGTAACTAATTGTGTAAAAGGTTATTTTAGTTTCTGTTCTGTGGGAAGTGTAAAGCATTCCAACAAATGGTTTTAATGTAGACCATTTTTTGTACCCATGCTATTGATTGCTAAATGTAACAGTCTGATCGTGACACTGGATAAATGTGTCCTTAAAAACAAATAACAACAGGGCTGGTGAGATGGCTCAGTGGTCTAAAACACCTACTTAGAACAAGCTTAGCAAAGCACAGGGACCACGGTTCAATCCCCCAGCACCACATGCCAGCCAGCCCCGCCCCCTGGTGGGCTGAACTGGCCACACACACACACACACACACACACACACACAATAAATAAAATTTAAAAAACAAAAACAAACAAAAAAACAAATAACAACAGCAGCAAAAAGTCAGCCTGGACTGCATAGTGAGAACTAGTCTCAAAAAAAAGACGTATTACAGTGAAACACACATACCCGTGTACATGGTTATAGCAGTACAATTCATAATAGCTAATCTGGAATCAGCCTGTATGTGCATCAGTAAATGAATGGATAGAGAACATGTGTATTTGTACACAGTAGAGTACTACTGTGCTATAAAGAAGGGTAAATTTGAATCATTTTTAGGAAAGTAGATGTTCCTTGAAAACATCATGTTAAGTGAAATAAATCAGACATGTAGGGCTGGAGAGATGGCTCAGAGGTCTAAAGCACCTACTTGGAACAAGCTTGGCAAAGCACAGGGACCACGGTTCGATCCCCCAGCACCACATGCCAGCCAACCCCGCCCCCTGGTGGGCTGAGCTGGACACACACACACACTAAATAAATGTAAAAATAAATAAATAATAAAAGAAATATTAAAAAAAAATCAGACATGTACATTTAAATACCATGTGGTTCTTCTCATAGGAAAAATCCAAAATATAAATAAAAATAAAAGGTAAATCACAAGAAGTAGGAAGGTAGATCTTTTGCAGAATGGAGGGGACCAGGAGATGAAGGGGAGGGCTGCGAAAAAGAGCTGTGGTGCATCCGTGTCGCAGACGCCTGCAGTCAAGTGGTCATTAAGTGAACAGAGTGTTACTTTCTATGATATTAAACAAAAGCCAAGAAAATACTGAGTTAGTTTAAAAGGCACATCTTACTCCTTAATGAAAAAATACAAACTGGTACTTTTAATAGATTATTATATTTTACATGATATAAACAAAATCACTGCTGTATCTGTGTGCTTGGTTTCCTTAAAGCAGTCATTAAGTAAACATACAGGAAAGAAAGGAGGAAGAGAGGGAAAGAAGGAAGAAAGGAAGGAAAAGTGAACACTAGACTTCATTCCAAAACTCTGGGTGTTAGCAGTAAAAGCGAAACAAGACTACAGACTCACAGTGCTTGGAAAATGTAAACCGCGTTTGCTCAAGAGTCCTTGCTACAGAAAAAGAAGCCCTGTACAAGCCCTGAAATGCGTCCCCTGTGGCTCTGCCTGCAGGGTGCCATGGGCCTTATCCCCTGAGAGGTGGCCACTTCCCACTGCTGGGGACCTCCGCTCTTGGCCACTGTGTTTTGGCTGGCTGCACTCCACACATCTCTGTGTCCTGACAACCTGCCACCAGGCCTGTCCTGGAACGTCCCTGAGAAGGCCTGGGGTCTGTCCGGCCAGCCTCAGATGGCCGGACTCCATGCAGCCTTGACCAGCATAACACACAGATAGGCCCACCCTGGGCCCAGCCAAGTCCAGCTGATCCACTGCTGGCTGTAGACTGGCTCTAAAGTGTATCATGCAACCAGTGAGGGTCAAGGACACGATGACCTCCCCAGCACAGACTGAAGAGGTGGAGGAGCCATAAACTGTGAGCTGTTTTCCAGCTGTGGCTGGTGTTTTGTAAGGGACCATCACACAGCCAGCTTTGTCCTTTGGCCTGCAGAACTGAGGAGAGGAGGCATCCAGAGCTGCTGACTTTGCATGAAGGACTCGCATGCTCAGGAGGTTTAGATACTGTTGCTGGTTGGCTCATAGCAAAGGGTAGTAGAGTTTCCACACTTATAAAAAATTAGATTCTGGGCAATCCAGTTCAGCAGTCTGTCATCTCCTTGAAGTAGACTGGTTCCTTTGGGTCATGAGCTGTGCTCCACATGGCTTTATCTGTGAATGTCTTGTAGAACTTGGTGAAGAGCTGCCTGTCCAGGAAGTGCCTGCTGGGTGTGCGAGGGAATCACAGCCTGTGCATCTCTTCTGCACTCTCACGTGAGGTTCCTAAGCAACAGCGGCACACATCTGTACTCCACAACCTCTGTGCACAGCTCAGACATCCTTGGGGCAGAATCCAAAGGGCTTTCCACCTGCCGTTAGTGGGCGGGCCTCCTAGTGACCACAGGCCTCCCCATGTCCCAGTTCTACATGAGTGACTCCCCATGATTTTATGTATTTACTGTTTTGTGTAATACTGGGGATTGAATTCAGGGTCTTGTGCATCTAGACAAGCACTCCAGTCCGACTACCTTGTGAGCTGCAGGTGCCTTCAAGGCAGCAGCGTTGTCACTGGTTTTCAGATTTTTCTTTTGTTTTTGGTGCCTAGAAATTCCTTATATTTTCTTTTTGCCCTTGTTAATCTTTTTAAAATTATAATATGAGCTAAAATTCACTTTTTTTTTTCAGTACCAGCAATCAAACTCAGGACCTTGCACTTGCCAGGCAGGTGCTTAAACCACTGAGCTATCACCCCAGCCCCTACAATTCATCATTTTAGAGAGTACAATTAATTAGATTTTAGTATATTTTCTATGTTGTACAACTGTTGCCATTATCTATAGGGGGAGGGACTTGTATCTAATGTACACAGAACTCTAGACTTCAAAACTGAAAAAACAAGCCAGTTACTATTGTGGTGTACACTTGAACAGACATCTCACCAGAGACACAGACAGCAACTTGGCATGTGAAAAGATGCTTCTGTGACATACATTAGAGATTTACCTTGATTTTTAAGAGGCCATCTGGCTGGATGTAAGATTCTCTCTCGAACATCTTTCCCTCTCCACTTTGAATCTGTTATCCCACCACCTCTGAGGGTTCCGAGAAGTCAGCTCTCAATTGGGCTGTGAATCTCCTGTGCCACTGCCACTTCTCCTGCTCCGTGCTCTCTTCATGTGTTCTTTCAGAAGCTTGACTGTGTGTCTGGCTGTGGGTCTCATTTCTCCTACTTGGGAGCTGTGGAGCTACTTGAATATGCAGATCAATGACTTTAATCTAGTTTGGGAGAGTTTAGGTCATTATCGCTTCATATTGTCATGGCTCTACCATGGTTTAAATGTGGCCTCTCCAAAATTCAGGTGTTATCAACATCATAATATTAAGAAATGGGGCCTTAGAGTGGGTCACATTCAGGTTTGTCCTCATAAACAAGAATAAACTCCTACATAAGGCTTTGTGCAATGTGGGCTTTGTGCCCTCTCAGCGTCTACATGTGAGGCCCAAGCTTTATCTCAGAAGCCGAAAGCCACTCTCACCAGAGACATTGTCATCATCTAACTGCAGAATACTTCCATCACCCAAAGAGAGACTCCACAATATTAGCAGTTGGTCCCCCTTCCCTTGCGATGCCCAGCCTGCTCTTGCTGTAGACCTCCTGCCTAGGTTGTTTGTGTGCAGAGCTACCGCCCGTGTGGTCTTACAGGTCTCACTAGTGAGAACCCTTGAGGTCTGTCCATGTTTGCTGTGGGTCAGGGCTTCATTCCTTTGAATGGCCGGATATCTTTGTGCTGCATGGAAAGGGCCCGCGGGCCTCCTCGGCGCCATGCTGAGCATCCCTTTCATCCCTTCCACTTCCATGGCAGAAGTACTGTCCTGAGCTGTGGGTTCCAACAGGAACAGGGATTTGTATCCAGGGTCCTAGGAGCTCCCTGTGGGTCAGAAGGGACAGATGTGGGGCCCAGCACCTCAAAGCCTCCCTCCTTGTCCTCCTCAGATCTGATGCCTCCTTGTATTGTGATGATGTTGACATTCGCTTCAGCAAGACCATGAACTCCTGCAAAGTGCTGCAGATCCGGTATGCCAGCGTCGAGCGGCTGCTGGAGCGGCTCACTGATCTGCGCTTCTTGAGCATCGACTTCCTCAACACTTTCCTGCATTCTTACCGTGTCTTCACCTCAGCCATTGTGGTACTGGACAAACTCATCGCCATCTACAGAAGGCCCATCAGCGCCATCCCTGCCAGGTGGGCACTCTGGGCCTCCAGCCTCCAAGCAGGAGAGGCTGCCCATGTGTTGGGGGGCACTCAGCTGCAGAGCACAGCAGGGCGTGTTAGGGTCCAGAGCATGTGGGGCTTGAGAGCTGGGAGCCGCCCTCCCTCCCCTGCACTGGGAGTCCTAGCACATGTTCCTTCTTCTCCACTTTCAACCCCTCTGAGATGCCCAGGGCCCTGTGCTGCTGGTAAAGGAAGGAAGAAAAGTTTGTTGTGCACTTCTCAGACCCAGCCCTGCTTCAGGGGGAAAGAGCAAGCTCTTTTTGGTATATCTGGGGGCATAGTATGTGGAGGACAGGCTACATAGTCTTGACCTCAAGGCTGTCCTTCCTGCCTGGCCATTGCCACTCAGAAATGCCAATGACCCTCAGGTGCCCTGAAAGGCCATGAGACTCAGCCCAGGCTCCTGAGGTTTTTGGCTGAGTGGGGACGTGAACTCAGGGCTCTGAGCCCAGTTTTCCACCCGCCCCAACCCAGAGGTGCACATGAGGTTGCTTCGAGTGTCATCTGGGGGATGTTGAGCTCAGAATCACCAGGTCAGTCCCTTCCTGTCCCCAAGCCTCAGCTTCCTTGTGCTAAGGCACCCCTGGGGATGTTTGAAAGGATGGAGACCAAGTAGGAGGATGGAGCAGCCTGGTGTGAGAGTGGCAGAAGGGTGAGCACAAAAAGCGACTCTTTCCTGGGCCCCCACAAGCAAGACGCTGCGTCTGTGAATATATGCTGAGGCTCTTTGTCACAGGGTCCCTGCTGTGAGGACCAGCCCCACTAGGGGGTCCTCCGATCATGACCCCCCAACCCACTGTCATTTACCCATTCCACCTTGGCTCCCCTAGGTCACTGGAGCTTCTATTTGCTAGCGGCCAGAACAACAAACTCCTGTACGGTGAACCCCCCAAGTCTCCACGTGCCACTCGCAAGTTCTCCTCACCACCGCCGCTGTCCATCAGCACATCCTCCCCCAGCCGCCGGCGGAAGCTGTCCCTGAACATCCCTATCATCACAGGCGGCAAGGCCCTGGATCTGGCTGCCCTCAGCTGCAGCTCCAATGGCTACACCAGCATGTACTCAGTCATGTCTCCCTTCAGCAAGGCCACACTGGACACCAGCAAGCTCTACGTGTCCAGCAATTTCACCAGCAAGATTCCGGACGAGGGTGACACAACTCCAGAGAGACCTGAAGAGCCCTCTGCTCCCAACAAGCAGAGTGAGTGATTGTAGGCACACATGCATCACCAAGGCAACAGGTGCCACATCTCAGGCTCCCAGCAGGAGGAAAGGGAACAGGTCCCTCAGGTCATACCAGCACTAGTGTGGGTGAGACAAGGAGGGCCTCTATGGGTGCTGCCTGGGCACGGCAGGCAGAAGTCCCCAGGGGGTCACCATGCCTAGATAAGTGTCAGCACCATCTTCAGCAGAATGGGTCAATGTATCAGCTGAAGTCCCTGCATTCATTGCACCTGCAGCAGACCTGTCCTGAGCCAGGCCCATTCAGGACCCAGAAGCAAAGGGTTACTAGCTGGGTCCCACCTTCCAGGACTCTGTCTGGCTCAGGGACCAGACCAAATCTGGAGATTTGCATACCTGATATATGTCCTGTTAGAGAGATACCCACAGGTGCAGAGCATGGGCAGAGCGGGTGCCAGGGAGTCAGGAGTTGGAGTTGGAGAGAGCTCCCCTGGATCCACAGTGGAGGAAGAGAGAATGTGCCAGACAAGAGCAGTGTGAAGGGCTGAAGAACAAGGAGGAACATTGTCCAAGGAACAGCCTACACCTCAGCTTGCCTGGGAATGCTGAAGAGGCAGAGGTGTGCACCAGAACAGGCCTGCTGTTGCACTTGTTCTGGCCACATTGGCAGGCTCCGAGGTGGTTCTGTTTCAGTGCAGACCAGGTCGTAGCCTGGGGAACACCACCCAGCCTTGGGTAGTGCGGGAACACACATGTGCAGCACCTTGGCTTTGAAAGGAAGCTTTTTAAAAGTACTTTGAGGTAGCCAGGGTTTCTGAGTGAGAGGGCCAGGACACCCAGCAAGGGCACAGTGGGCCAGTATCGAAGCTGGGTCATCACGCCACATTCCACAGATAGCTGACTGCAGGACTTGGGCAGCTGAAAGCTGGCAACCCAGGGAACAGCCACCAGAGTGCCCCAGTGCCATTCTGGCATGCAGCAAGCAAGCCCCAGGGGACCAGCAGAAGCCATGGAGTTCCACACAGCAGGAGCCCTGCTGAGCCCAGCTGCTGCCTTATGAGTCCAGACAGTGCTAGAGTCTTCTGGGATCAGGCCTCTTCTTCTCTAATTGTGTGCTCTTGCAAACATTCTTTTCTAAAAAGACAACCTGTGCCCTTGGTTGGGTTTTTAGAGGTCATACATAAATGCACTCACTTTTTTTTTAATGTATTTAGTACAGGGTCGACAGAGTCTCACTATGTAGATGGAACTCATAGTGACTCTCCTGTTTTCAGCCTCCCAAGTGCTGGGATTACAGGCATGTGCCATCACACCTAGTCTCAATCGCCATTTCAGTGCACCCAGGGACAGGGCTGGTGTGGCACACCTGGGAATCGAACCTCACCCACTGTGCTCTGCCTAAGCAGGCACTTTAGTTCTCTGAGCTGTCTGGCCAGACCTCTTTCTTCACTTTCTAGGTGGGAAACTGAAGCTCAGAGCAAGTAGAATATTTGGCCAAGAACTTGCTGTGCCACAATGGGATTTTCAGCATGAGGCATCTGCCTTCCCAGAGGGTACAGACTACAGTCTCAGGATTAGGGAGACAGTGATTCATCACCCACACCAGGGCAGAGTACAAGCACAAGTGCATGTGTGCAGATGCTGGGCCCACAGCACTGCAGGACACAGGGAAGCACAAAGGTGTGGTGTCCTGGAGCTCTTGGGCCTCAGGAAAGGCAGGGGTCAAGCCGGGATCTGCACTCGGCCAGACCAAAGCTGTGCCTGGGAAGGTTGGCCCAAGCAAAGCCCACTTGGAGGCTCACAGTGCCCACTAACATGAGGAGCCCAGAGCTCTGTGGCCAGTAAAGCTGTGAAACTTTCTCCATCCAGAATATCCTCCACTTACTCTGTTCTGCTTCCATAAATTATAGATGTGAATATTCAAATCAATAAGTAATTGAGAAAAGTAAAAGCATTTTTTTAAATTTTCTCCTAGCCTCTGAATTCTCCGTAAGAGAAGAGTTAGATACTGATCAAAACCAGAGCGATGAGGGGGATGCGGAGACATCACCAACGAAATCCCCAACAACACCCAAGTCGGTCAAAAGCAAAAATTCTTCAGGTACAAATGGAGGCCTGTGGGGAGGGGTGATGGTCAGGCCAAGGAGAGCACCTGGCCTCAGCTCTGGTCCTTGCGAGCCCTGAAGTCCCAGAGCCCCAGCACGATGGTGGCGTGGCTGAGTACACCCTGTTCTCACCTCAGGAATCACTGATGTCAGGCATGGCCGTGTCTACATGGCAGTCAGGCTCCCTTGTGGGGACCCTAAGAGAGATGCCAGGGTCTGCCGGGGCTCGGGCCACCACCCGCTTGGGGGCAGCTGAGTCCCAGGCTTCTGAAGAGCAGCAGTCACCTGGCTGAGAGAGACAACCTGGCCCACAGTGGACACACAACGATGTGCACACACGCACACCACACACACACACACACACACACACACACACACTCAGGGCCTGCTCAGAAGAAAGTCTGTTTCTTGCACAGCTGAGGCCAGCTGGCTGCTAGCGGCCGAGTGTGAGTCTGGACTCATAGGATGAAGCTGAATTATTAGCAGTGGTATTCCAGGGTATTTACCCTGCTTTTCCCCCAATACAAAGTACTTTCATCAGTGTTGTCTCTTTTAATCCTTACTTTCATCTGTAGAAGTAGGTATTATCCGAAGGTCATTGTGTCTCAGAGGCTGGGACACTTGCACAAGGTCACACAGCTAGTGGGGTGGAGACTTTCAGACCCAGGAGTGGACTCTGGTGCAGTGCTCTCTCCAGCACACCATGTGCATTAGGAACCTCAGACCTTAGATGGGCTGTGTCCACTCCTGTGCTGAGCAGGCAAGAGAGCTTGGGTCTGAGGATGGAAAGCCAGGAGGAGACCTTCTGCTGAGGCAGGAGGTGGCTGGGGGTGTGATGGGTGCCCCTTCCTGGAGGCCCCCAAGAACCCGTCCTTGGGGCTGGGACAAGGAGCAGCTAATGGTGGGTCCCTCCCATCCTCAGAGTTTCCGCTGTTCTCCTACAACAATGGAGTTGTGATGACCTCTTGTCGCGAGCTGGACAGTAACCGCAGTGCCCTGTCAGCCACCTCTGCCTTTGCCATAGCAACTGCAGGGGCCAACGAGGGCACCCCAAACAAAGAGAAGTACCGGAGGATGTCCTTAGCCAGCGTAGGTGTGCGAGCATCTCTGCTCCCTGGTCCTCCTGAAGTGGCCACACGATGGGCCTGTGGCGGGCGGGGACCTGCTAGGACCCCTGCGGAGCTCCCTGCTTCGGCCGATCACTCTTGTTCACGGGACACCGAGCTTCCTACATCATTATTTGGACTTTTGCCCCCTTCAGCGCCTGGAGGTACTGGCACTCAGCCCCAACCCCTGCACTTACTGGGGTTCTGTGCACCCAGACCTGCACCCCACCTAGAGCCGACCTATCCTGCATCCTCCCTGCCCACCACCAATAGGGTGGAAGCCTGGCCAAGCCGCCTGGCATGTCCAGGCGGGCACCCTCTCCTAGCCACCCAGCATGCCCTCCCACCTGCTTTCTCCCTGGCCCTTCTGCTTCTGGGACAGATTGTACACATCAGAGGCCACAGTCCCTACCCTGCCCCCAGCACTGTGGTCTCAGGAGGCCCCAACGATCCTTCACTGCTTGCACTGCCCTGCAGCCCCAGAATGACAGAGAGCTTGAGGCTGGGGGTTGGCCTGTGTCTCCTGGGAGGCCATAGCCGGTACCTTGTCCCCATGTGGCTTCTCTCCCTGTCCTCTATGCCAGGCTTCCCTCCTGACCAGAGGAATGGGGACAAGGAGTTTGTGATCCGCAGAGCAGCCACCAACCGCGTGCTGAATGTGCTCCGCCACTGGGTCTCCAAGCATGCTCAGGTGGGCAGAGCTCAGCTGCCCCAGCATACCCAGAAGAACATCCTGGGCCCAGGGGAGAGGGTCACAATCATTTGAGAAGCATGGTGGTCACACTTGTAATCTCAGCACTTGGGAGACTGAGACAGGAAGATCGTTGTGAGTTCTAGACCAGTCTGGGCTCCACAGTGAGCTCAAGAACAGCCTGAACTGCATAGCATGACCCTATCTCTAAAAGCCAAAAGAAGAAAAAGGGGGGCTAGCTCCTCCTTGGCCTGTGTATCCTGGCTCTCTGCCAAACACCTGTGTCCAAGAGTGTCACAGCCCCACTGTGTCCCAGATGACAAAAAAGGCAGCCTGCCATGGGCAGAGACAGAACAGAGTCCCTCCTCAGGCCTTGCCCTAACCACCTCGGGCAGCTGACAGCCACAGCCAGTACCACACAGTCTGTCTTCTTCCCACAGGACTTCGAGACCAACAGTGAGCTCAAGTGCAAGGTGATCAGCTTCCTGGAGGGGGTCATGCATGACCCCGAGCTCCTGACACAGGAACGGAAGGCTGCAGCCAACATTATCAGGTCAGAGCCATGTAGGCCCAGCCAGCCAACCTTTGCCTTCACTACAGGCCAGAGCCAGGCAGGCAAGGGGACCCATCCCGACAAGACATCCTGTAACCTGGGGAAGCAGGCTCAGGGTACAGAGGAGCCCAGGGTTATGTGGATGCTACCCATGTGCGCCCTGCCTCCCCTCCCCAGCAGCCCTGACCTCCTCATGCCCAGGCCACTGGTGCCTGGGTCCCACAGTGCTAGGCACTACTTATACACAGCTGGCTGCTTCAATCTTTGTTCATTAAAAGTGGGTAAAACTGAAATCCAGGTCTTTGGTCACATAAGCAGCTCATGACTGTGCCCCTGCCATCCTGCAGAGTTCAGGGTGCAGAGCTGGCAAAGCTGTTCTTGGGGCTCGGCTCAGCTCCATTACACTGCGTGCTCTTGACTCTCCTGTTCCAGCAGTCCCAAGCCGAGCCACCTGGCCCATCCCTCACTCTGTGTGATGTGAGCCCCAAGCCCTCAACTCCTCTATATTGTTCGAGGACCACAGATTCCCAGGCTGCCCCAACTTTCCACTGTCCTGACCACAGTATTCAAGGCCACCCAGGACTCAAAGCTCATCCTGCTGCTTGGGACACAGTGGGGTGAGATGGCTCTCAGGGTCTGTCCTGGGCTGCACCCTGCTGTGCCACAGTGGTTGCCCCACCTGCAGCCCAGGCCAACTCACCCTCCACTGCCCAGCCTGACCACTGGCCATCGCCAGCACTCACAGGCAAGCATCTGAGTGCATCACTATGCTGTACCAGTCTCGTTCCCCACCACTGCTCAGCACCCGCCTGCTCACCCGGCCACCTCGCTCTTCCTCTTCTCCTCATCTCAGCCACGTCTAGGCCCAGTCACCTGCTGCACTCCTCTTCTGCTCTCTGGCCAGTGCCATGCCTGAGGTCACCATCCAGGCCCAGGCTCCGGGCTCTCCTAGGCATCCTCTTCTCTACCAAGCGTGTGGTTGTTCCTGCTGTGTGCCAGCCACAGTTGCAGGCCTGCCAGGTCCCTCAGGGCCAGACCAGGGTACAGCAGCATGCAGGAAGCCTGGGGCTGGGCGAGAGGCCTAGGGAGACAGCAGGCATCCACCTGGCTGAGGTGGTGGCCAGCAGCCACCCTCTAGGGGACCTGGGGACTCACCCACCTTCTGCCCCCAGGACTCTGACCCAGGAGGACCCTGGCGACAACCAGATCACGCTGGAGGAGATCACACAGATGGTGAGCAGGGCTGCCCTCCCCGCCATGCGCCCTGACTGAGTACAGTGACTTCCGACATCCATTTCCTATGGCTGCCGTGACAGGGCCCCAGGCTGAATGGCTTAAGTGACAGAAATGTATCCTCTGATCTGGGGGCCCAATGTCTGAAAGAAGGTGTGAGCAGGGCCTGACACTAGCCCTAACTCTCTGGAGGCCCCTGCCCGGGGAGCTCTGCTGGCCCCACACACCTAGCTCATGGGTGCATCATCCAGTCTGTTGCCATGGGCATGTGGCAGTCTTCTCCCTCAGTCTGGCTTCTGTGCAGATCTGTTTCTGTGTGTATCTCTCCTCCTTCCTGGCAGATTGAGCCCAGGGCCTTCAGAATGAGGTGCTTCCCCAGCAAATCTCCTGCCTCGGCTTCTGGGAGTACTGGGCTTGCATGCACGTACTACCCTGCCCAGGGCATCTGCCCTTCTAGAGATGCCAGACATATGGGTCAGGGCTGCCTTCGCATCAGCAGAGACTATCCAAAGGAGGCCACTCTCTGGGCACTGGGGCTGGCATTTTGGTATGCCTTTACTGGGGGACAAAGCAGCTCACTGGGCACCCCTTTCTTCATTCAGGTTCCCTGCTCTCCTCACCCCTCAGCTCTTCCTGCCACTCTGCCCTGGGAGGAAGGCAGGGACTTGATGGTTGTCCTTCCATGCTGGTACCTTGTTGCATTCCTGAAGAGTTCAGATAACTTGTCAAGTGTCCTGCAAGCACACACTACTGCACAATTGAGGCCGCTGAATTGTGGGACACTTCTGTGGCCCACTTGAGGCTGTGCGTGGAGTGCAGCAGTGGCCGTCTGTCATCCACATGCAGGCCTGGTTTGCTCCCCGCCCCACACCGCCTTGAGCCATGGAGCTGGGGTGTGGCCCTTTGCTAGATCTCCAGTGACCCAGACAGTGAAAGAATTTACTGAGTAGAGGAAAGGATGACAGAGTTTTAGATTGGAACCAGATATGGTGGTTCACATTTGTAACCCCAGCAGTTGGGAGGCTAAGGCAGAAGGATTTCTGTGTGGCCAGCCAGAGCTACCAGGTGAGCTGTGCCTCAGAAAAATAAATAAATAAAAATAAAAAAATAAAAAATAATGCAAATTGGGTACGTGCTCAGAAAGGCAGTAGGCAAGTTTCTGAGGGAGGATGCACACTGCCAGGGTGGAAAGCCCACGTGGGGATGGTGCGGGGTGATGACTGTAAGAGTTTGGAAGGTCTCTTTAGCTCAGCTTGAGCCTTATCTGCCTCACAAGAATGCCTGTGTGTGGGAAACAGGTGGCATGGTCCACAGGGTGACCTCACAGAGGCTTCTAGGACTCGAGAGCCAGGGGTTCCGCGTCACAAAAGATTTGCCGTTGCCCGTGTGCATACTGCACCCTACTCATATGCCCACAGCTGCTGAGGGGCCAAGGGGCAAGAGGCTGGGTCGCCGGAGCTGTAGATGAATGTGCTTTCTGCCCATTCACTGCCTGCCTGGAAGGGACAGGCCCGGCAGCTGGGCCACCACGGATCATGAGCTAGTGCTGGTGCCCAGAAGGGCCCATGTTCTCGCGGCCAGTAGACGTAGTGGAGTGCTGTTGTGGGCCACCTTGAGCTCCTCCTACTGCATCTTGGGGCCAGGGATACTTGGGACAGATGCATGGAGACCTCCCCTTGGACCTCGAGGCAGGGTGGTGAGCACAGAAAGCAGAAGTCCTGAGTGGGGTCTGGCTGTCTTCTCCTGAATGGCCCTGCATCCTGAGGATATGTCAATCTGTTCCTGGCCTCTCCCTCAGTGCACACAGCTCTGTTGTCCCTTTTCTACCTCCAGTTCCTGCCAGCCTCTCCCAGATCCTTCCCAGGAGGCTGGTATCCTCCTCCCCAGAACCCTGCTGTGGCTACCACTGTCCCCAGACAATGGATCCTGAGACTTCCTGTTTGAGGGCCCTGGTTTGGTGGGCACCCTTAAAGATGGTGTCTGCAGGGACTTCCCAAGGCCAGTAGCCTGGACTCAAGCCAGTGGCTATGCTCTGGGCAGATAGGAGCACTCATGCCACCTGTCACAGCCAAGTCAAGCCTGAGCTCCAGAGCTCCTAGACCCATTCCCTGGCCTCTGTGGCCTCAGCGGCTTGTCTGAATGCAAGGTGATGGTAGCTCCTGGGTGGGGTGAATGTGGACCAGAGTGGTTCTGCAGCATGGGTCCTACCTCCATCCACTGCAGCTCATCCCCAGCCATGGCCAAAGCCCAAGTATCTTGAGCCCTAACTTGACAACTTGCCCCCAGGCAGAAGGCATGAAGCCGGAGCCCTTTGAGAACCACTCAGCCCTGGAAATTGCAGAGCAACTGACCCTGCTGGACCACCTGGTCTTCAAGAAGATTCCTTACGAGTAAGCCCAGGCCCAGCTCTTCAGCATGACTGCAACCCATCCCCGGGGCAGGGGTACACTCAAGAGCTGTGGACTCAGCCTGCCCAGCTCTCTCCTGCCGTGAGCAGCGTGCATGTGTGCATACACACACACATGCTCTCACGCACTCACCCCCTCACTCTCTCCCTCCCCACAAGTATCTCTAACTCAGAGATTCCACTCTGAAGGTCTAGAGAGTCTGTGTCTATGTATATGTACACATGGGTTTTTGTGTGTGTGTGTGTGTGTGTGCACGCGCATGTGCACGTGTGTGCACAGAATTAGAATGGTGAGGGGACGCCTTTGGGAACCCTTTATCTTTTTCCCTGTCCTTTTGTGTGGTCTTCTAGCTCCCTGATCTCCTCAGCCACCACCAGGTGACTGACACAGCACTTTCCCTACCACAAAGAAGGCCCCCTCCTCAAATCCACAGCCAACACTGGGCCACTCCGCATGTCCCACCAGCTTCGCACTGACCCCTGAGGAAGTGTGCAGACAGGAACCCAAGAGCCAGGTCACAGGAAGCCTGAAACCTTGCAGCCTGCTTGAGGCAGAGACCAGCATTAGCCCAGGGCCTGGCAGAGGGGCATGCCCCAGAAATGACACCCTCAAATGGCAAAGAAACAGGTGGCATGAAATGGGCAGCAGCCCTGACTGCACATGCTGGCCCTGCTCCTTCCTGCAGGGAGTTCTTTGGACAGGGTTGGATGAAGCTGGAGAAGAACGAGAGGACCCCCTACATCATGAAGACCACCAAGCACTTCAACGATGTGAGTGCAGGCGGCCCGCCTCCCTCTCCCTGACTTCTCACCTTTCCTGGGCAGGGCCCATGTGGGCGGAGGATGGTGGGATCCAGGCTTGCCTATTCCTTGGGCACCCGTGTGGCCTCACCTCGATCTGTCAAGTGGGGACACTTAGGAGTCACATGGAAGTTAACTGGAACAATCACAGGGGTTCCAGACATGCTGGCTCCAGCAACCAATTGGGGAAAGCAGGCTCAGTCCTCAGAGCAGGCACCATGAGGGCTGGACAGATAGACGGGAAGGGTGAGTGGAGCGCAGCGGCATCTTGGTGTTCAAAACATGCACAGTTGGACTGGCAGAGGCAGGAGGCATCCCTCTCATGTGTGCCATGCCTGAGACCTCCGAACCTGCTGTGTTCCAGTCGAGAGTATCTGCTGCCCTGGGGGGGGGATAAGGCCCCCAGGGGGCCCTCCATGGTGAGCAAGATGGCCCAGCAGGGTAACCCCAAAACAGACGCCCCAGAGCTGCTGAGCGCAAGGCCAAACCTGTGTGGATGCTCCTAAGTGTCCCTGGCAGGCTCAACATGCTGAGTACCCTGCTCCACAGCCTTTTGTCCTGACACCAGCCCAGCCATCCTGAGGGACAAGAGCAAGCCCAGCACCCCTGTACGGGGCACAAGGGTCCTTGGCTGATGCATTCGAGTATGGAAATAAGAACACCTGGGAGCAGTGCCTGGACAGACAGGTCCCAGAATCTCCCGCAGCAACACCCACACGACGGCCCATTGCCAGGGCCTGCAGTGAGCTAGTGGCTGCCCTGACTGAGCTCTGCCTGTGCCTAGCACTGTGCTTTCTCTGCACAGTGGTCACCCCAGCTCAGAGACAAGCTGATCTCATCAGTGAGGTCCTGAAGGGTCTCCAAGACCTTGTGGCAGTACGGGGGAGTTGGCTGTCTGAGGGAAGATCTGTCAGGACAGCATCCTCACATTTCCTCAAGTGCCAGCTCCTTGTCCACGGTATTCTTGTGACAGCCCTTAGGACTCTTATAGCCCTTCATTTCTGTTGACTTAATCATCAATACCATCTGATAACTTGCAACACACTCCATTCTGGAGGGACCCCAGAGCCCACGGGAATCGGGAAAGCCAGGGACCACAACACTAGCTCCCAGCTGAGCCCCACATGGCTCTGTAGTAAGCACACAAGTGAAGTGAGTCTCCCCAGGTCCCCCAGGAGAGAAGGAGACAGGAGGGCCTCCGGAGCAGGTGCAGCCCCTCACGCGGCTCCAGGCAGCTGTGATCAGCCTGATCCCAGCCCAACCCGGGGGCCCGGGCTAAGCACAAGATGTGTGCAAATGAGCACTCACTGTACCAGCGGTGGGCATTCATCACGGGCTGAACCACTGTCCCTGTGTGTGGCGGAAGTCCTCGAGGGCTGAGAGCTCTCCTGTGAATAAATACTGACTCACGGTGTTCCTCCTTCACCCTTTTCACATGGTAAATGATGATTCTTTTTTCCAAGAGCCAATCCACTGAGACCCCCCAAACAGGCAGGTGAGCGATTTCTCCCCTTGTCTTGTCCGTCTCTGGCATTGGACAAGGTAATGCTGGCTTCCTGGATTACAGTGGCAGGTATTCCTTTTTCCCTCTTTTCTGGAAGATTTTACTAACTCATTCCTTCAGCAAAATAGTACAACTTGGGGCTAGGCTTATCTTCTTCTCCCCCCCCCCAGTACCAGGGATTGAACTAGGACCTTGTGCTTGCTAGGCAGGCACTTATGCCTGCTGAACTATATCCCTATATCCCTTGGGGCTAGGGATATTACTGAGTGGTGGCAATGTACTTGTGGGCAGGGGCTTTTATTCTGCTTCACAGCACCAAAAAAGAAGTGTAGCACTGGCACCTGGGGCACATAGTTTACTTGTTTGTCAGCAGTTGGAGTGGACTGGGAGCCACGCACATGCTGCATATGTGCTGCATCACCAAGCTATGCCTCAGCCAGGTTCAGTGTTTTCATGATAGAAAGATACCTTATTACCTCAGCTTCCTTAAGAGATGTAGCATATGTACTGTTTTGTGTTCCTTCCTGATTCTCCTACGTTGTTTTCATACAGGTGTAGTTCTATAATCCCTTCTTCTTTATGTGCATCCTTTAGATGTTTTGTTTTTTATAGCAAGGTGGGTCTACAGGGTCTCACTACACAGATCAGACTCATAGTGATTCTCCTGTTTTCAGTTTCCCAAGTGCTGGGATTACAGGCGTGCCACCACACCCAGTCTCAATTGCTGTTTCAGCGCACCCCAGTGGTGGGGCTGGCACGACAGGCTAGGGATCAAACCTCCAATCCCTGCATCTACCTAAGCAGGCACTTTAATCCACTGAGCTATCTGGCTGGCCCTTTGATGTTGTTTTTAAGAGTGTTTCTTTCTTTCTTTCTTTTTTTAAATAACAAGTAGTTTTGTTTTTCTGAACTAAAAATTGAACCCAGGCTCTCTCATATTAACCAAGTACTCTACCACTAGGCTATACCCAAGCCCTTTTTATTTTATTTGAGACAAGGACTCACTAAATTGTCCAGATTTTAAAAAATAATAATAAAAAAATTAAAAAAGAAAAATAAAGGACTGCATAAATAAACCATAAAAAACATTGTCCAGATTGAGCTTCAAATTTGGGATTGTTCTGCTTCAGCCTCTAGCACATCTTGGACTTACAGACATATGCTACTGTGCCCTGTTACCCAGTAATCTTTAGAGTAACTGCAGACTTTGGAAGCTGCAAGGAAATGTGCAGGGAGGTCAGTACTTCTTGCTGTACCACTTCCTGAAATGCCAGATTCCTGTGCCTCAGCTTCTCCTCTGAGGCCTCCAGGTCCATCTGACTTGTTCTCTCTCTCTCTCTCTCTCTCTCTCTCTCTCTCTCTCTCTCTCTCTCTGTGTGTGTGTGTGTGTGTGTGTGTGTGTGTATACAGACCAGGTGCAACAGTCCTTGGGGCTCTTCCCATCTATGTATGTCCTACTGTCACAGGTTTATGGCAGAGGACTCCCATGAACCTGCCGGGTAATTACTTTCTCCCATGCACCTCAGAACCCCTTGGAGAGGGTGTAAAGGGGACTCCCATGGGTGTTCAACTAGGTTACATTAAATGTCTATTTGTTATGAAAAAAAAAGCAGCATATTTATATTCCCTTTGGAAATTTCACCTCTTTTTTTCCAACATTCCAGCCTTTTGTACTCTTGCTAACTTTTTTCCATGTAACATCCTCCATGTTTCTTATTCTTTTAAATCACTTGGTAATTTACAATCCTCATTGTTATTTTGGAAGTGATACCTTTTTCATTGTATTCTCTAACTGGCTATTGTTAATTTATAGGAAAACTTCTATTTTCATAGTTTAAGCCCTTACCCAGCTACCTTGTTTTTTCTCTGGTGCATTCTTTTGGAATTTTCAGGTGATCTTGTCTGCAAAGAGTGATTTATTATCTCAGCAGGACTTATTCCTCTTACTTTTTTCTTGTTTTATTGCATTGGCTTAAAGATCAGCAACTTGATTGCTTCTGAAATCATCCGTAACGAGGACATCGGTGCCCGGGCCAGCGCCATCGAGAAGTGGGTGGCTGTGGCCGACATCTGCCGCTGCCTGCACAACTACAACGCTGTGCTGGAGATCACCTCCTCCATGAACCGCAGCGCCATCTTCCGGCTCAAGAAGACGTGGCTCAAAGTCTCTAAGCAGGTGTGGGCAGAGGCTGGCCCCCTGTGTCTTGGCACTGGGCTGGAGTTAAGCAGGGAGACCTCAGGGTGGCCACTGCATGTCTACAGGCAGACCAAGTCCTAGGAGAGGACCCACATCCCTGGTGAAACAGACTTGTCCCATCTGTCAACAGAACCAAGTGTCAGGCTCACAGAAGTGGCTTTGGAGCCTGCAGGTTTCTGATGCCCACTGAGCAATTTACACCCTGGTATAGAAAGTGTGAGGCCATGACTGCTGGCGCCAACACTCTGCCTTTTGGTTGGGGTAAACGTGGGGGTTTCATAGAGTAATCCCAGATTCATGGAGTAGCTAAAGAGACTATCACATGATCCCTTCCCAGAATACTAATTTCACCAGCCCTCTGGACACCAGAGTTAGGTGGTCATTATCCATCCGATAATTGGTCATCTTAGATGTGAGCTTGATCCTTGTTCATTCACAGTGCAACTCTGAAACTCCACAGAGCCCTGTGAATCTCCACATCATCGGGGCTGCTTTGGCCAATGGAGATCTAGACAGAGATGTCCTCAAGGCCTGGGCTGGTCTAGCTCAGCACTGTTGCCCCCACCCTGCTCAGCTGGGATGAGGTGATCCTTTCCAGAGCACTCCCAACAAAGCTCCTCTTCCTCTTCCCTCCTGGAACCCACATTCTGTATTTCTTGGCCATGTTCTCTAGCATCACCCTTTCTGGAGTTGGCTTTTCTGAAATCTTATATTCTCTTCTGAGATTATGTGCAGAGGGAGGTCAGCATGCAGTGCGTGCTGTGCAGGACCTGGGGTCAGATGACCTGGCCCAACACACAGAGGTGCCTCCAGCTTCCACCCTCACTGGCAGGCTGGGCCCAGCTGACTTCCTCAGCCTTTCACCAGGTGACAGTTGTGCCCTCAGTGTCTAGTTACCTCTACAGCATCCCTGGACACTTGTGACCTGTGCAATGGCCACATCTGGTGGGTGCCATCAATCCCACATCAGCACCTTGTTCTCATCACTCCCCTAAATGTTCTGGCTCAACACAAAAAGGCATCAGACCCAGCCCAGCCCAGCCCTGCCCACAGGAGTCCAGTGGTCAAGTGCAGCTTGAGACTTCCATTCTTTCTTCTTGCATCCATCTCCCTATCCTCTGTAAATGGTCTCTCTCCCTCTAGAGAGGTTCTGAGGCTTCCTTACAGCATCGCGCTGATGAAGGACAGGGTCTGTTATGCTTCCTCTCCCTGTTCACTGGAGATGGCCATGTTGCAGTAAGAGCAAAGGCTTCTCTTCAGCAAATAACTCATTTTGGCCTCTTGGGGAGGAAATACTCTCAGCCACTGGGTGGCTTCCATTCAGGGCACAAGAGGGAATGTCGTGCATGGACTCCTGTTGCCCTGGACGTGCTCTTAACTTGGTCCCAGTTTCAGTGACATATCAAGCCCTTCCCCCTGCTCCCCACTAGTGCTCCACTACAGCAGAGACGACTAAGGCCTGCTCCAGGCAGCATGGGAGGGCAGAAGCTGCTGACTCAGCCAGAGACTGGAGCACCCTTGTGAGAGCACCTGGGAAAATGCTGCAGCTTCCCAGGCCACTTAACTCTTCCCTGACCTAGTTTGACAGCCCAGGACAAGCAGGTGACACAGTGAGCTCAGAGACATGGAAGGAATCAAAATGTGCTCAGTCAGAGTCACAGCTGATCTCTGTCCTGAGGGGAATAGGAAAGCCACACATCAGAATGGCCTCTGTGTGTTCCTGTGGCCTCAAAGCCCAGGAAATGCTTCACCAAGAGCTTTGAGGACCTCCTGACCCAGCCTCTGTCTCTCCTCCATCTACACTGTCTGAACTGGTGCCGCCTCCGGACTGTCCTCCATTCCTGGGGTGGCACACTGGGGCTATGCGGGGACTAGGGTGGTGCCTTGGCCATGGACTTCCTAAGGGGCCAAGCCCACAGAGCCACCGCACACGCGTCCTCTGTGCACGTGGATGAGGGCCAGGAGGGTCGCTACACGTCGGTGTGGAACCACAGGGCTACTCTGCCCCACCTCCATCTCTTTTTCCATCAGCAAGGAGACTTTAGTTGTCATTTTCACAGTTAAGCAAGGAGATAAAATCTGGCTCAAACACTGAGCACGTACTTTGTTTTTTAGCTTTTTATTTATTTTGAGATAGGGTCTTGCTACACTACCAAGTTCACCAGACCCAGCGCCTCCTGCCTCGACTCCCCAGAGTGCTACAGTTATAGATGGTGACTCCAGGCCTTTTCACGACTGGGCACCTCTTGGCCCCTGGGCCATGTCTCCTCCAGGTGCTTAGCACTTCTGGTCGTGTGGCACACAGCCATTTTGAGTAGTTTCTTAGCCACATTCTGGATTTTGAGAATCAACTCTGGGAAGGAAGCACTGATCAAGTTCACATTTTATACACCAGGGCAGTAAGGACCCTAGAGGTAAAGGGATTTTCCTAGACCTCCTTGGGAGAGGAGCTTGAAGCCAGACCAAGGCAATATACTCTGTGGAGTACAACTGGCCTGTGTAGCCAGTCTCTAACCTCAGGGGTCCCAAACCAGCCTGTGTGGGCTTTCTCATTGGGCAAACTCTTACTGTGGACTTTCTTCTCTGCCAAGCCTTTTATTCTTGTGACCAATCGCTTGTCTTTTCTTTTGGTTCTTAAATTTGGGCGGTGTTCCTGGCACCCCAAATGAAGGTGTGAGAAGATGTACATATTGTCTGGGTGCAGATCCCAAGGAGATCCCAGTCGTGGCCCAGATGCAAGCTTGGGGTCACCACCAGGGCCTTCTGATGCACAGACCTCCTTGTGGCCCCCTACGTTCCCGAGGCTGTGCACGCTCAGACCCCACTCCAGCTTCTGCATTCTGAGTGATGTGCAGAGGCAGACAGAAAAATGAAGATTCTGGAGGAGGCTGGGGGTTACACTGGCAGGCACAGGAGGCCCAGATACAAGGCAAATATGGCAGCATGCTGGAGTGGGGCCAGGGCCGTGGGCCTCGACACCTGCTGTGTGTCAAATGCTTCTAATTCCTTCTAGACAAAGGCCTTGATTGATAAGCTCCAAAAGCTTGTGTCATCAGAGGGCAGATTTAAGAATCTCAGAGAAGCTCTGAAAAAGTAAGTCATGTGTCATTTTGTCACTGTTATGTTTAAAATATAGACCTGCTCTGCAGAGGCCTGGCCAAGCCATATGGCCCGGGAAGGATGTCTGTCTGCTGCCTGCCTGTCCCGTCTACCCCAAGACCCCTAGAGTTCATGGCCTCCATGTTGGATCAGCTTTTCCCACTATCTGGGGCTGGTGGCACTTTCTGGGAGCAGCACAGGAATCCTAGCAGTCACAACAGCTGCGGCATTCAAAAGTACTTTTTTGTACTTGAATAATTCTGAATCAGGTTATATCTTCCACTCAGTGGTTTAGTTACGCTGGTTGTATTTCCTTGTACACTTGAGAATTAGTTGTCAAAACTAGAGAGCATATTAGAGAGAGTACCATCTTGGAATCACAAAATGTAATTTTAGAGCGAATCAGGCCTACAGTTTGCAGAGAGCCCCCTTGACCATCGCACCTGTGGCCCATGCACACGATTTGGGCCAGGAGGCTTTTGCTGTGGAGGATGCCCTGCGCTCAGCAGGTCCTGAGCAGCACTTCAGGCAGTGCCACTCCTCCAGGCCCGCTTTTCCAGATGCAAGCTGAGGAGCGAGGGCCAAGCACACGTGGCCTCAGCACCATGGCCTGAACTGCACCTGGTCCAGCAGTAAGACCAGTGCTATTTGACTGGCTGGGCCGAGGCCTCCTCAGGAAGCAGCAGCTTGACTGCTGTGCATGCCTTGTGGCCTTGCACCCTTGCAAACTGTGGGCTTGGCCCTTACCAGCCCACAAGGCACTTCCTCCAGCTTTTTTTGATGACTCCTGTGGCATCCCTTTTTCTTCTTGCCTGGGTAATTGCTCACCTTGGGAAGCCTCTGGGAGGCCCCAAGAGTGTCTGGTTCCAAGGAATCTGCTTCCCTGAGGTGCCCGCTGGGGTTGCTACATCACTGCCCTGGCACCAGGACCCTGGACAAATGAAGCCTGTGGCCCTGAACATCAGCATGGACATGCTGCATAGCCCAGTCCACCTGCCCACTGCCTCTCAGGTCCTCCTGCCACTCTCAGCCACCCTCCCCAGCTCTGTGTGCCATTGCCTTCACTATCTGCACTTGGACTTCCGATGGATGCTGCCACATCTGTGCTATCTGGCTGCCTCTCCTCCACCAGGCTCCCTGTGGGGGGAGCCCCCCCCTACATTCTCCACTTGTCTGTCTGTCCCCATCACTACCCCATCTCCTTCCTCACTGATTGCTCTCCACACAGCCCTGCTGCCATCTGTGCTGCCTTGGTGGCCCCTTCTGTCTGAGCCCCTCCTGGCTGTCTTTCATTTCAGGTTCCTTTGGGTCTGTCTGAGTGCTTCCTTGGTGTTCTGCTGCTGGCAGCATGGGACAGAGCTGGTCTTCAGCAGGCCTGGGAGTTGAGATCTGTGTGCCAGACAGGCCAGCCTCATGGATACAGAGGGCTGGCCAGATATGCTAAGGTGTTCATATGCAGCAAGGTCACAGAAGCCCTGGGGATCTGTGTCACCAGGCGAGGAGAAACACAGGAGTGAGGTAGTAGTCTGCAGGTGCTCCAGATGAATTTCTCAGACAAGGATCCCACCCAAGCCTTCCTGTAGGGCTTGCAGCCCCATTCATATTTCCCTGGGAATCATGTCCAGCCTGGTATTAAAACCAGCAACCTCCTGCCAGCAGCTGCAGCAGAATGGCTTGCGGCCTTATCAGCTAAGGTCCCACTCTCAAATGCCACATGCCAGCCTCCCAGCCACGCTCTCCAACACACCTGGCCCACCCACACTCCTGGCCACACTCACTTCTTCAGTTCCCTGCCTAGGAACACAAGAGTGACCCTGTCTCCTCTTCTCAGTCCCTCCCAGAACCCTCTCATTGACCAGAGCCTTCCTACAGCTCTGTGTACAAAATGCAGCCAAGAACTAAGCTTGGCAGTCCTTCTAAGGCCAGCTCCATTTGCCTGCCCTGCCTCAGCCCAGCCAGCACACAGCATATCTGCCCCTGTTGTCTTGATTCAAGGGGGAAATCCCTGGCTCAGAGGAACATGGGAGCAGTGTCCATCCTAGGCTGTTCTCCTGAATTAAGGGTGGGATGTCTCTGGTGGACCCTGAAAGCAGCTGCCTATTGGGCCAACCTGGCACTGGAGAGTAGGGTAGAGACATAAGGCTGTGGTTGCCGCCACCCAGAGGCCAAGTGCCTTCTTCTGCCCATGACAAAGCAGCTGGTGTCTCAGTAGCAGTAAGCAGGGGCCCCCTGTGATGACATTCTCTCTTCCCAGCACCTGATCATCCACTGCATATGCCAGAGACTCAGCCCCAGGGCCAGGCATTCAGCCACACGGCCTCGTTCCTCAGTACCACACCTTGCAGGCAGCAGGCCTTTGAGAGCTGTTTGAATGAGTTGAGGCTGTGGATGAGGCAGGCTCCCAGATGGGTGGGGCCACAGCACCCCCAGGGAAAGGGCCTGAGCATTGCATGCTCCTCCCCTTCCAGTGCGCAGCAGGGTTCTGGCCCCAGGCAGGCATCTGTGGGGTCTCTGGGTGGTCCTTGTGCCCACTGGCTCTGGGCATGTGTGGGCAGAAAAGCATTGCCAATCAGAGTGCTGTAGCACCCTCTGAGGCCCTCACCAAGGTGCCAGGTGAGGACAGAGTTGAACAGGCAGCTGCATGCTGTCCACATTCCTGTAGCTAGATGGCCTCCCCTCCATGTCAGGGAAACCTGCCCTGGCCATCTCTGGGCTGAGCTGTGAGAGACCCAGAGAGTGTTAAGGTCTCTGAATCCTCATTGCCTCTCTCCCCAGGGCTACCCGCACCCCTTGTCATGTGAAGGGGAGGGGGATGCATAAGAGGAACAGTGATAGAACACCTGTTCTACCCCTAACCACAGCTGTGCGTATTTATAGGTATGCAATACGCATGTGGGCTGGGCGAGTGGAGCTCAGTGATAGACACTTGCCTAGCATACAAGTAGCTCTATGTACATAAGGTGCTGAGCTCCAGAGGCACCAGCCCAGCCCAGGGCCCCTTGGCAGCAAGAGTGGGACAGGGCCAGGTCTTGCTCTCTCTCTGCCTCACTGCCTTGCCTCCTGCCGGCATGGCTGGAGGCCCCGGGTTCAGGTCCAGCACTGCTGTGCACACATTTATATGTAATTTGAAGGACTTTTTTTTTCTGGCTGGCTCAGGATGCCTTAAGGGCAGGTCTGGTAAGGCATGAGGATCTGGGAATCAAACCACAGAATTCTGAGCCTGACTGCTTTGCTTAAGCAGGCACTTAATAATATGTAATTTGAAATCACAATCTGATACGTAAATGTGTATATATATATATATGTGCCTAAGAACAAAGGTTTCACAAACATTTGCTCTTATTCCATGCGGTGAACTCAGTATTTCCCACACTGTTCCATTCTGTTTAATGTAGCCGACAGCCACTAAATTCATCCTGACAGCCACAAAAAAGCCACAGCTAGAAAACCTGTCACCGAGTCCCCTATACTCTATTTTAGCTTCAACCCTGTGCCAACTGGGTTTACTTAACAGTCTCCTTTAAATTAAATCACTTCCTTCAAAAATATTTAAATAAGTAAGTTCTATATCATGGAAATAAATGGCAAACCTGGCATACTTACTGTAACTGTAAGATTATCATGAAAAAATATAAAAGGAAAGAAGTGTTATTAAATTCTGAGTGTTAATGCTTCTCAACTCAGATACAGACCTGTTGCTATTGCTTAAAAAGGAAAAAACAACGGGAGGAGGTGCTGGTGTTGGGAGAATCACACCATGCAGCACCAAATGCAGCGTCTCTGGGTGCGAAGGGACAGCTGGGACTCTAGGCTCCTTAGGGTCAGGCCTAGACACCCCCAGGCTTTCTTTGCTGCCATCTATGGACATAAGGTGCTGAGCTCCAGAGGCACCAGCCCAGCCCAGGGCCCCTTGGCAGCAAGAGTGGGACAGGGCCAGATCTTGCTCTCTCTCTCTGCCTCACTGCCTCGCCTCCTGCCAGCATGGCTGGGTTGTCTGGAAGCCTGAGGAGACAAGGATCTGGGAAAGAAAGGAGCAGAGCATTCTGTAGGTGCTCCAGAGGACCAAAAGGAGTCCAGAGCACAGGGGCTGTGGATGCTGGCATAGCTCCTGCCTGCCCTAGGTGTGGCTCTCATACCAGCTTGTATCTCCAGAAAATGCACAGAGACGCCCCATCACTTTCCAGTGACTCCCAGGAAAGTGCTCTCCCAGGGCCAGCATTGCCATGGGGTCCCTGATAGAGGAGGCAGGCAGGATGCTGTGGGCACTGAGGATGGGCTGCTCAGTGTGGGGGGAAGGCCTAGGTGGGGTGGCTCGTGGCCAGGCAGAAGTGGAGAAGAGACAGCAGGTTGAGGCCCAGGTAGCCCCTTATCATCCTCCCCAGAGTGCAGACCACTGTTCCAGCTGGCAGTTGAGGCCTGAGCTTTGCTTTTTCCCTGGCAAATGGAAATCCTCTGCCTCTAGCCAAGGAAAGGTGCATGTGGGGGGTCCTGTGTTCTTGGCAGTTGCTCTTGTAAGTGAACATTTTCTGTGAATGCCATTTGCTCCCAAGCTGTGACCCGCCCTGTGTCCCTTACCTGGGAATGTACCTCACTGACCTGGCCTTCATCGAGGAGGGGACACCAAACTACACAGAGGATGGCCTGGTCAACTTCTCCAAGATGAGGATGGTACGTTTTGGGGGACAGGATCCCCAAACTCAACATCTTCAGGCCCCAGCACTGGGTGGGCACCAGTATTTGCCCTGCACAGCCCCTTTACTTGGTCAGGCTGAGAGGCAGGACCCTGCTATGTGATGAGTAGAGTGAGGCTTTCAAGGCTGAGGGCTGGCCCAAGGTCACCCCACATGTAGAAGGGAGAGCCTGGTCTGGAGCTCAGGGACCGTAAGCTGCACCCCCAGCCGCACTCCTCTCACGTTGCTCAGGGAAACTGTGTGCAGCACACACTTTACGTACTTCAAACTCCACAAAACGCAGGACTGGGGAGGGGCCTGAGAAGCCCACGGCTTCTCCTTGCTCCAACTGGAGAGCCTTGCCCTCACCAGTTCTGTACAAGGGGCTTCTATGTTCGTGTGTTTCTCTGTCAAGCACCAGTGGGACATGCTGTTGTGACCATAGCCAAGGCCTCCCACATCACATGCAGTACCCACTGGGCTGGCTAGTCTCCCAGGGTTCTGTTTCCAGGGTGGGGTCATTGAGCCACTGATTTAAAAGAGAGGCTAGGGTTTCCCTTCTCAGCCACATTAGCACAGTTAGCTGTAGGCTTAAAAGTGTCTCCTGTGGAAGCAGGTTGCTGGCTTCAGGAAACCCTTGTTGGCCTTGACACACACCTGCAATCCAAGCTCTCTGGGAGGTTGAATGGAGAGGATCACAGATTTGAGCCTAATCTTGGCAATTTAACACAACTCTTTCAAAATAAAAACTGAATTGCTCAAAGTGAGGTGGCCCAGAGCGAGCAGGCCATCTTCTAAACTCCCTGCCTTCCCGCAGATATCCCACATTATCCGAGAGATACGCCAGTTCCAGCAAACTGCCTATAAAATCGAGCACCAAGCAAAGGTAAGATGGTACCCCGCCCATCCGGCTCCTGTGCTGGCTCAGCCCTTTCCTTCCTCTCCAGCACAGGCTCCTGTCCTAAGTCCTGACGCCCTCCCTATAAGGATGCCTTCCTCACGCCCTGTCCCCAGCAGGAAAAAGCTATCCCTTATTCCTGTTGGGTGTGTATTGCACTTTGACCTTTGGCTTATAACCAGGCCCAAGCTCCCAGTGCAAGGGAGTCAGGGTGTAAACATGCCTTTTTGAAAAGTGCTATGTTCACAAGTCATGAAATTCACAGATGCCCCTCCCACAGGCCACAGTGTCCCGTATTTTGGGGGTCTGTGTTCCAAGTCGTCCACAAACACAAGTGCACTTTTCGTTCTACACTGCAATCTCCACGTATTCCTCAGCTCATTCTTTTTCTCCTTAATAATATGTCTCAGATGGCTCTGGGACAGACACCTCAGCCTTTGTGGCTGCAGAGAATCTGTTCACTTCACCTCCTTTGTGCTGACAGAGACCCAGCCCATCATCTTCTTGCTTTGGACAAGGCCCAGAGAAACACCTCCCCACAGGCTTTCCCACAGGCTTTGCTGCATGCATTTCCAGCTGCACAACCAGGGGCTGTGCAAAATAGAAACAGTTTCTTCATGAGACAGCCAAACATGTGGAGGTGGTGAAGTGGCCTCAAGTCTTCCTCCTACAGGATGGATCTGGACGTCCAATGGGCTGAGGCACAAAGAGTGGAGAGCAGGTTCAAACCTCCTGCTCTGTCCCCACCCTGAACCAGCACTGGGGTGTTGAACACTGAGTCACACAGAGCAGGTGCAGCCCGGCAGCTTTGCTGGGGTTGAGAACAGCCTGCTGAGACTCTGCTCTGCATCTGGAAGGAGGCAGGGAGGCAGGACATGGGTGCTGAGGGTGGGGAAGCCCCTTTCAAAGAGGTGCTGCAACCGGCCAAGTGGCTTCTCTTCCTGGCAAGCAGGAACAGTGTCAAACCCTCCGAGGAAATTTAGGGAAACTACAGCCAAAGAGTAACACAAACCACTTGGCAGGAAAACAGACAATTCCAAAAGCAGTTAACAGAAGAACAGGTATAAATACTGGAAGAAATGTCTACAGTGGCTCTCCCACTAGAAACATAATGCAAACTATGTATGTCATTTTAAATGTTCCAAGGAGCCAATGACTAGGGAAATAACTCAGTGGTCAAACTTTTTTTAATTCATTTTAATGAGAAAAAAAGATAAAATAGTAATGAAACAGTTTCAAAACAGGTTAGTAGGACAGTTATAATAATTAATACATTGCATATTGTTGTCTTCCTAGTAGTTATTCAGAGGACAAGATACAGACATGATATCTTGTCTAAACAATATTAGTACAAGCTTTTCTTCTCACTGAACTAAGAGAAAGTAGCTGTATATCTATCTTAACTATCTTGTATATACATACATATTTTTTTCACAACAAAATGGCCCTTTTTTATAATCCCCCTTTTTTGCTTTGTTTTGTCAGAGATGGGTGTTCCATTGCTGTTAGAGAAGCCATTAAAGTGTAACCATGAGGTATAAAAAGTAAAGTTATATTAATATGCTGAGCTGTAAAGGCTCAAGTCAACAACTTTGGACAATTGCTAAATGTGCTGATAACTCACTACTATTAAGGACTGTTGGTCTATATTGGGTTATTTTGCTGAATTCAAGTGCCTGAAATCTTTGGACCAGCATCAAGTATGAAAAGGGCCTTTAAAGACTTCTCCAAATACAGCTTCTCTAACAGTGGTCAAACTCTTACACAAGGAGGGTCCTGAGTTGGATCTCCAGCACTGCAAAAAAAAAAAGGAAGAAAAAGTAAAAAAGAAATAGGTGAACTTGGGCCAGGCATGGCGCTACAAGCCTGTAATCTAGGAGGCTGAGGTAGGAGAATTGTCATGAGTTCAGGCCAGCTTGGACTACATAATGAGTTCAAAGCCAGAGTTTAAACTCATAGGACTATATAGTAAGGCCCTGCCTCAAAAAAGAAGAAGAAGAATTCCACTCTAGTTTTATATACATTATACATATTTAGTGTGTGTGTGTGTGTGTGTGTGTGTGTGTGTGTGTCTACTTATGTGTGGCACTGTGCATTGAACCTTGAGCTACTCAGCTTACAAAGGAAGACCAAAGCTTAGATCCTACCAAAGCCTCCCACAGCTATAGTACCTTCTGCCAAGCTCCTGCCTGCCTTGATTGTTAAAAGTTCTTGTGCAAATCTGGGACAGATGTCATAATGGAGGGTGACACCTTTGTCCAAAGTAGTCTGTAAAAGCATTGCCCAGGACATGAGCCATGAGGGGCGAGGCCCTGGGAAGAGCGGGAGCAGGATCTGATGCAGCTGTCACTGTGCAGAAGTAGATTTGGGGCAAGGACAGAGGTATATAAAGCCATGGGCCTCAAGCTTGAGTACACCCAAAAGTCAGATTCACCAGAAAGAAGGAATATTACTGGCTGTAACTTAAGTAACATGGTGATCAGGTCAGAAAACCCAGCTTCCTGACAGCATGGCCCTGGCAAACACTCTTTAGGGACATGTTAACCTGTAACAAGAAACCTAGTATTCCTGTTCCTTCAGTGCATCGTTCTGATCCCTTTACTGCTACAAACACCTCAGCCTGGTCCTTTTTAAAGAAATAAGATTTATTTGGCTTACTGTTCTGAAGGTTCCAGCTGTGGCATCAGTACCTGCTGGGCCCTTGTGAGGCCTCCTGGCAGGTGGCATCTCCGAAAGGATGCAGAGTGGCTAGCGAGGGCTGCAAGGCTAGCCTGGGTCACAGGGCCACAAAGTGCAGCATCTCTCATCAGTATGGGTTGAGCCTTACTGAGATACCCAAAGTCATCTTCCTAGAGGTGCTAGTGTGAGCCTTTAATCAGACAGTAATAATCATTCCAAGCTAATGCTATAGCTCAGTGATAGAATATTTGCCCAGCATGTATAAGTCCTTCGGTTCAGTCTCCAACATTGGAAAAAAAATCTTTTCATCATCATCTCATCTGTGACTTTTAATCAATATGTTTCACAGCTGGATGTGAACTTCACAGAGGAGGACAGAAAACAATCCAGAACCAGGCATGGTGGTACATGCTTGCACTCTGGGAAGCTGAGGCAGGAGGGCTGCAAGTTTAAGCCAAGCCTGGGTAACTTAGTGAGACTCTCTCTGAAAAAAAGAAAGGGGGCTGGGGAGATGGCTCAGTAGAACAAGAGCTTCCCTGGTAAGCACAAGGGCCTGAATTCAATCCCTGGTTCCACACACACACAGAGAAAAAAAAAATTAATAAAGGGCTAAGGATGTAGCTCATTGCCAAGGCCTTGGTTTTAATCCCTAGTACCAAAAACAAAAACAAAAATTTTTTTTAAAATATAGGTGTTATGGGGGGCTGGTGAGATGGCTCAGTGGTCTAAAGCACCTACTTAGAACAAGCTTAACAAAGCACAGGGACCACGGTTCAATCCCCCAGCACCACATGCCAGCCAGCCCCACCCCCTGGTGGGCTGAGCTGGCCACACACACAAATAAATAAATAAATATTAAAAAAATGCAATATATTTAAAAAAAATAAATAAATATAGGTGTTATGGTTTGTGTATAGGTATCTCCCCCCTACCACCACCACCAAAGTCTCAAGCAGCCATGAGTTGGCTTCCAGAGTCTGTGACTGATTCTTGATCCAATGCTGGGATTGTGGCTGGAGTGCCCTGGGCAGACACTCTGCATTACAGTGTAAGCAGGGGAGAGAAGCCAGCTAGCTGCCTGAGCCGCCGCCACTCCCTCTGCTCTCTTGCACTTTGTCACTGCAATAAATGGTTGCTCTCTGCCCTGTGATACTGTGCCTTGGAGCCAGCTGAGTATGGACTGAAACCTCCAGTAACTGAGCTAAATAAACCTTTGCTTCCTTCATTTTGGGTGTTGGGTATTTGGCCCAGCAACGAGAGAAGAGCAACTGAGACAACAGGCTTAATTTTTCTCCACTAACTATTAGAAGATTCTCAAACACATAATAAGAAAAATATAATTATTTCTTTTTTACTCATATTAGGTGGAGGTGTTTGGTTCCAACTGACTGACAGTGAACCTCAGAAGGAGTCTAGAGTGGGGGCTTCCTGGAAGTGTGCATTCTGATCTCTCGCAGGACATTTCATGTAGAATTAAGAGTGAGTGGAGAGGAAGAGGAAAGAGAAGACCCTAACCTGAGGATGGGCTGTTCTGGTCTATGTCCAGAATATGCTGAGCTGATCAATAAGTCAATATGGTCATCACACCTATGATCCATCACTCTCCAAAGCCCCATCTCTTAGCTCATGAGGTTTTTGGGAAACATTTAGATATAAACTATAACTTTAAAAAGATATTAGCTATTTTATTTATATCTAGTTATTTTGTTTTTGAGGCAGGATCTCAGTAAGTCATGAGGTTGCCCGGGCTGGACTTAGACTTACAAACCTCCCAGAGTGCTGGGATTACAGGCATGTATCACAACACTGGATCCACGTGGAATTTTTAAACTAGTATTTTATGCCTGTGTGATATTGTGGGTAGAATCCAGAGCCTTCTACACACACTACCACTTAGTGCACCCCAGCCTGATTTAGGGTTAGCATCACTGTCCAGACAAGCATTAAGACAATATTAAACAGCAATGCAATGGCAAGTTCTCCTGAGCTGAAGCATGACTGAATGCATCTCTTGCCTCATGTGCTGTCCTGAGCCCTCCCCATGAGGGCTTTTGGTCCCAGAGTCACCCAGGTCTGGAGTCATCCCTCACGAAGGCCCTATAACTCTGCCCTTCCTCTCTCCCCTCTTCTCAGGTAACCCAGTATCTACTGGACCAGTCTTCTGTGATGGACGAAGAGAGCCTCTATGAGTCTTCTCTCCGAATAGAACCTAAACTCCCCACCTGAAGCTCCAGCCAGACCCAGCCCCTCGTGTGGACATGTGCTATATGATAGTGTACATATTTGTTTGGTTTCTCTGGATTTTCCTCCTCAGTATGTGCTTCTCCAAGACTACAGATCCGTTCCTGTACTTAGGTTCCTATAGACCTGGAATATGAGTTTCTGCACCATCTCAGACTCTGACCCTGCAGTGCCTGTTTCTTCAAACACTGTCCTCCTGATCCACCCTCCAGACCTGCGGGGAGGTGGCACCCACTGGCCGGAGTCTTCAGCTCCAGGCCTGCTTTGTCCTCTCTCCCCAGAGCCCAGGCCCTGGCCGCTCTGGGCATCCTCCCAGCATGACCTCTGCAGCTGTTGGAATGGGTGGGTGGGGGGAGGTGGGAGGGGGTGCCATAGCCTCAAGTCCAGTCATTGACAGCTCTTCCTGCTGACAGCGACGCCAGTTTCCAAAGCAGCTTTTTCAGCCAAAATCGCAGCTCTCTCAGTAAGCTGCCTCCCTACGGTAAGCTGGCTGAAGGGAGTCCTCCCTGCTGAGGTGTGCCCTCACACCAAGGCTGCCTCCCTGGTGTCACGTCGCTCCTCGCTCTAGGATTCACGGCAGATCGCATGAAAAGCAATCTCCACAGAGTGGACAGACCCAAGAACTTCTGAGGAAAATGTAACTAACACCAAATCAGCGACCTTTGCCAACCGCTGCCCAGTACTCACTGGAAGTCAGGACATGAAAATATCACTTTTCCTCCTCTCTGAGCCGCCTGACGGTCACCACAAGCTTACATTGAGATGCTCTAAGTATGTATACCTTGTGATAATTAGTACCACACTGTAGAATTAGGAAATCAATAACCAAGTGTTTTTATTGCATATACTGTAGTCCTGTCTAAATGCCTTCTAGCAGGAATATAGTACTGTAGTGCTTATTCTGTGAATATTACCATGTATTTTTTACAGTGTACAGTATAGAGAACACAGGTCCACTCAGAAGTGGCAGGCATGCTCCACTCCGACAGACAACTTTTGCTGTAAGCAATACCTAGTGGTATGAGAATTCTATTTCAAGTCCTAAAATATTTCAACTTACAGCTTGTTTGGAAAAAAGAAATTTCCACTTTTGTAAACATATGTTTCCTGATTACCTCTTGCTAATAAATCTATTCTATCTCAGGGTGAGCACTGGGCTCTGAGCAGCTTCATTCTTTCCTTCAGGTGATATTTGATGGGCACTTGCTCCTTGGCAGAACTTGAGCTGGGGTCAGAGTTGGGGTGACAAATACACCACCCCTGTTCTGGGCACCATCGGCCCAGATGAGAAAGACTGTTCCCATTACCAGTTGCCCTAGAAACAGACCACTCAGAACTCAATAGTTTAGGCTGCACTGTGACCTTTCCAGTCCTGTGGGCTGACAGGGCCCAGCTGGCAGCCCTGTGTGGGCTTTCTTGGGGTCCCACAGCAGCAGAGAAGTTCATCTGGACCAGAGGCCAAGACAGTGCCTGCCCTCAGCTGGAGATGGTGGACTTTTCAGAGACGTGTCCATGTGGCCTCTCCTTGTGACTCTAGCCTTACAAGTGACCACCCACTAGACTCGGGAGAAGCTACTGCACTGACAAGAGGAGGCAAGTTAGGGTCTTCTCAATGGGGAGAACAACAACTATGTAGTCATCTGTATGACTAGAGAGACTGGGTTTTTCTGTTTTTGGTTTCTTTTTTTTGTTTGTTTTTGAGTTTTTTTGCAGAACTGGGGATTGAACTCAGGACCCTGCACTTGCCAGGCAAGCACTTATTCAACTGTGCTATCTCCCCGTCCCCTAACAGTGGGTTTTGCTTTTGTTATTTGTTTGTTTGGTTTTGAGACGGGCTTTCCCTGTCTGCCTTGAAATCATGGTGATCCTCCTGCCTCAGCCTCCTGAGTATGGAGATTACAGGCATGCACCCCATGCTTGGTGACAGACACATCTGAGCCACTCCACCAGAGGACATCCCAAGGGAGAAAGGCCAGTGATGGGGTGAGAGAGGACTGGCTGCAGGGTTCAGGCCAACACTGTGGCTTCGCAGCTCCAGAGCCTGTTCCTCATTTCCAGGAACAGACTGTGTGCTTCTTTCAGTCTCTGCACCTCCTTTCCCAGAGCCCAGAGTTTTGATTTCTTGGAGCCACAGATAGCTCTGAGTGGTTTGTTTCTAGGGCAACAGTTAGCCAGGTCAGTTTTCCTCACTAGGGCCTCACAAGTGCGGAGCAGCATGCGGAGGGCATGAGGTCTTGTGAGCCTCTTGTCTTGGGGTCCTCAGTATTGAAGGGCAGCGAGACCCTGTGAACTCAGGACTAGCCCACCTGTCAGGTCAGCTCCTGCATCCTTCCAGGTGACTGGCATGCCCTGTGCTGTAGAGGAGGCCTGACCCACAGTTGGAGTAGTAAAGGCTGCAAAATGAAGGTCAAGGTTTATTCTGAGCTTAGCTGCCTCTTGGACATGTGGAGGCCCAAGTGAAGAGCAATAGTTAATAGCAAAAATAACTGTCAAGTCCCTGACCATCCTGACAGAACAAATCATTCTCAGTGACACCGGGTAAGGCTCGGGACTTTGCCCATCTCCCATTCCTACAGTGGCTTCTGACTGTATCCTGACTGCATCCTGCAGAGTTTTGTGCCTCAAAACATACTCTAAGCACTTGCCAGGCAAGCGCAAGGTCCTGAGTTCAATCCCCAGTACTGCAAAAAAAAAAAAAAAAAAAAAAAAAAATTGCAGAATAAAGGCTCCTGATTCTGGAATTGAAGATAAAGCCCATTAGGACCTTTAAATTGGGTAGCTGTGCTCTTGTAATTTGACAGATTGGCATGCATTTGGGGGGGGGGGGGATTCTTTGTGGGGGTGCCTACTCTGTGCGCATCGAGATGAGCAGAGAAGGACACAGAACAGGGGTGAGCACTGCCCTGTGTCCTGGCCCAGATTTCTCCCATTGCCTTCCGAGGACAGGCCCGGGACACCGGCCCAGACTGAGCAGAGCACGACCTGCTCTGGGGCTTCCCAAGGGCACTTCCCAGGGGCCTGTGGCCAGCTTACCCCAGAACCGCTCTTGTCTTTCAGGCAGCTTCACCTTTTCCCTGTTTGTGCTGGGACCAGAGGAGGAATAGAATGGAGAAAGTCTGACCTCTGCCTGCCAGCCTCAGCACTGACTACCAGGCCAGCCTAGTCTGATTTCTCAGAGCTTCAACTTCCACACTTGAAAAATGGGCACAAAAATAGTATCTCAGCATGGGGTAGAATTAAATGAGCCAATACAAGGTGAGCACACCTCATCTGAAGCCTGAAACTGACTGCCAGCATGACCCCACAAGTAGAAATTTCAGTACGGACCTCATGAAACAGCTCAGTCAGAACACAAGCACACTAGTCCTAGTATACAAAACTACCCTCGAGCGAGGTGATACGCTGTGGGTAAAAGACAGGTTTTGTGTTTCCACTTGGCTCCCCAAGAAATCTCATTATATATGCAAATTTTCCAAAATGCGGGACAAATCCCAAATTGGAAACACTGCTAATTCAAGCACTTTAAATAAGAGATATTCTGCCTGCGCTTGTACCTGTACCATGCTCAGGACAGCATGAACAGGTGAAGACAAGAAAGTAGAGTGTGGTTTTTTTGTTGTTTTGGTTTGGTTTGGTTTTTGTTTTTGTTTTGTTTTTTAATTTGTTTATTTATTTATTTATTTTGTGTGTGGCCAGCTCAGCCCACCAGGGGGCGGGGCTGGCTGGCATGTGGTGCTGGGGGATTGAACTGCAGTCCCTGTGCTTTGCCAAGCTTGTTCCAAGTAAGTGCGTTAGACCACTGAGCCATCTCACCAGCCCTTGGTTTGGTTTTTGGTGGAACCAGGGATTGAACTCAGGCCCTTGCACTTGCCAGGGAAGCGCTTATTCTACTGAGCCATCTCCCCAGCCCCCAAATTTGTCATCTTTAGGAAATAGCACTGTTTGTTTTCTTTTAGTTTTTTGTGGGGTTGTTGTTGTTGTTGTTGTTGTTGTTGTTTTTTGTGGTACTGGGGATTGAACTCAGGCCCCTGCATTTGCCAGGTAAGTGCTTAGGGTGTGTTTTGAGGCCCAAAACTCTGCAGGATTGGAAGCTGCACCAGGTGGCAGCAGGGCAAGGCCCCGCCCAGGCTGCTGGGCTGGCTACTCCCTCACCACCGCAGCATGGATCCCAGGATGAAGACGGAAAGCACATCTAGGGGTCTGAGGAGTCTTGGGAAGACAGTGACCACCAGAGAGGACCTCAACATGCTTTGTGTAATCTGTCAAAGTATAAGACCACAGGGCTGGTGAGATGGCTCAGTGGTCTAAAGCACCTACTTGGAACAAGCTTGGCAAAGCACCGGGACGGCAGTTCAATCCCCCAGCACCACAAGCCAGCCAGCCCCGCCCCCAGTGGGCAGAGCTGGCCACACACATACACACACACACACATAAATAAATAAATAAAATTTTTTTAAAAAGTATAAGATCACAGCTACCCAATTTAAAGGTCCTAATGGGCTTTATCTTCAATTTCAGAATCAGGAGCCTTCATTCTGCAAACTAGACCAAGTCTTTCAATGGGCTGAGCAGAGAACATGCTTTTTATAGACAGAAAAGAGCTGCAAAAATCAGAAATTAAGAACACAAAGCAGATTAGTCATTTTGAAGTTGCTTTCCCTGTCAAGTGGGAAACAGGGAGACAGAACAATAAAAATATACCTGACTGGTTAACATAAGATTTTTTTCTTGAGGATTAAAATAGAAGTCATTTAGCTGGCCATGGAGGCACATGCCTGTAATCCCAGGATTTCGGAGGCTGAGGCAGGAGACTCAACTGGAACACAAGGGAAACCCTGCCTCAAAAACGAAGATCAGTCAGGAATATAACTCAGTGGTGTAAGTGTCGGCCTGACAAGCGCAAGGTCCTGAGTTCAATTCCTGGTTCCTTAAAAAATAGCAAAAGCAAAAAAGACAGAAGGAACTTCATTGTCACGCCAAATGGAACCAGCCTGAGGGAGACTTAGCCATTACCTCTTATTTCTCCTGGTTTTTTGGAAAGTAAGAGAAACAGTTCAGTCTTGTTTTGGTGGAGTGATGTGATAGTTTGTGTGAGTGACTCCATTTTGGTTTTTAGATTTCTTCTTGGGGCCTAGGGTAAGGACCTCATGCAAAACAATGGCCTCCTATGTTTATTATTGAGCAGTTCATTATAGGAAAGCAGCCTGGTATAGCAATTAAAAACTTCAGGTGAAAGATTATTGCAGGAGACCTGGAGCCCTGGATCTGAGGACAGTTTTGGTGTCACAAAGAATTTAGGAGCTGGAGATATAGAATTCAGTTAAGCTTGCTTCCACGTACAGGGCAGGCACCCACCACAAAGAATCACACACACACACCCCCCGCCAAATGCGTGCCAAGGTTGGAAATTTCTGCTTCAGAGCCAGAGTGCTCAGGTTCAAATTCCACCCTCATCGCTTCACCCTGTCACCACAAGCAAGTTACAGAGCCACTGTCTGACTCAGTTTCAAAACAAGGATGAGAACAACGCCCACCTTGCAGGTTGCTGCAAGGATTGCATGAGCTGTTTCGGGAGTGGCAGGAGCTGGTTAGGCTATAACTGTTGTTTTCCCATGGATGCCCACATGCTCACCATAGCAGTAAGCAAGCAGACCAGGTTCTTGCTCACAAGCCCTGCATTCTCCCTGGGGAATGACCATAAAAAGATCCTGAGGCACAGTGGCAAGCACCAGGGGAACAGTCAGGCAGCACCATTCTGAGGCTGCCTGAGAACAGGAGATCTTGACCCAAGCCTGGATTGTGATCATTTGAATCTTAAATGTCCCCAAAGACCTGGCTGGTGGAGGCTTGGTTCCAGAATGGACTATCAAGAGGTAAAAGCATCTTCAAATGTGGAATGTGGTCCTACTGGGAAATCTTTAGGCCCCTGGGGCACACATGCTCTTGAAGAGAGTGCGGGGCCTCGGCCCCTTCCTTGACTCTTTATCCTGTCCCCAGTCATGAGTCCAGCAGCTCCCCTTCACCATGGTGCCCGCCCTGATGTTCTGCTTCACCACAGGCCCAAAGTAATGGAGCGCACAGTGGACTGGACTTCCAAACTGGGCCAAGGTCAACCTTTGTTCTTCTCAAGCTGAGGTTCTTAGGTGTTCGCTATGGCAATAGAACGCGACCACCATCTTGTAGAGGATGTAAAACCGTGGTGCCTGCTCTGAAATGCCACTGCTCCCCTGAATTCAAAGGCCAGACTTTGACTTGGGGCAGACCCTGGGCAGTTCTGTGTGCCAGGGTGAAGCCAGAAAGGAAGAGACTGCCAAAAAAGTCAGGGATAAATAACAACTTAATACAGAATGCTTAAAAGCCAAAATTCAGATAAAAATCCACATTGAGCAGAATCCCAAACTTGTGAAGACAGGATCCACGTTCCTGAGGTTTTCCCATGGTCCAGGCTCCACCATGACTGACAGGTGGTCACCTTGTTATACCCAGCTGAACTGAGCTAGCATAGTGCTGGGTGCGGGTGGCCCCCCTGGTGATAGCTGCCAGCATGAGAAGAGCCAAAACTGAAGAAAGAGGGCTGGGGACACAACGTAATGTTCTAAGCACCTGCCTGGCAAGCACAAGGACTGGAGTTCCGTCCCTGTACTGCATGCCATGCCAGCCCCAGAACCCCAGGCCCACCAAGCGAGCCACTGCAACAAAGCCTGTAATCCTAGTGCTGAAACGGGAGGATCACTATGAGTTGGAACTGTGAAGTAAGACACTGTACCAAAAAAAAAAGACCTGGAGAAGGAATTGATAGGCTGTTAGGGAAGCTGTTGAAGTTGTTGGAAGCTGCTGGTTCTCTTGGGCTATTCTGCTGGGAGACATTTTCATGCTGGTTTTCCTGATGAACTTTGCTGTTCTCGTCAGAGAAGAAACTCAGGACCTCACTGTCACTGAGAATGGACTATGCTTCACTTTTAGGATGCTCTGGTCCTCATCTTGAGCGTTGCCTTCTGGCCTCAGATGGGAAGTTGGGCACTGCTCAGCCTCCTGGAGAAGCTTGTCATGCTGGTTTTCCTGATGGGAACCCAGCTTTCCTCAGCACTGCAGGAGCTCGAGACCTCACAGCTGCTGAGGACGGCTGTGGTACCTTTGGGGGAGCTCTGGTGGTTACTTTGAATCTTGCTTCCTGGCTCCAGTTCAGACCCCTCAGCCCGCTAGCACAGATCCTTCGTCCTTCCGCATAGACTTCCTAGCTTCCACCACCGGCATTTGGGCCTTTCTGGTGCAGATCCGTGAAGTGGGCCTGCGTGAGACTTTGTCATGAGCTCTAGGCCTCCAGCTGGACTTACGGGAGGCACTGTTACAGGCTCTAGGTTTTCAGCTGGACTCATGCAGGATGTTAGGATCCAGGCCCTCAGTTGCATTCTTCGGTCTTTATTGTATGAAAAGATTGTGGCATTCTTTGTATATGATTCTTTGGGTGATTCATTATAAAATAACATAAAATGTATCCTGTATAGTATTATTCCCCTTTCAAAACCCCCAAATCACAACACCCCCTTGCTCAAGAGAGCAGAAACACCACCCAGAGGTGATCTTCAAGACTGCTGAGCACTAGCCACTTGCTGACACATCACAGGGTGTAAATTTGCCAACAGTGGATCAGCTGTGCAGAAACCTGGCCAGTGTGGGTGGCAATAAACACAACTATGGTGCCCATTATTAATTCAGGAATTATGTTCAACTGCAGTGGAACTTGGGGTGGGGTGAGGAAAATATGGCTGAGGAAGACAAGAAGGCAGATGTCTGGAAGTGGAGCTATGTCCGGGGCAGGAAGCAGGCTGAAGGCTGCAGAAGGGCAATGGTGCTGGCCATTACAAGCTGGACAGCATGTATCACAGAGGAGCTACATGTCAGATAAAGGAGGGCAGACAGTGAGGACTAGGGAAGATCAAGATTGTCGGAAGGTCTCAGAGAGGGAACCAGAGGTTCACTTCTGAGTCCCAGAATGCAGCCATGAATCCCTCCTCCCCGCCAGCTCATGCACTCCCTGCACAGGGCTTTTGGACTGGAGATTCTCACCCAGGGCAAAGGCTATGCAGGGCAAGAGGAGGAAGGCACACTGCTCAGGGGCAGTTTAAAGGGAGGACCAGGACCCTCAAACTAAATTAGACTTTAATGTAATGCTTTTTAAAAAATCAAAACATAGTGCCAGCAGGATGTGGTGACCCACACCTTGTAATCCCAACATGGGAAAGGCTGAGGCATAAGGATCACTACAAGTTCAAGGCCAGCCTGGGCTACACATCATGACCCCATCTCAAAAAATATAAAGAGCCAAGGCTGTGATTCATTTCACAGAACCACAAAAGTATGTCTCAGTTACTCTTCTCTTGTTGCTGAGACAAATACCCAACACCCAAAATGAAGGAAGAAAAGGTTTACTTAGCTCACAGTTACTGGAGGCTTCAGTCCATAGTTGGCTTGCTCCAAAGCAGATTTCAACAGGGCAGAAAGCATCAGTTCATGGCAGTGGCAAAGAGCAAGAGAAGGCAAGAGAGGAGTAGCAGCAACAATGGTAACAGAGAGAGAGTCTGTCTCTCTGTCTCTTAGAGTGCATTCAGGCGCTCTGCCCCAGGTTGGGGGAAGTACACACACCCATAATACCAGCAGAACTAAAACCCATAATCCCAGCCTTGGATCACCCATAATCCTAGTAGATCACAAATTAATATTGGGCTGGGAGATGGCTTAGTGGAGTAAGCACTTCCATGGCAAGCGCAAGGACCTGAGTTTAATCCCAGGTTCCGCCAAAAAAAAAAATTAGTTAATCTCAAACTCTAGAAGTCCCTGCCAGATGACTGCATGAGCCTTTAGCGGGATAGCTAGATACAAACCATAACAGTATATATTTTTCTAACATGATCTGCCTTTGGGATTTGATTTTTTTTTTGCAGCATTATGATGATTCCAAAGATTTTTGTTCCATAATTTTATTGAGAAACAAATAGCAATGAGACAGTTTCAAATCAAATTGGTAGGACAGTTTCAATAATTAACACATCGCATACTGTCTTCCTAGTGGTTATTTGTTGTATAATATACAGACATGATATCCTATTTACAAACACTATTAGAACAAATCCCTCTATTCATTGAATTAAGAGATCGTAGCTATATATCTATCCTAACCACTTTGAATACACAGATACAAAATGGTCATTCATCTGTGTCCCCTTTTTTTGTTTAGTTCTGTCATTTAAATATTATAGGTGTGTAAACTCAGCAAAATATTCCAAAATAGTCCAGTAGTCCATAATAGTATTGGGTCTTCCGCTTGACTGGCAATGTCAGAAGTTGTTAACCAGAGTCCCCTACAGCTCAAAATAACAACATAGCTTTACTTCTTATACTTCAATTTTATACTTTTCTGCTGGATGGTTAAGACCAAGATAAAGCAAGACCTATGTAACAAGAATTGTAGCTTTTGGGTCTGATAAGGTCAGTGAAATCCCCTCAGGATTTATCCTAAGACCCTGTACCTCAGAGTGTAGATCCTTTGTCAATGTCAGCCATGTAGATGAGTCATGGCCATTGCTTGGTCAGTTTGCTCTCTGTGACAGCCTAAGAGAATGTTTTCTCTCCATGTGACTCTCCTTAGGCACACTGTACATCATTGATCACTTTCCTCTTTGGCCCCATAATCTCTTTGATCAGAAAATTTGGGACACTACCGAGGTACATGACGTTACAGTACAAGATCTCATATGTCCTGAGTCTTAATTGACCTTG